>NW_027141508.1:333678-667356 GCF_036365525.1 Heterodontus francisci | reverse complement strand
CCTCACTTTTACTGTTCACCTGGTGACATGTCCCGTGTGTATTAAAGAATCAGGGGATCACACTCTCCTCACTTATACTGTTCACCTGGTTACATGTCCCGTGTCTATTAAACCATCAGGGGAACACACTCTCCTCACTTATACTGTTCACCTGGTAACATGTCCCGTGTCTATTAAACCATCAGGGGAACACACTCTCCTCACTTATACTGTTCACCTGGTAACATGTCCCGTGCGTGTTAAACCATCAGGGGAACACACTCTCCTCACTTAGACTGTTCACCTGGTAACATGTCCCGTGAGTATTAAACAATCAGGGGAACACACTCTCCTCACTTATACTGTTCACCTGGTGACATGTCCCGTCTCTATTAACCCATCAGGGGAACACACTCTCCTCACTTATACTGTTGATCTGGTAACATGTCCCGTGTATATTAAACCATCAGGGGAACACACTCTCCTCACTTATACTGTTCACCTGGTAACATGTCCCGTGTATATTAAACCATCAGGGGAACACACTCTCCTCACTTATACTGTTCACCTGGTAACATGTCCCGTGAGTATTAAACAATCAGGGGAACACACTCTCCTCACTTATACTGTTCACCTGGTGACATGTCCCGTCTCTATTAACCCATCAGGGGAACACACTCTCCTCACTTATACTGTTGATCTGGTAACATGTCCCGTGTATATTAAACCATCAGGGGAACACACTCTCCTCACTTATACTGTTCACCTGGTAACATGTCCCGTGTATATTAAACCATCAGGGGAACACACTCTCCTCACTTATACTGTTCACCTGGTAACATGTCCCGTGTATATTAAACCATCAGGGGAACACACTCTCCTCACTTATACTGTTCAGCTGGTAACATGTCCTGTTTGCATTAAACCATCAGAAGAACACACTCTCCTCACTTATACTGTTCATCTGGTAACATGTCCTGTGTATATTAAACCATCAGGGGAACACAGTCTCCTCACTTATACTGTTCACCTGGTAACATGTCCTTTGCATATTTAACCATCAGGGGAAATCATTCTGCTCACTTATACTGTTCACCTGGTGACATGTCCCGTGTGTATTAAACAATCAGGGGAACACACTCTCCTCACTTATACTGTTCACCCGATGACATGTCCCGTGTGTATTAAACAATCAGGGGAACACACTCTCCTCACTTATACTGTTCACCTGGTAACATGTCCTGTGTATATTAAACCATCAGGGGAACACACTCTCCTCAGTTATACTGTTCACCTGGTGACATGTCCCGTGCGTGTTAAACCATCAGGGGAACACACTCTCCTCACTTATACTGTTCACCTGGTAACATGTCCTGTGTATATTAAACCATCAGGGGAACACACTCTCCTCAGTTATACTGTTCACCTGGTAACATGTCCTGTGTGCATTAAACCATCAGAGGAACACACTCTCCTCACTATACTGTTCATCTGGTAACATGTCCCGTCAGTATTAAACCATCAGGGGAACACAGTCTCCTCACTTATACTGTTCACCTGGTAACATGTCCTTTGCATATTTAACCATCAGGGGAAATCATTCTGCACACTTATACTGTTCACCTGGTGACATGTCCCGTGTATATTAAACCATCAGGGGAACACACTCTCCTCACTTATACTGTTCACCTGGTAACATGTCCTTTGCATATTTAACCATCAGGGGAAATCATTCTGCTCACTTATACTGTTCACCTGGTGACATGTCCCGTGTGTATTAAACAATCATGGGAACACACTCTCCTCACTTATACTTTTTACACGGTGACATGTCCTGTGTGTATTAAACAATCAGGGGAACACACTCTCCTCACTTATACTGTTCACCTGGTAACATATCCTGTGTATATTAAACCATCAGAGGAACACACTCTCCTCAGTTATACTGTTCACCTGGTGACATGTCCCGTGCGTGTTAAACCATCAGGGGTACACACTCTCCTCACTTATACTGTTCACCTGGTAACATGTCCCGTGAGTATTAAACAATCAGGGGAAAACACTCTCCTCACTTATACTGTTCACCAGATAATATGTCCAGTGTATATTAAACCATCAGGGGAACACATTCTCCTCACTTATACTGTTCACCTGGTAACATGTCCCGTCAGTATTAAACAATCAGGGGATCACACTCTCCTCACTTATACTGTTCACCTGGTATCATGTCCCGTGTATATTAAACCATTAGGGGAACACTCTCTCCTCACTTATACTGTTCACCTGATAACATGTCCCGTCAGTATTAAACAATCAGGGGAACACACTCTCCTCACTTATACTGTTCACCTGGTAACATGTCCCGTGTATATTAAACAATCAGGGGAACACACTCTCCTCACTTTTACTGTTCACCTGGTGACATGTCCCGTCAGTATTAAACAATCAGGGGAACACACACTCCTCACTTATACTGTTCACCTGGTAACATGTCCCGTGCGTATTAAACAATCAGGGGAACACACTCTCCTCACTTATACTGTTCACCTGGTGACATGTTCCGTCTCTATTAACCCATCAGGGGAACACACTCTCCTCACTTATACTGTTGATCTGGTAACATGTCCCGTGTATATTAAACCATCAGGGGAACACACTCTCCTCACTTATACTGTTCACCTGGTAACATGTCCCGTGTATATTAAACCATCAGGGGAACACACTCTCCTCACTTATACTGTTCACCTGGTAACATGTCCCGTGTATATTAAACCATCAGGGGAACACACTCTCCTCACTTATACTGTTCACCTGGTAACATATCCCGTGTATATAAAACCATCAGGGGAACAGACACTCCTCACTTACGCAGTTCACCTGGTAACATGTCCCGTCAGTTTTAAACCATCAGGGGAACACAGTCTCCTCACTTATACTGTTCACCTGGTAACATGTCCTTTGCATATTTAACCATCAGGGGAAATCATTCTGCTCACTTATACTGTTCACCTGGTGACATGTCCCGTGTGTATTAAACAATCAGGGGAACACACTCTCCTCACTTATACTTTTTACCCGGTGACATGTCCCGTGTGTATTAAACAATCAGGGGAACACACTCGCCTCACTTATACTGTTCACCTGGTAACATGTCCTCTGTATCTTAAACCATCAGGGGAACACACTCTCCTCACTTATACTGTTCACCTGGTAACATGTCCCGTGAGTATTAAACAATCAGGGGAAAACACTCTCCTCACTTAAACTGTTCACCAGATAATATGTCCAGTGTATATTAAACCATCAGGGGAACACATTCTCCTCACTTATACTGTTCACCTGGTAACATGTCCAGTTTGTATTAAACAATCAGGGGAACACACACTCCTCACTTATACTGTTCACCTGGTAACATGTCCCGTGTATATTAAACCATCAGGGGAACACACTCTCCTCACTTATACTGTTCACCTGGTATCATGTCCCGTGAATATTAAACCATCAGGGGAAAGCAATCCCCTCACTTATACTGTTCTCCTGGTAACATGTCCCGTGTATATGAAACCATCAGGGGAACACACTCTCCTCACTTATACTGTTCAGCTGGTAACATGTCCCGTGTGCATTAAACAATCAGGGGAACACACTCTCCTCACTTATACCGTTCACCTGATAACATGTCCCGTGTGTATTAAACCATCAGGGGAACACACTCTCCTCACTTATAATGTTCAGCTGGTAACATGTCCCGTGTGCATTAAACAATCAGGGGAACACACTCTCCTCACTTATACCGTTCACCTGATAACATGTCCCGTGTGTATTAAAAAATCAGGGGAACACACTCTCCTCACTTATACTGTTCACCTGGTAACATGTCCCATGTATATTAAACAATCAGGGGAACACACTCTCCTCACTTATACTGTTCACCTGGTAACATGTCCCGTGTGCATTAAACCATCAGGGGAACACACTCTCCTCACTTATACTGTTCACCTGGTAACATGTCCCGTGTGCATTAAACCATCAGGGGAACGCACTCTCCTCACTTATACTGTTCACCTGGTAACATGACCCGTGTATATTAAACCATCAGGGGAAAACACTCTCCTCACTTATACTGTTCTCCTGGTAACATGTCCCGTGTATATGAAACCATCAGGGGAACACACTCTCCTCACTTACACTGTTCACCTGGTAACATGTCCCGTCAGTATTAAACCATCAGGGGAACACAGTCTCCACACTTATACTGTTCACCTGGTAACATGTCCTTTGCATATTTAACCATCATGGGAACACACTCTCCTCACTTATACTTTTTACCCGGTGACATGTCCTGTGTGTATTAAACAATCAGGGGAACACACTCTCCTCACTTATACTGTTCAACCGATGACATGTCCCGTGTGTATTAAACAATCAGGGGAACACAATCTCCTCACTTATACTGTTCACCTGGTAACATGTCCCGTGTATATTAAACCATCAGGGGAACACACTCTCCTCAGTTATACTGTTCACCTGGTGACATGTTCCGTGCGTGTTAAACCATCAGGGGAACACACTCTCCTCACTTATACTGTTCACCTGGTAACATGTCCCGTGAGTATTAAACAATCAGGGGAAAATACTCTCCACACTTATACTGTTCACCAGATAATATGTCCAGTGTATATTAAACCATCAGGGGAATACATTCTCCTCACTTATACTGTTCACCTGGTAACATGTCCCGTCAGTATTAAACAATCAGGGGAACACACTCTCCTCACTTATACTGTTCACCTGGTAACATGTCCCTTGTATATTAAACCATCAGGGGAACACAGTCTCCTCACTTATACTGTTCACCTGGTAACATGTCCCGTGTATATTAAACCATCAGGGGAACACACTCTCCTCACTTACACTGTTCACCTGGTAACATGTCCCGTCAGTATTAAACCATCAGGTGAACACAGTCTCCTCACTTATCCTGTTCACCTGGTAACATGTCCTTTGCATATTTAACCATCAGGGGAACACACTCTCCTCGCTTATACTGTTCACCTGGTAACATGTCCCGTGTATATTAAACCATCAGGGGAACACACTCTCCTCACTTATACTGTTCTCCTGGTAACATGTCCCGTGAGTATTAAACAATCAGGGGAACACACTCTCCTCACTTATACTGTTCACCTGGTGACATGTCCCGTCTCTATTAACCCATCAGGGGAACACACTCTCCTCACTTATACTGTTCACCTGGTAACATGTCCCATCAGTATTAAACAATCAGGGGAACACACTCTCCTCACTTATACTGTTCACCTGGTAACATGTCCCGTCAGTATTAAACAATCAGGGGAACACACTCTCCTCACTTTTACTGTTCACCTGGTGACATGTCCCGTGTGTATTAAACAATCATGGGAACACACTCTCCTCACTTATACTTTTTACACGGTGACATGTCCCGTGTGTATTAAACAATCAGGGGAACACACTCTCCTCACTTATACTGTTCACCTGGTAACATATCCTGTGTATATTAAACCATCAGAGGAACACACTCTCCTCAGTTATACTGTTCACCTGGTGACATGTCCCGTGCGTGTTAAACCATCAGGGGTACACACTCTCCTCACTTATACTGTTCACCTGGTAACATGTCCCGTGAGTATTAAACAATCAGGGGAAAACACTCTCCTCACTTATACTGTTCACCAGATAATATGTCCAGTGTATATTAAACCATCAGGGGAACACATTGTCCTCACTTATACTGTTCACCTGGTAACATGTCCCGTCAGTATTAAACAATCAGGTGATCACACTCTCCTCACTTATACTGTTCACCTGGTATCATGTCCCGTGTATATTAAACCATTAGGGGAACACTCTCTCCTCACTTATACTGTTCACCTGATAACATGTCCCGTCAGTATTAAACAATCAGGGGAACACATTCTCCTCACTTATACTGTTCACCTGGTAACATGTCCCGTGTATATTAAACAATCAGGGGAACACACTCTCCTCACTTTTACTGTTCACCTGGTGACATGTCCCGTCAGTATTAAACAATCAGGGGAACACACACTCCTCACTTATACTGTTCACCTGGTAACATGTCCCGTGCGTATTAAACAATCAGGGGAACACACTCTCCTCACTTATACTGTTCACCTGGTGACATGTCCCGTCTCTATTAACCCATCAGGGGAACACACTCTCCTCACTTATACTGTTGATCTGGTAACATGTCCCGTGTATATTAAACCATCAGGGGAACACACTCTCCTCACTTATACTGTTCACCTGGTAACATGTCCCGTGTATATTAAACCATCAGGGGAACACACTCTCCTCACTTATACTGTTCACCTGGTAACATGTCCCGTGTATATTAAACCATCAGGGGAACACACTCTCCTCACTTATACTGTTCACCTGGTAACATATCCCGTGTATATAAAACAATCAGGGGAACAGACACTCCTCACTTACGCAGTTCACCTGGTAACATGTCCCGTCAGTTTTAAACCATCAGGGGAACACAGTCTCCTCACTTATACTGTTCACCTGGTAACATGTCCTTTGCATATTTAACCATCAGGGGAAATCATTCTGCTCACTTATACTGTTCACCTGGTGACATGTCCCGTGTGTATTAAACAATCAGGGGAACACACTCTCCTCACTTATACTTTTTACCCGGTGACATGTCCCGTGTGTATTAAACAATCAGGGGAACACACTCGCCTCACTTATACTGTTCACCTGGTAACATGTCCTCTGTATCTTAAACCATCAGGGGAACACACTCTCCTCACTTATACTGTTCACCTGGTAACATGTCCCGTGAGTATTAAACAATCAGGGGAAAACACTCTCCTCACTTAAACTGTTCACCAGATAATATGTCCAGTGTATATTAAACCATCAGGGGAACACATTCTCCTCACTTATACTGTTCACCTGGTAACATGTCCAGTTTGTATTAAACAATCAGGGGAACACACACTCCTCACTTATACTGTTCACCTGGTAACATGTCCCGTGTATATTAAACCATCAGGGGAACACACTCTCCTCACTTATACTGTTCACCTGGTATCATGTCCCGTGAATATTAAACCATCAGGGGAAAGCAATCCCCTCACTTATACTGTTCTCCTGGTAACATGTCCCGTGTATATGAAACCATCAGGGGAACACACTCTCCTCACTTATACTGTTCAGCTGGTAACATGTCCCGTGTGCATTAAACAATCAGGGGAACACACTCTCCTCACTTATACCGTTCACCTGATAACATGTCCCGTGTGTATTAAACCATCAGGGGAACACACTCTCCTCACTTATAATGTTCAGCTGGTAACATGTCCCGTGTGCATTAAACAATCAGGGGAACACACTCTCCTCACTTATACCGTTCACCTGATAACATGTCCCGTGTGTATTAAAAAATCAGGGGAACACACTCTCCTCACTTATACTGTTCACCTGGTAACATGTCCCATGTATATTAAACAATCAGGGGAACACACTCTCCTCACTTATACTGTTCACCTGGTAACATGTCCCGTGTGCATTAAACCATCAGGGGAACACACTCTCCTCACTTATACTGTTCAACTGGTAACGTGTCCCGTGTGTATTGAACAATCAGGGGAACGCACTCTCCTCACTTATACTGTTCACCTGGTAACATGACCCGTGTATATTAAACCATCAGGGGAAAACACTCTCCTCACTTATACTGTTCTCCTGGTAACATGTCCCGTGTATATGAAACCATCAGGGGAACACACTCTCCTCACTTACACTGTTCACCTGGTAACATGTCCCGTCAGTATTAAACCATCAGGGGAACACAGTCTCCTCACTTATACTGTTCACCTGGTAACATGTCCTTTGCATATTTAACCATCAGGGGAACACACTCTCCTCACTTATACTTTTTACCCGGTGACATGTCCCGTGTGTATTAAATAATCAGGGGAACACACTCTCCTCACTTATACTGTTCACCTGGTTACATGTCCTGTGTGTATTAAACAATCAGGGGAACACACTCTCCTCACTTATACTGTTCAACCGATGACATGTCCCGTGTGTATTAAACAATCAGGGGAACACAATCTCCTCACTTATACTGTTCACCTGGTAACATGTCCCGTGTATATTAAACCATCAGGGGAACACACTCTCCTCAGTTATAATGTTCACCTGGCGACATGTTCCGTGCGTGTTAAACCATCAGGGGAACACACTCTCCTCACTTATACTGTTCACCTGGTAACATGTCCCGTGAGTATTAAACAATCAGGGGAAAATACTCTCCACACTTATACTGTTCACCAGATAATATGTCCAGTGTATATTAAACCATCAGGGGAATACATTCTCCTCACTTATACTGTTCACCTGGTAACATGTCCCGTCAGTATTAAACAATCAGGGGAACACACTCTCCTCACTTATACTGTTCACCTGGTAACATGTCCCTTGTATATTAAACCATCAGGGGAACACAGTCTCCTCACTTATACTGTTCACCTGGTAACATGTCCCGTGTATATTAAACCATCAGGGGAACACACTCTCCTCACTTACACTGTTCACCTGGTAACATGTCCCGTCAGTATTAAACCATCAGGGGAACACAGTCTCCTCACTTATCCTGTTCACCTGGTAACATGTCCTTTGCATATTTAACCATCAGGGGAACACACTCTCCTCGCTTATACTGTTCACCTGGTAACATGTCCCGTGTATATTAAACCATCAGGGGAACACACTCTCCTCACTTATACTGTTCACCTGGTAACATGTCCCGTGAGTATTAAACAATCAGGGGAACACACTCTCCTCACTTATACTGTTCACCTGGTGACATGTCCCGTCTCTATTAACCCATCAGGGGAACACACTCTCCTCACTTATACTGTTGATCTGGTAACATGTCCCGTGTATATTAAACCATCAGGGAAACACACTCTCCTCACTTATACTGTTCACCTGGTAACATGTCCCGTGTATATTAAACCATCAGGGGAACACACTCTCCTCAGTTATACTGTTCACCTGGTGACATGTTCCGTGCGTGTTAAACCATCAGGGGAACACACTCTCCTCACTTATACTGTTCACCTGGTAACATGTCCCGTGAGTATTAAACAATCAGGGGAAAATACTCTCCACACTTATACTGTTCACCAGATAATATGTCCAGTGTATATTAAACCATCAGGGGAATACATTCTCCTCACTTATACTGTTCACCAGGTAACATGTCCCGTCAGTATTAAACAATCAGGGGAACACAGTCTCCTCACTTATACTGTTCACCTGGTGACATGTCCCGTGTGTATTGAACAATCAGGGGATCACACTCTCCTCACTTATACTGTTCACCTGGTAACATGTCCCGTGTCTATTAAACCATCAGGGGAACACTCTCTCCTCACTTATACTGTTCACCTGGTAACATGTCCCATCAGTATTAAACAATCAGGGGAACACACTCTCCTCACTTATACTGTTCACCTGGTAACATGTCCCGTCAGTATTAAACAATCAGGGGAACACACTCTCCTCACTTTTACTGTTCACCTGGTGACATGTCCCGTGTGTATTAAAGAATCAGGGGATCACACTCTCCTCACTTATACTGTTCACCTGGTAACATGTCCCGTGTCTATTAAACCATCAGGGGAACACACTCTCCTCACTTATACTGTTCACCTGGTAACATGTCCCGTGTCTATTAAACCATCAGGGGAACACACTCTCCTCACTTATACTGTTCACCTGGTAACATGTCCCGTGCGTGTTAAACCATCAGGGGAACACACTCTCCTCACTTAGACTGTTCACCTGGTAACATGTCCCGTGAGTATTAAACAATCAGGGGAACACACTCTCCTCACTTATACTGTTCACCTGGTGACATGTCCCGTCTCTATTAACCCATCAGGGGAACACACTCTCCTCACTTATACTGTTGATCTGGTAACATGTCCCGTGTATATTAAACCATCAGGGGAACACACTCTCCTCACTTATACTGTTCACCTGGTAACATGTCCCGTGTATATTAAACCATCAGGGGAACACACTCTCCTCACTTATACTGTTCACCTGGTAACATGTCCCGTGAGTATTAAACAATCAGGGGAACACACTCTCCTCACTTATACTGTTCACCTGGTGACATGTCCCGTCTCTATTAACCCATCAGGGGAACACACTCTCCTCACTTATACTGTTGATCTGGTAACATGTCCCGTGTATATTAAACCATCAGGGGAACACACTCTCCTCACTTATACTGTTCACCTGGTAACATGTCCCGTGTATATTAAACCATCAGGGGAACACACTCTCCTCACTTATACTGTTCACCTGGTAACATGTCCCGTGTATATTAAACCATCAGGGGAACACACTCTCCTCACTTATACTGTTCAGCTGGTAACATGTCCTGTGTGCATTAAACCATCAGAAGAACACACTCTCCTCACTTATACTGTTCATCTGGTAACATGTCCTGTGTATATTAAACCATCAGGGGAACACAGTCTCCTCACTTATACTGTTCACCTGGTAACATGTCCTTTGCATATTTAACCATCAGGGGAAATCATTCTGCTCACTTATACTGTTCACCTGGTGACATGTCCCGTGTGTATTAAACAATCAGGGGAACACACTCTCCTCACTTATACTGTTCACCCGATGACATGTCCCGTGTGTATTAAACAATCAGGGGAACACACTCTCCTCACTTATACTGTTCACCTGGTAACATGTCCTGTGTATATTAAACCATCAGGGGAACACACTCTCCTCAGTTATACTGTTCACCTGGTGACATGTCCCGTGCGTGTTAAACCATCAGGGGAACACACTCTCCTCACTTATACTGTTCACCTGGTAACATGTCCTGTGTATATTAAACCATCAGGGGAACACACTCTCCTCAGTTATACTGTTCACCTGGTAACATGTCCTGTGTGCATTAAACCATCAGAGGAACACACTCTCCTCACTTATACTGTTCATCTGGTAACATGTCCCGTCAGTATTAAACCATCAGGGGAACACAGTCTCCTCACTTATACTGTTCACCTGGTAACATGTCCTTTGCATATTTAACCATCAGGGGAAATCATTCTGCACACTTATACTGTTCACCTGGTGACATGTCCCGTGTGTATTAAACAATCAGGGGAACACACTCTCCTCACTTATACTGTTCACCTGGTAACATGTCCTTTGCATATTTAACCATCAGGGGAAATCATTCTGCTCACTTATACTGTTCACCTGGTGACATGTCCCGTGTGTATTAAACAATCATGGGAACACACTCTCCTCACTTATACTGTTCACCTGGTAACATATCCTGTGTATATTAAACCATCAGAGGAACACACTCTCCTCAGTTATACTGTTCACCTGGTGACATGTCCCGTGCGTGTTAAACCATCAGGGGTACACACTCTCCTCACTTATACTGTTCACCTGGTAACATGTCCCGTGAGTATTAAACAATCAGGGGAAAACACTCTCCTCACTTATACTGTTCACCAGATAATATGTCCAGTGGATATTAAACCATCAGGGGAACACATTCTCCTCACTTATACTGTTCACCTGGTAACATGTCCCGTCAGTATTAAACAATCAGGGGATCACACTCTCCTCACTTATACTGTTCACCTGGTATCATGTCCCGTGTATATTAAACCATTAGGGGAACACTCTCTCCTCACTTATACTGTTCACCTGATAACATGTCCCGTCAGTATTAAACAATCAGGGGAACACACTCTCCTCACTTATACTGTTCACCTGGTATCATGTCCCGTGTATATTAAACCATTAGGGGAACACTCTCTCCTCACTTCTACTGTTCACCTGGTAACATGTCCCGTGTATATTAAACAATCAGGGGAACACACTCTCCTCACTTTTACTGTTCACCTGGTGACATGTCCCGTCAGTATTAAACAATCAGGGGAACACACACTCCTCACTTATACTGTTCACCTGGTAACATGTCCCGTGCGTATTAAACAATCAGGGGAACACACTCTCCTCACTTATACTGTTCACCTGGTGACATGTCCCGTCTCTATTAACCCATCAGGGGAACACACTCTCCTCACTTATACTGTTCACCTGGTGACATGTCCCGTGTGTATTAAACAATCAGGGGAACACACTCTCCTCACTTATACTTTTTACCCGGTGACATGTCCCGTGTGTATTAAACAATCAGGGGAACACACTCGCCTCACTTATACTGTTCACCTGGTAACATGTCCTGTGTATCTTAAACCATCAGGGGAACACACTCTCCTCACTTATACTGTTCACCTGGTAACATGTCCCGTGAGTATTAAACAATCAGGGGAAAACACTCTCCTCACTTAAACTGTTCACCAGATAATATGTCCAGTGTATATTAAACCATCAGGGGAACACATTCTCCTCACTTATACTGTTCACCTGGTAACATGTCCAGTTTGTATTAAACAATCAGGGGAACACACACTCCTCACTTATACTGTTCACCTGGTAACATGTCCCGTGTATATTAAACCATCAGGGGAACACACTCTCCTCACTTATACTGTTCACCTGGTATCATGTCCCGTGAATATTAAACCATCAGGGGAAAGCAATCCCCTCACTTATACGGTTCTCCTGGTAACATGTCCCGTGCATATGAAACCATCAGGGGAACACACTCTCCTCACTTATACTGTTCAGCTGGTAACATGTCCCGTGTGCATTAAACAATCAGGGGAACACACTCTCCTCACTTATACCGTTCACCTGATAACATGTCCCGTGTGTATTAAACCATCAGGGGAACACACTCTCCTCACTTATAATGTTCAGCTGGTAACATGTCCCGTGTGCATTAAACAATCAGGGGAACACACTCTCCTCACTTATACCGTTCACCTGATAACATGTCCCGTGTGTATTAAAAAATCAGGGGAACACACTCTCCTCACTTATACTGTTCACCTGGTAACATGTCCCATGTATATTAAACAATCAGGGGAACACACTCTCCTCACTTATACTGTTCACCTGGTAACATGTCCCGTGTGCATTAAACCATCAGGGGAACACACTCTCCTCACTTATACTGTTCAACTGGTAACGTGTCCCGTGTGTATTGAACAATCAGGGGAACGCACTCTCCTCACTTATACTGTTCACCTGGTAACATGACCCGTGTATATTAAACCATCAGGGGAAAACACTCTCCTCACTTATACTGTTCTCCTGGTAACATGTCCCGTGTATATGAAACCATCAGGGGAACACACTCTCCTCACTTTTACTGTTCACCTGGTGACATGTCCCGTCAGTATTAAACAATCAGGGGAACACACTCTCCTCACTTATACTGTTCACCTGGTAACATGTCCCGTGCGTATTAAACAATCAGGGGAACACACTCTCCTCACTTATACTGTTCACCTGGTGACATGTCCCGTGTATATTAAACATTCAGGGGAACTCACTCTCCTCACTTATACTGTTCACCTGGTAACATGTCCAGTGTATATTAAACCATCAGGGGAACACATTCTCCTCACTTATACTGTTCACCTGGTAACATGTCCCGTGAATATTAAACCATCAGGGGAAAGCACTCTCCTCACTTAGACTTTTCTCCTGGTAACATGTCCCGTGCGTATTAAACCATCAGGGGAACACACTCTCCTCACTTATACTGTTCATCTGGTAACATGTCCCGTCAGTATTAAACCATCAGGGGAACACACTCTCCTCACTTATACTGTTCACCTGGTAACATGTCCGGTTTGCATTAAACCATCAGGGGAACACACTCTCCTCACTTATCCATTTCACTGGGTGAAATGCCTGTGCTTATTAAACCATAAGGGGAACACTCTCTCCTCACTTATACTGTTCAGCTGGTAACATATCCTGTGTGTATTAAACCATCAGGGGAACACGCTCTCCTCACTGAGACTGTTCATCTAGTAACATGTCCCGTCAGTATTAAACCATCAGGGGAACACAGTCTCGTCACTTTTACTGTTCACCTGGAAAAATGTCCTGTGAATATTAAACCATCAGGGGAAAGCACTCTCCTCACTTAGACTTTTCTCTTTTTAACATATCCCGTGTATATTAAACCATCAGGAGAACACATTCTCCTCACTTTTTCTGTTCACTTGGTAACATGTCCCGTGCGTATTAAACAAACAGGGGAACACATTCTCCTCAGTTATACTGTTCACCTGGTAACATGTCCTGTGTATATTAAACCATCAATGGAACACACTGTCCTCACTTATACTGTTCACCTGGTAACATGTCCTGTGTATATTAAAACATCAGGGGAACACACTCTCCTCACTTATACTGTTCACCTGATAACATGTCCCGTGTGTATTCAACCATCAGGGGAACACAATCTCCTCACTTATACTGTTCAACTGGTAACATGCCCTTTGAATATTAAACCATTAGGGGAACACACTCTCCTCGCTTATACTGTTCACCTGGTAACATGTCACGTGTATATTAAACCATCAGGGGAACACACTCTCCTCACTTATCCTGTTCACCTGGTAACATATCCCGTGTATGTTAAACCATCAGGGGAACACACTCTCCTCACTTATACTGTTCACCTGGGAACATGTCCTGTGTATATTAAACCATCAGGGGAACACATTCTCTTCACTTATACTGTTCACCTGGTAACATGTCCTGTATGTATTAAACAATCAGGGGAACACACTCTCCTCATTTATACTGTTCATCTGGTAACATGTCCAGTGAATATTAAACCATCAGGGGAACACACTCTCCTCACTTATACTGTTCACCTGGTAACATATCTCGTGTATATTAAACCATCAGGGGAACACACTCTCCTCACATATACTGTTCACCGGGTAACATGTCCCATGTATATTAAACCATCAGGGGAACACACTCTCCTCACTTATACTGTTCACCGGGTAACATGTCCCGTGTATATCAAACCATCAGGGGAATACATTCTCCTCACTTATACTGCTCATCTGGTAACATGTCCCATCAGTATTAAACCATCAGGGGAACACACTCTCCTCACTTATACTGTTCACCTGGTAACATGTCCTTTGAATATTTAACCATCAGGGGAAAACATTCTGCTCACTTATACTGTTCACATGGTGACATGTCCCGTGAGTATTAAACAATCAGGGGAACACATTCTCCTCACTTATTCAGTTCACCCGGTTACATGTCCCGTGTGTATTAAACAATCAGGGGAACACACCCTCCTCACCTATACTGTTCACCTGGTAACATGTCCTGTGTATATTAAACCATCAGGGGAACACACTCTCCTCACTTATACTGTTCATCTGGTAACATGTCCCGTGCGTGTTAAACCATCAAGGGAACACACTCTCCTCACTTATACTGTTCACCTGGTAACATGTCCTGTGTATATTAAACCATCAGGGGAACACACTCTCCTCACTTAAACTGTTCACCTGGTAACATGTCCCGTGTGTATTAAACAATCAGGGGAACACACTCTCCTCACTTATACTGTTCACCTAGTGACATGTCCCGTGCATATTAAACCATCAGGGGAACACACTCTCCTCACTTATACTGTTCACCTGGGAACATGTGCCGTGTATATTAAACCATCAGGGGAACACACTCTCCTCACTTATACTGTTCAGTTGGTAACATGTTCCATGTATATTAAACCATCAGGGGAACACATTCTCCTCACTTATACTGTTCACCTGCTGACTAGTCCCGGGTATATTAAAACATCAGTGGAACACACTCTCCTCACTTATACTGTTCACCTGGTAACATGTTCCGTGCGTGTTAAACCATCAAGGGAACACACTCTCCTCACTTATACTGTTCACCTGGTGACATGTCCCGTGTATATTAAACCATCAGGGGAACACACTCTCCTCACTTATACTGTTCACCTGGTGACATGTCCCATGTGTATTCAACAATCAGGGGAACACACTCTCCTCAATTATACAGTTCACCCGGTGACATGTCCCGTGTGTATTAAACAATCAGGGGAACACAGTCCCCTCACTTATACTGTTCACCTGGTAACATGTCCTTTGCATATTTAACCATCAGGGGAAAACATTCTGCTCACTTATACTGTTCACCTGGTGACATGTCCCGTGTGTATTAAACAATCAGGGGAACACAGTCCCCTCACTTATACTGTTCACCTGGTAACATGTCCTTTGCATATTTAACCATCAGGGGAAAACATTCTGCTCACTTATACTGTTCACCTGGTGACATGTCCCATGTGTATTAAACAATCAGGGGAACACACTCTCCTCAATTATACTGTTCACCTGGTGACATGTCCCGTCAGTATTAAACAATCAGTGGAACACACTCTCCTCAATTATACTGTTCACCCGGTGACATGTCCCGTGAGTATTAAACAATCAGGGGAACACACTCTCGTCACTTATACTGTTCACCTGGTAATATGTCCCGTGTGTATTAAACAATCAGGGGAACACACTCTCCTCAATTATACTGTTCACCTGGTGACATGTCCCGTGAGTATTAAACAATCAGGGGAACACACTCTCGTCACTTATACTGTTCACCTGGTAATATGTCCAGTGTGTATTGAACAATCAGGGGAACACACTCTCCTCACTTATACTGTTCACCTGGTAACATGTCCCGTGTGTATTAAACCATCACGGGAACACATTCTCCTCACTTATACTGTTCACCTGGAAACATGTCCCGTGCGTGTTAAACCATCAGGGGAACACACTCTCCTCACTTATACTGTTCACCTGATAACATGTCCCGTGCGTGTTAAACCATCAGGGGAAAGCACTCCCCTCACTTATGCTGTTCACCTGGTAATATGCCCTGTGTGTATTAAACAATCAGGGGAACACACTCTCGTCACTTATACTGTTCACCTGGTAACATGTCCCGTGTATATTAAACCATCAGGGGAACACAGTCTCCTCACTTATACTGTTCACCTGGTAAGATGTCCGGTGCGTGTTAAACCATCAGGGGAACACACTCTCCTCACTTATACTGTTCACCTGGTAACATGTCCCGTGCGTGTTAAACCATCAGGGGAACACACTCTCCTCACTTATACTGTTCACCTGGTGACATGCCCCGTGTGTATTAAACAATCAGCAGAACACACTCTCCTCACTTATACTGTTCACCTGGTGACATGTCCCGTGTGTATTAAACCATCAGGGGATCACACTCTCCTCAATTATACTGTTCACCAGCTGACATGTCCCGGGTATATTAAACCATCAGCGGAACACATTCTCCTCACTTATACTGTCCACCTGGTAACATGACCCGTGCGTGTTAAACCATCAGGGGAACACACTCTCCTCACTTATACTGTTCACCTGGTGACATGTCCCGTGTATAAAAAACAATCAGGGGAACACACTCTCCTCACTTATACTGTTCTGCTGGTAACATGTCCCGTGTATATTAAACCATCAGGGGAACACACTCTCCTCACTTATACTGTTCACCTGGTAACATGTCCCGTGACTATTAAACAATCAGGTGAACACACCCTCCTCACTTATACTGTTCACCTGGTAACATGTCCAGTGTATATTACACCATCAGGGGAACACATTCTCCTCACTTATACTGTTCACCTGGTGACATGTCCCGTGTATATTAAACCATCAGGGGAACACACTCTCCTCACTTATACTGTTCTGCTGGTAACATGTCCCGTGTTTATTAAACCATCAGGGGAACACACTCTCCTCACTTATACTGTTCACCTGGTAACATGTCCCGTGTTTATTAAACCATCAGTGGAACACACTCTCCTCACTTATGCTGTTCGCCTGGTAACATGTCCTGTGTGCATTAAACCATCAGAGGAACACACTCTCCTCACTTATACTGTTCATCTGGTAACATGTCCCGTCAGTATTAAACCGTCAGGGGAACACAGTCTCCTCACTTATACTGTTCACCTGGTAACATGTCCTTTGCATATTTAACCATCAGGGGAAAACATTCTGCTCACTTATACTGTTCACCTGGTGACATGTCCCGTGTGTATTAAACAATCAGGGGAACACACTCTCCTCACTTACACTGTTCACCTGGTGACATGTCCCGTGCTTGTTAAAACATCAGGGGAACACACTCTCCTCACTTATACTGTTCACCTGGTAACATGTCCCGTGAGTATTTAACAATCAGGGGAACACACTCTCCTCACTTATGCTGTTCTCCTGGTGACATGTCCCGTGCTTGTTAAAACATCAGGGGAACACACTCTCCTCACTTATACTGTTCACCTGGTAACATGTCCCGTGTTTATTAAACCATCAGGGGAACACACTCTCCTCACTTATACTGTTCACCTGGTACCATGTCCTGTGTTTATTAAACCATCAGAGGAACACACTCTCCTCACTTATACTTTTCATCTGGTAACATGTCCCGTCAGTATTAAACCATCAGGGGAACACAGTCTCCTCACTTATACTGTTCACCTGGTAACATGTCCTTTGCATATTTAACCATCAGGGGAAAACATTCTGCTCACTTATACTGTTGACCTGGTGACATGTCCCATGTGTATTAAACAATCAGGGGAACACACTCTCCTCACTTATACTGTTCACCCGGTGACATGTCCCGTCAGTATTAAACAATCAGGGGAACACACTCTCCTCACTTATACATTCACCTGGTAACATGTCCCGTGTGTATTAAACAATCAGGAGAACACACTCTCCTCACTTATACTGTTCACCTGGTAACATGTCCCGTCAGTATTAAACAATCAGGGGAACACACTCTCCTCACTTATACATTCACCTGGTAACATGTCCCGTGTGTATTAAACAATCAGGAGAACACACGCTCCTCACTTATACTGTTCACCTGGTAACATGTCCCGTGAGTATTAAAGAATCGGGGAACACACTCTCCTCACTTATACTGTTCACCTAGTAACATGTCCTGTGTGTATTAAACCATCACGGGAACACATTCTCCTCACTTATACTGTTCACCTGGTAACATGTCCCGTGCGTGTTAAACCATCAGGGGAACACACTCTCGTCACTTATACTGTTCACCTGGTAACATGTCACGTGTATATTAAACCATCAGGGGAACACAGTCTCCTCACTTATACTGTTCACCTGGTGAAATGTCCGGTGCGTGTTAAACCATCAGTGGAACACACTCTCCTGACTTATACTGTTCACCTGGTAACATGTCCCGTGCGTGTTAAACCATCAGGGGAACACACTCTCCTCACTTATACTGTTCACCTGGTGACATGTCCCGTGTGTATTAAACCATCAGGGGAACACACTCTCCTCACTTATACTGTTCACCTGGTAGCATGTCCCGTGTTTATTAAACCATCAGTGGAACACACTCTCCTCACTTATGCTGTTCACCTGGTACCATGTCCTGTGTCCATTAAACCATCAGAGGAACACACTCTCCTCACTTATACTGTTCATCTGGTAACATGTCCTGTCAGTATTAAACCATCAGGGGAACACAGTCTCCTCACTTATACTGTTCACCTGGTAACATGTCCTTGGCATACTTAATCATCAGGGGAAAACATTCTACTCACTTATACTGTTCACCTGGTGACATGTCCCGTGTGTATTAAACAATCAGTGGAACACACTCTCCTCACTTATACCGTTCACCTGGTAACATGTCCCGTGAGTATTAAACAATCAGGGGAACACACTCTCCTCACTTATACTGTTCACCTGGTGACATGTCCCGTGCTTGTTAAAACATCAGGGGAACACACTCTCCTCACTTATACTGTTCACCCGGTGACATGTCCCGTCAGTATTAAACCATCAGGGGAACACACTCTCCTCAATTATACTGTTCACCTGGTAACATGTCCCGTGCTTGTTAAAACATCAGGGGACCACACTCTCCTCACTTATACTGTTCACCTGGTAACATGTCCCGTGAGTATTAAACAATCAGGGGAACACACTCTCGTCACTTATACTGTTCACCTGGTAATATGTCCAGTGTTTATTAAACAATCAGGGGAACACTGTCTCCTCACTTATACTGTTCACCTGGTAACATGTCCCGTGCCTGTTAAACCATCAGGGGAACACACTCTCCTCACTTATACTGTTCACCTGGTAACATGTCCCGTGAGCATTAAACAATCAGGGGAACACTGTCTCCTCACTTATACTGTTCACCTGGTAACATGTCCTGTGTGTATTAAACCATCACGGGAACACATTCTCCTCACTTATACTGTTCACCTGGTAACATGTCCCGTGCGTGTTAAACCATCAGGGGAACACACTCTCCTCACTTATACTGTTCACCTGATAACATGTCCCGTGCGTGTTAAACCATCAGGGGAAAGCACTCCCCTCACTTATACTGTTCACCTGGTAATATGCCCTGTGTGTATTAAACAATCAGGGGAACACACTCTCGTCACTTATACTGTTCACCTGGTAACATGTCCCGTGTATATTAAACCATCAGGGGAACACAGTCTCCTCACTTATACTGTTCACCTGGTAACATGTCCCGTGCGTGTTGAACCATCAGGGGAACACACTCTGCTCACTTATACTGTTCACCTGGTAACATGTCCCGTGCGTGTTAAACAGTCAGGGGAACACACTCTCCTCACATATACTGTTCACCTGGTGAAATATCCCGTGTTTATGAAACAATCAGGGGAACACACTCTCCTCACTTATAATGTTCACCTGGTAACATGTCCCGGGTATATTAAACCATCAGCGGAACACAATCTACTCACTTATACTGTCCACCTGGTAACATGTCCCGTGCGTGTTAAACCATCAGGGGAACACATTCTCCTCACTAATACTGTTCACCTGGTAACATGCCCTGTGTATATTAAACCATCAATGGAAAACACTGTCCTCACTTATACTGTTCACCTGGTAACATGTCCTGTGTATATTAAAACATCAGGGGAACACACTCTCCTCACTTACACTGTTCACCTGGTAACATGTCCCGTGTGCATTAAACAATCAGGGGAGCACACTCTCCTCACTTATACTGTTCACCTGATAACATGTCCCGTGTGTATTAAACCATCAGGGGAACACAATCTCCTCACTTCTACTGTTCAACTGGTAACATGCCCTGTGTATATTAAACCATCAGGGGAACACACTCTCCTCACTTATCCTGTTCACCTGGTAACATATCCCGTGTATATTGAACCATCAGGGGAACACACTCTCCTCACTTATACTGTTCACCTGGTAACATGTCCTTTGAATATTTAACCATCAGGGGAAAACATTCTGCTCACTTATACTGTTCACATGGTGACATGTCCCGTGTGTATTAAACAATCAAGGGAACACACTCTCCTCACTTATACTGTTCACCTGGTAACATGTCCTGTGTATATTAAACCATAAGGGGAAAGCACTCCCCTCACTTATACTGTTCTCCTGGTAACATGTCCCGTGTATATGAAACCATCAGGGGAACACACTCTCCTCACTTATACTGTTCACCTGATAGCATGTCCCGCGTGTATTAAACCACCAGGGGAACACACTCTCCTCACTTATACTGTTCACCTGGTAATATGCCCTGTGTGTATTAAACCATCAGGGGAACACACTCTCCTCACTTATACTGTTCACCTGGTAACATGTCCCGTGTGTATTAAACCATCAGGGGATCACACTCTCCTCAATTATACTGTTCACCAGCTGACATGTCCCGGGTATATTAAACCATCAGCGGAACACATTCTCCTCACTTATACTGTCCACCTGGTAACATGACCCGTGCGTGTTAAACCATCAGGGGAACACACTCTCCTCACTTATACTGTTCACCTGGTAACATGTCCCGTGATTATTAAACAATCAGGGGAACACACCCTCCTCACTTATACCTTTCACCTGGTAACATGTCCAGTGTATATTAAACCATCAGGGGAACACATTCTCCTCACTTATACTGTTCACCTGGTGACATGTCCCGTGTATAAAAAACAATCAGGGGAACACACTCTCCTCACTTATACTGTTCTGCTGGTAACATGTCCCGTGTATATTAAACCATCAGGGGAACACACTCTCCTCACTTATACTGTTCACCTGGTAACATGTCCCGTGCTTGTTAAACCATCAGGGGAACACACTCTCCTCACTTATACTGTTCACCTGGTAACATGTCCCGTGAGTATTAAACAATCAGGGGAACACACTCTCCTCACTTATACTGTTCTGCTGGTAACATGTCCCGTGTATATTAAACCATCAGGGGAACACACTCTCCTCACTTATACTGTTCACCTGGTAACATGTCCCTTGACTATTAAACAATCAGGTGAACACACTCTCCTCACTTATACTGTTCACATGGTAACATGTCCAGTGTATATTACACCATCAGGGGAACACACTCTCCTCACTTATACTGTTCACCTGGTGACATGTCCCGTGTATATTAAACCATCAGGGGAACACACTCTCCTCACTTATACTGTTCTGCTGGTAACATGTCCCGTGTTTATTAAACCATCAGGGGAACACACTCTCCTCACTTATACTGTTCACCTGGTAACATGTCCCGTGTTTATTAAAACATCAGTGGAACACACTCTCCTCACTTATACTGTTCACCTGGTGACATGTCCTGTGTGCATTAAACCATCAGAGGAACACACTCTCCTCACTTATACTGTTCATCTGGTAACATGTCCCGTCAGTATTAAACCATCAGGGGAACACAGTCTCCTCACTTATACTGTTCACCTGGTAACATGTCCTTTGCATATTTAACCATCAGGGGAAAACATTCTGCTCACTTATACTGTTCACCTGGTGACATGTCCCGTGTGTATTAAACAATCAGGGGAACACACTCTCCTCACTTACACTGTTCACCTGGTGACATGTCCCGTGCTTGTTAAAACATCAGGGGAACACACTCTCCTCACTTATACTGTTCACCTGGTAACATGTCCCGTGAGTATTTAACAATCAGGGGAACACACTCTCCTCACTTATGCTGTTCACCTGGTGACATGTCCCGTGCTTGTTAAAACATCAGGGGAACACACTCTCCTCACTTATACTGTTCACCTGGTAACATGTCCCGTGTTTATTAAACCATCAGGGGAACACACTCTCCTCACTTATACTGTTCACCTGGTACCATGTCCTGTGTTTATTAAACCATCAGAGGAACACACTCTCCTCACTTATACATTTCATCTGGTAACATGTCCCGTCAGTATTAAACCATCAGGGGAACACAGTCTCCTCACTTATACTGTTCACCTGGTAACATGTCCTTTGCATATTTAACCATCAGGGGAAAACATTCTGCTCACTTATACTGTTCACCTGGTGACATGTCCCATGTGTATTAAACAATCAGGGGAACACACTCTCCTCACTTATACTGTTCACCCGGTGACATGTCCCGTGTGTATTAAACAATCAGTGGAACTCACTCTCCTCAATTATACTGTTCACCCGGTGACATGTCCCGTGTGCATTAAACAATCAGGGGAACACACTCTCCTCACTTAAACTGTTCACCTGGTAACATGTCGCGTCAGTATTAAACAATCAGGGGAACACACTCTCCTCACTTATACATTCACCTGGTAACATGTCCCGTGTGTATTAAACAATCAGGAGAACACACTCTCCTCACTTATACTGTTCACCTGGTAACATGTCCCGTGAGTATTAAAGAATCAGGGGAACACACTCTCCTCACTTATACTGTTCACCTGGTAACATGTCCTGTGTGTATTAAACAATCAGGGGAACACAATCTCCTCACTTATACTGTTCACCTGGTAACATGTCCCGTGAGTATTAAAGAATCAGGGGAACACACTCTCCTCACTTATACTGTTCACCTGGTAACATGTCCCGTGAGTATTAAAGAATCAGGGGAACACACTCTCCTCACTTATACATTCACCTGGTAACATGTCCCGTGTGTATTAAACAATCAGGAGAACACAATCTCCTCACTTATACTGTTCACCTGGTAACATGTCCCGTGAGTATTAAAGAATCAGGGGAACACACTCTCCTCACTTATACTGTTCACCTGGTAACATGTCCTGTGTGTATTAAACCATCACGGGAACACATTCTCCTCACTTATACTGTTCACCTGGTAACATGTCCCGTGCGTGTTAAACCATCAGGGGAACACACTCTCCTCACTTATACTGTTCACCTGGTAACATGTCCCGTGAGTATTAAAGAATCAGGGGAACACACTCTCCTCACTTATACTGTTCACCTGGTAACATGTCCCGTGAGTATTAAAGAATCAGGGGAACACACTCTCCTCACTTATACATTCACCTGGTAACATGTCCCGTGTGTATTAAACAATCAGGAGAACACAATCTCCTCACTTATACTGTTCACCTGGTAACATGTCCCGTGAGTATTAAAGAATCAGGGGAACACACTCTCCTCACTTATACTGTTCACCTGGTAACATGTCCTGTGTGTATTAAACCATCACGGGAACACATTCTCCTCACTTATACTGTTCACCTGGTAACATGTCCCGTGCGTGTTAAACCATCAGGGGAACACACTCTCCTCACTTATACTGTTCACCTGATAACATGTCCCGTGCGTGTTAAACCATCAGGGGAAAGCACTCCCCTCACTTATACTGTTCACCTGGTAATATGCCCTGTGTGTATTAAACAATCAGGGGAACACACTCTCGTCACTTATACTGTTCACCTGGTAACATGTCCCGTGTATATTAAACCATCAGGGGAACACAGTCTCCTCACTTATACTGTTCACCTGGTGAAATGTCCGGTGCGTGTTAAACCATCAGTGGAACACACTCTCCTCACTTATACTGTTCACCTGGTAACATGTCCCGTGCGTGTTAAACCATCAGGGGAACACACTCTCCTCACTTATACTGTTCACCTGGTGACATGTCCCGTGTGTATTAAACCATCAGGGGAACACACTCTCCTCACTTATACTGTTCACCTGGTAACATGTCCCGTGTTTATTAAACCATCAGTGGAACACACTCTCCTCACTTATGCTGTTCACCTGGTACCATGTCCTGTGTGCATTAAACCATCAGAGGAACACACTCTCCTCACTTATACTGTTCACCTGGTAACATGTCCCGTGATTATTAAACAATCAGGGGAACACACCCTCCTCACTTATACTGTTCACCTGGTACCATGTCCTGTGTTTATTAAACCATCAGAGGAACACACTCTCCTCACTTATACATTTCATCTGGTAACATGTCCCGTCAGTATTAAACCATCAGGGGAACACAGTCTCCTCACTTATACTGTTCACCTGGTAACATGTCCTTTGCATATTTAACCATCAGGGGAAAACATTCTGCTCACTTATACTGTTCACCTGGTGACATATCCCATGTGTATTAAACAATCAGGGGAACACACTCTCCTCACTTATACTGTTCACCCGGTGACATGTCCCGTGTGTATTAAACAATCAGTGGAACTCACTCTCCTCAATTATACTGTTCACCCGGTGACATGTCCCGTGTGCATTAAACAATCAGGGGAACACACTCTCCTCACTTAAACTGTTCACCTGGTAACATGTCGCGTCAGTATTAAACAATCAGGGGAACACACTCTCCTCACTTATACATTCACCTGGTAACATGTCCCGTGTGTATTAAACAATCAGGAGAACACACTCTCCTCACTTATACTGTTCACCTGGTAACATGTCCCGTGAGTATTAAAGAATCAGGGGAACACACTCTCCTCACTTATACTGTTCACCTGGTAACATGTCCTGTGTGTATTAAACAATCAGGGGAACACAATCTCCTCACTTATACTGTTCACCTGGTAACATGTCCCGTGAGTATTAAAGAATCAGGGGAACACACTCTCCTCACTTATACTGTTCACCTGGTAACATGTCCCGTGAGTATTAAAGAATCAGGGGAACACACTCTCCTCACTTATACATTCACCTGGTAACATGTCCCGTGTGTATTAAACAATCAGGAGAACACAATCTCCTCACTTATACTGTTCACCTGGTAACATGTCCCGTGAGTATTAAAGAATCAGGGGAACACACTCTCCTCACTTATACTGTTCACCTGGTAACATGTCCTGTGTGTATTAAACCATCACGGGAACACATTCTCCTCACTTATACTGTTCACCTGGTAACATGTCCCGTGCGTGTTAAACCATCAGGGGAACACACTCTCCTCACTTATACTGTTCACCTGGTAACATGTCCCGTGAGTATTAAAGAATCAGGGGAACACACTCTCCTCACTTATACTGTTCACCTGGTAACATGTCCCGTGAGTATTAAAGAATCAGGGGAACACACTCTCCTCACTTATACATTCACCTGGTAACATGTCCCGTGTGTATTAAACAATCAGGAGAACACAATCTCCTCACTTATACTGTTCACCTGGTAACATGTCCCGTGAGTATTAAAGAATCAGGGGAACACACTCTCCTCACTTATACTGTTCACCTGGTAACATGTCCTGTGTGTATTAAACCATCACGGGAACACATTCTCCTCACTTATACTGTTCACCTGGTAACATGTCCCGTGCGTGTTAAACCATCAGGGGAACACACTCTCCTCACTTATACTGTTCACCTGATAACATGTCCCGTGCGTGTTAAACCATCAGGGGAAAGCACTCCCCTCACTTATACTGTTCACCTGGTAATATGCCCTGTGTGTATTAAACAATCAGGGGAACACACTCTCGTCACTTATACTGTTCACCTGGTAACATGTCCCGTGTATATTAAACCATCAGGGGAACACAGTCTCCTCACTTATACTGTTCACCTGGTGAAATGTCCGGTGCGTGTTAAACCATCAGTGGAACACACTCTCCTCACTTATACTGTTCACCTGGTAACATGTCCCGTGCGTGTTAAACCATCAGGGGAACACACTCTCCTCACTTATACTGTTCACCTGGTGACATGTCCCGTGTGTATTAAACCATCAGGGGAACACACTCTCCTCACTTATACTGTTCACCTGGTAACATGTCCCGTGTTTATTAAACCATCAGTGGAACACACTCTCCTCACTTATGCTGTTCACCTGGTACCATGTCCTGTGTGCATTAAACCATCAGAGGAACACACTCTCCTCACTTATACTGTTCACCTGGTAACATGTCCCGTGATTATTAAACAATCAGGGGAACACACCCTCCTCACTTATACTGTTCACCTGGTAACATGTTCAGTGTATATTAAACCATCAGGGGAACACATTCTCCTCACTTATACTGTTCACCTGGTAACATGTCCCGTGTTTATTAAACCATCAGTGGAACACACTCTCCTCACTTATGCTGTTCACCTGGTACCATGTCCTGTGTGCATTAAACCATCAGAGGAACACACTCTCCTCACTTATACTGTTCATCTGGTAACATGTCCTGTCAGTATTAAACCATCAGGGGAACACAGTCTCCTCACTTATACTGTTCACCTGGTAACATGTCCTTTGCATACTTAACCATCAGGGGAAAACATTCTGCTCACTTATACTGTTCACCTGGTGACATGTCCCGTGTGTATTAAACAATCAGTGGAACACACTCTCCTCAATTATACTGTTCACCCGGTGACATGTCCCGTGTGTATTAAACAATCAGGGGAACACACTCTCCTCACTTATACTGTTCACCTGGTAACATGTCCCGTGAGTATTAAACAATCAGGGGAACACACTCTCCTCACTTATACTGTTCACCTGGTGACATGTCCCGTGCTTGTTAAAACATCAGGGGAACACACTCTCCTCACTTATACTGTTCACCCGGTGACATGTCCCGTCAGTATTAAACCATCAGGGGAACACACTCTCCTCAATTATACTGTTCACCTGGTAACATGTCCCGTGCTTGTTAAAACATCAGGGGACCACACTCTCCTCACTTATACTGTTCACCTGGTAACATGTCCCGTGAGTATTAAACAATCAGGGGAACACACTCTCGTCACTTATACTGTTCACCTGGTAATATGTCCAGTGTGTATTAAACAATCAGGGGAACACTGTCTCCTCACTTATACTGTTCACCTGGTAACATGTCCCGTGCTTGTTAAACCATCAGGGGAACACACTCTCCTCACTTATACTGTTCACCTGGTAACATGTCCCGTGAGCATTAAACAATCAGGGCAACACTGTCTCCTCACTTATACTGTTCACCTGGTAACATGTCCTGTGTGTATTAAACCATCACGGGAACACATTCTCCTCACTTATACTGTTCACCTGGTAACATGTCCCGTGCGTGTTAAACCATCAGGGGAACACACTCTCCTCACTTATACTGTTCACCTGGTAACATGTCCCGTGTGTATTAAACAATCAGGGGAACACACTCTCGTCACTTATACTGTTCACCTGGTAACATGTCCCGTGTATATTAAACCATCAGGGGAACACAGTCTCCTCACTTATACTGTTCACCTGGTAACATGTCCCGTGCGTGTTGAACCATCAGGGGAACACACTCTGCTCACTTATACTGTTCACCTGGCAACATGTCCCGTGCGTGTTAAACAGTCAGGGGAACACACTCTCCTCACATATACTGTTCACCTGGTGAAATATCCCGTGTTTATGAAACAATCAGGGGAACACACTCTCCTCACTTATAATGTTCACCTGGTAACATGTCCCGGGTATATTAAACCATCAGCGGAACACAATCTACTCACTTATACTGTCCACCTGGTAACATGTACCGTGCGTGTTAAACCATCAGGGGAACACATTCTCCTCACTAATACTGTTCACCTGGTAACATGTCCAGTGTATATTAAACCATCAGGGGAACACATTCTCCTCACTAATACTGTTCACCTGGTAACATGCCCTGTGTATATTAAACCATCAATGGAAAACACTGTCCTCACTTATACTGTTCACCTGGTAACATGTCCTGTGTATATTAAAACATCAGGGGAACACACTCTCCTCACTTACACTGTTCACCTGGTTACATGTCCCGTGTGCATTAAACAATCAGGGGAGCACACTCTCCTCACTTATACTGTTCACCTGATAACATGTCCCGTGTGTATTAAACCATCAGGGGAACACAATCTCCTCACTTCTACTGTTCAACTGGTAACATGCCCTGTGTATATTAAACCATCAGGGGAACACACTCTCCTCACTTATCCTGTTCACCTGGTAACATATCCCGTGTATATTGAACCATCAGGGGAACACACTCTCCTCACTTATACTGTTCACCTGGTAACATGTCCTTTGAATATTTAACCATCAGGGGAAAACATTCTGCTCACTTATACTGTTCACATGGTGACATGTCCCGTGTGTATTAAACAATCAAGGGAACACACTTTCCTCACTTATACTGTTCACCTGGTAACATGTCCTGTGTATATTAAACCATAAGGGGAAAGCACTCCCCTCACTTATACTGTTCTCCTGGTAACATGTCCCGTGTATATGAAACCATCAGGGGAACACACTCTCCTCACTTATACTGTTCACCTGATAGCATGTCCCGCGTGTATTAAACCACCAGGGGAACACACTCTCCTCACTTATACTGTTCACCTGGTAATATGCCCTGTGTGTATTAAACAATCAGGGGAACACACTCTCGTCACTTATACTGTTCACCTGGTAACATGTCCCGTGTATATTAAACCATCAGGGGAACACACTCTCCTCACTTATACTGTTCACCTGGTAACATGTCCCGTGCGTGTTAAACCATCAGGGGAACACATTCTCCTCACTTATACTGTTCACCTGGTAACATGTCCCGTGCGTGTTAAACCATCAGGGGAACACACTCTCCTCACATATACTGTTCACCTGGTGAAATGTCCCGTGTGTATAAAACAATCAGGGAAACACACTCTCCTCACTTATACTGTTCACCTGGTGAAATGTCCCGTGTGTATTAAACAATCAGGGGATCACACTCTCCTCAATTATACTGTTCACCTGCTGACATGTCCCGGGTATATTAAACCATCAGCGGAACACACTCTACTCACTTATACTGTTCACCTGGTAAAATGTCCTGTATATATTAAACCATCAGCGGAACACACTCTCCTCACTTACACTGTCCACCTGGTAACCTGTCCCGTGCGTGTTAAACCATCAGGGGAACACATTCTCCTCACTTATACTGTTCACCTGGTGACATGTCCCACGTATATTAAACCATCAGGGGAACACACTCTCCTCACTTATACTGTTCACCTGGTAACATGTCCTGTGTGTATTAAACAATCAGGGGAATACACTCTCCTCACTTACACTGTTAACCTGGTAACATTTCACGTGTGTATTAAACAATCAGTGGAACACATTCTCCTCACTTATACTGTTCACCTGCTGACATGTCCCGGGTATATTAAACCATCAGCGGAACACACTCTCCTCACTTATACTGTTCACCTGGTAACATGTCCTGTGTGTATTAAACCATCAGTGGAACACTCTCTCCTCACTTATACTCTTCACCTGGTAACATATCCTGTGTGTATTAAACCATCAGGGTTACACATTCTCCTCACTTATACTGTTCACCTGCTAACATGTCCTGTGTGTATTAAACCATCAGGGGAACACAGTCTCCTCACTTATACTGTTCACCTGGAAACATGTCCCGTGAATATTAAACCATCAGGGGAAAGCACTCCCCTCACTTAGACTTTTCTCCTGGAAACATGTCCCCTGTATATTAAACCATCAGGGGAACACACTCTCCTCACTTATACTGTTCATCTGGTAACATGTCCCGTCAGTATTAAACCATCAGTGGAACACTCTCTCCTCACTTATACTGTTCACCTGGTGACATGTCCTGTTTGCATTAAACCATCAGGGGAACACACTCTCCTCACTTATACTGTTCACCTGGGAACATGTGCCGTGTATATTAAACCATCAGGGGAACACACTCTCCTCACTTATACTGTTCACCTGGTAACATATCCTGTGTGTATTAAACCATCAGGGGAATACACTCTCCTCACTTATACTGTTCACCTGGGAACATGTGCCGTGTATATTAAACCTTCAGGGGAACACTCTCTCCTCACTTATACTGTTCACCAGGAAACATGTCCCGTGAATATTAAACCATCAGGGGAAAGCACTCTCCTCACTTAGACTTTTCTCCTGGTAACATGTCCCGTGCGTATTAAACCATCAGGAGAACACACTCTCCTCACTTATACTGTTCACCTGGTAACATGTCCTGTGTGTATTAAACCATCAGGGGACCACACTCTCCTCACTTATACTGTTCATCTGGTAACATGTCCCGTCAGTATTAAACCATCAGGGGAACACACTCTCCTCACTTATACAGTTCACCTGGTAACATGTCCCGTGAATATTAAACCATCAGGGGAGCACACTCTCCTCACTTATACGGTTCACCTGGTAACATGTCCTGTGTGTATTAAAAAATCAGGGGAACACAATCTCCTCACTAATACTGTTCATCAGGTAACATGTCCCGTCAGTATTAAACAATCAGGGTAACACACTCTCCTCACTTATACTGTTCACCTGGAAACATGTCCCGTGTGTATTAAACCATCAGGAGAACACACTCTCCTCACTTATACTGTTCACCTGGAAACATGTCCCGTGAATATTAAACCATCAGGGGAACACACGCTCCTCACTTATTCTGTTCACCTGGTAACATGTCCCGTGCTTATTAAACAATCAGGGGAACACACTCTCCTCACTTATACTGTTCACCTGGAAACATGTCCCGTGTGTATTAAACCATCAGGAGAACACACTCTCCTCACTAATACTGTTCACCTGGTAACATGTCCTGTGTATATTAAACCATCAATGGAACACACTGTCCTCACTTATACTGTTCACCTGGTAACATGCCCTGTGTATATTAAAATATCAGGGGAACACACTCTCCTCACTTATACTGTTCACCTGGTAACATGTCCCGTGTATATTAAACCATCAGGGGAACACACTCTCCTCACTTATACTGTTCACCTGGTAACATATCCCGTGTATATTAAACCATCAGGGGAACACACTCTCCTCAAATATACTGTTCACCGTGAAACATGTCCCGTGTATATTAAACCATCAGGGGAACACACTCTCCTCACTTATACTGTTCACCGGGTAACATGTCCCGTGTATATTAAACCATCAGGGGAACACACTCTCCTCACTTATACTGTTCACCGGGTAACATGTCCCGTGTATATTAAACCATCAGGGGAACACACTCTCCTCACTTATACTGTTCATCTGGTAACATGTCCCGTCATTATTAAACCATCCGGGGAACACACTGTCCTCTCTTATACTGTTCACCTGGTAACATGTCCTTTGAATATTTAACCATTAGGGGAAAACATTCTGCTCACTTATACTGTTCACATGGTGAAATGTCCCGTGTGTATTAAACAATCAGGGGAACACACTCTCCTCACTTATACAGTTCACCCGGTGACATGTCCCGTGTGTATTAAACAATCAGGGGAACACACTCTCCTCACTTATACTGTTCACCTGGTAACATGTCCTGTGTATATTAAACCATCAGGGGAACACACTCTCCTCACTTATACTGTTCAACTGGTAACTTGTCCCGTGAGTATTAAACAATCAGGGGAACACACTCTCCTCACTTATTCTGTTCACCTGGTAACATATCCCGTGTATATTAAACCATCAGGCGAACACACTCTCCTCACTTATACTGTTCACCTGGGAACATGTCCCGTGTATATTAAATCATCAGGGGAACACACTCTCCTCACTTATACTGTTCACCTGGTGACATGTCCTGTGTATATTAAACCATCAGGGGAACACACTCTCCTCACTTATACTGTTCACCTGGTGACATGTCCCGGCAGTATTAAACAATCAGGGGAACACACTCTCCTCACTTATACTGTTCACCTGGTGACATGTCCCGGCAGTATTAAACAATCAGGGGAACACACTCTCCTCACTTATACTGTTCACCTGGTAACATGTCCCGTGTATATTAAACAATCAGGAGAACACACTCTCCTCACTTATACTGTTCACCTGGTAACATGTCCCGTGTATATTAAACAATCAGGAGAACACACTCTCCTCACTTATCCTGTTCACCTGGTGACATGTCCCGTGTGTATTAAACAATCAGGGGATCACACTCTCCTCACTTATACTGTTCACCTGATAACATGTCCCGGGTATATTAAAACATCAGGTGAACACACTCTCCTCACTTATACTGTTCACCTGGTAACATGTCCCGCGTGTGTTACACCATCAGGGGAACACACTCTCCTCACTTATACTTTTCACGTGGTAACATGTCCCGTGAGTATTAAACCATCAGGGGAACACATTCTCGTCACTTATACTGTTCACCTGGTGACATGTCCCGTCTGTATTAACCCATCAGGTGAACACACTCGCCTCACTTATACTGTTCATCTGGTAACATGTCCTGTGAATATTCAACCATCAGGGGAACACACTCTCCTCACTTATACTGTTCACCTGGTAACATGTCCCGTGTTTATTGAACCATCAGGGGAACACACTCTCCTCACTTATACTGTTCACCTGGTAACATGTCCTGTGTGCATTAAACCATCAGAGGAATACACTCTCCTCACTTATACTGTTCATCTGGTAACATGTCCCGTCAGTATTAAACCATCAGGGGAACACAGTCTCCTCTCTTATACTGTTCACCTGCTGACATGTCCCGGGTATATTAAAACATCAGGGGAACACACTCTCCTCACTTATACTGTTCACCTGGTAACATGTCCCGTGTGTGTTAAACCATCAGGGGAACACACTCTCCTCTCTTATACTTTTCACCTGGTAACATGTCCCATGTGTATTAAACAATCAGGGGAACACACTCTCCTCACTTATACTGTTCACCTGGTAACATGTCCTGTGTATATTAAACCATCAGGGGAACACACTCTCCTCACTTATACTGTTCACCTGGTAACATGACCCGTGTATATTAAACCATCAGGGGAACACACTCTCCTCACTTATACTGTTCACCTGGTAACATGTCCCGTGTGTGTTAAACCATCAGGGGAACACACTCTCCTCACTTATACTTTTCACCTGGTAACATGTCCTATGTTTATTAAACAATCAGGGGAACACACTCTCCTCACTTATACTGTTCACCTGGTAACATGTCCCATGTGTATTAAACAATCAGGGGAACACGCTCTCCTCACTTATACTGTTCACCTGATAACATGTCCTGTGTATATTAAACCATCAGGGGAACACACTCTCCTCACTTATACTGTTCACCTGGTAACATGTCCCGTGCGTGTTAAAACATCAGGGGAACACACTCTCCTCACTTATACTTTTCACCTGGTAACATGTCCTATGTGTATTAAACAATCAGGGGAACACACTCTCCTCACTTATACTGTTCACCTGGTAACATGTCCAATGTGTATTAAACAATCAGGGGAACACACTCTCCTCACTTATACTGTTCACCTGATAACATGTCCTGTGTCTATTAAACCATCAGGGGAACACACTCTCCTCACTTACACTGTTCACCTGGTGACATGTCCCGTCAGTATTAAACAATCAGGGGAACACACTCTCCTCACTTATACTGTTCACCTGGTAACATGTCCCGTGTATATTAAACCGTCAGGGGAACACAATCTCCTCACTTATACTGTTCACCTGGTAACATGTCCTTTGCATATTTAACCATCAGGGGAAAACATTCTGATCACTTATACTGTTCACCTGGTGACATGTCCCATGTGTATTAAACAATCAGGGGAACACACTCTGCTCACTTATACTGTTCACCCGGTGACATGTCCCGTGTGTATTAAACAATCAGGGGAACACACTCTGCTCACTGAAACTGTTCACCCGGTGACATGTCCCGTGTGTATTAAACAATCAGGGGAACACACTCTGCTCACTTATACTGTTCACCCGGTGACATGTCCCGTGTGTATTAAACAATCAGGGGAACACACTCTCCTCCATATACTGTTCACCTGGTAACATGTCCCGTGTGTATTAAACAATCAGGGGAACACACTCTCCTCACTTATAATGTCCACCTGGTGACATGTCCCGTGTGTATTAAACAATCAGGGAATCACACTCTCCTCAATTATACTGTTCACCTGCTGACATGCCCCGTGTATATTAAACCATCAGCGGAACACACTCTCCTCACTTAAACTGTCCACCTGGTAACATGTCCCGTGCGTGTTAAACCATCAGGGGAACACACTCTCCTCACATATACTGTTCACCTGGTAACATGTCCCGTGATTATTAAACAATCAGGGGAACACACCCTCCTCACTTATACTGTTCGCCTGGTAACATGTCCAGTGTATATTAAACCATTAGGGGAACACACCCTCCTCACTTATACTGTTCACCTGGTAACATGTCCTGTGTGTATTAAACAATGAGGGGAACAAACTCTCCTCACTTATACTGTTCACCTGGTAACATGTCCCGTCAGTATTAAACCATCAGTGGAACACACTCTCCTCACTTATACTGTTCACCTGGTAACATGTCCCGTGTATATTAAACCATCAGGGGAACACTCTCTCCTCACTTATACTGTTCAGCTGGTAACATGCCCTGTGTGTATTAAAACATCAGGGGAACACACTCTCCTCACTGAGACTGTTCATCTGGTAACATGTCCCGTCAGTATTAAACCATCAGGGGAACACACTCTCCTCACTTATACTGTTCACCTGGAAACATGTCCCGTGAATATTAAAACATCAGGGGAACACATTCTCCTCACTTATACTGTTCACTTGGTAACATGTCCCGTGCGTATTAAACAAACAGGGGAACACATTCTCCTCACTTATACTATTCACCTGGTAACATGTCCTGTGTATATTAAACCATCAATGGAACACACTCTCCTCACTTATACTGTTCACCTGGTAACATGTCCTGTGTATATTAAAACATCAGGGGAACACACTCTCCTCACTTATACTGTTCAACTGGTAACATGCCCGGTGTATATTAAACCATCAGGGGAACACACTCTCCTCACTTGTACTGTTGACCTAGTCACATGTCCCGTGTATATAAAACCATCAGGGGAACACACTCTCCTCACTTACACATTTCACCTGGTAAAATGTCCTGTGTGCATTAAACCATCAGGGGAAAACATTCTGCTCACTTATACTGTTCACCTGGAAACATGTCCCGTGTATATTAAACCATCAGGGGAACACACTCTCCTCACTTATACTGTTCACCTGGGAACATGTCCCGTGTATATTAAACCATCAGGGGAACACACTCTCCTCACTTATACTGTTCACCTGGTAACATGTCCCGTTTATATTAAACCATCAGGGGAACAGACTCTCCTCACTTATACTGTTCACCTGGTGAAATGTCTCGTGTGTATTAAACAATCAGGGGAACACACTCTCCTCACTTATACTGTTCACCTGCTGACATCTCCCGGGTATATTAAAACATCAGGGGAACACACTCTCCTCACTTATAATGTTCACCTGGTAACATGTCCCGCGTGTGTTACACCATCAGGGGAACACACTCTCCTCACTTATACTTTTCACGTGGTAACATGTCCCGTGAATATTAAACCATCAGGGGAACACATTCTCCTCACTTATACTGTTCACCTGGTGACATGTCCCGTCTGTATTAACCCATCAGGTGAACACACTCGCCTCACTTATACTTTTCATCTGGTAACATGTCCTGTGAATATTCAACCATCAGGGGAACACACTCTCCTCACTTATACTGTTCAAATGGTAACATGTCCCGTGTTTATTGAACCATCAGGGGAACACACTCTCCTCACTTATACTGTTCACCTGGTAACATGTCCTGTGTGCATTAAACCATCAGAGGAACACACTCTCCTCACTTATACTGTTCATCTGGTAACATGTCCCGTCAGTATTAAACCATCAGGGGAACACAGTCTCCTCACTTATACTGTTCACCTGCTGACATGTCCCGGGTATATTAAAACCTCAGGGGAACACACTCTCCTCACTTATACTGTTCACCTGGTAACATGTCCCGTGTGTGTTAAACCATCAGGGGAACACACTCTCCTCTCTTTTACTTTTCACCTGGTAACATGTCCCGTGTTTATTAAACTATCAGGGGAACACATTCTCCTCACTTATACTGTTCATCTGATAACATGTCCCATGTGTATTAAACAATCAGGGGAACACACTCTCCTCACTTATACTGTTCACCTGGTAACATGTCCTGTGTATATTAAAGCATCAGGGGAAAACACTCTCCTCACTTATACTGTTCACCTGGTAACATGTCCCGTGCGTGTTAAAACATCAGGGGAACACACTCTCCTCACTTATACTGTTCACCTGGGAACATGTCCCGTGTATATTAAACCATCAGGGAACACACTCTCCTCACTTATACTGTTCACCTGGTAACATGTCCCGTGTATATTAAACCATCAGGGGAACACACTCTCCTCACTTATACTGTTCACCTGGTGACATGTCCCGTGTGTAATAAACAATCAGGGGATCACACTCTCCTCAATTATACTGTTCACCTGCCGACATGTCCCGGGTATGTTAAAACATCTGGGGAACACACTCTCCTCACTTATACTGTTCACCTGGTGACATGTCCCGTGAATATTATACCATCAGGGGAACACACTCTCCTCACTTATACTGTTCACCTGATAACATGTCCCGTGTTTATTAAACCATCAGGGGAACACACTCTCCTCACTTATAGTGTTCACCTGGTAACATGTCCTGTGTGTATTAAACCATCAGAGGAACACACTCTCCTCACTTATACTGTTCATCTGGCAACATGCCCTGTCAGTATTAAACCATCAGGGGAACACAGTCTCCTCACTTATACTGTTCACCTGGTAACATGTCCCGTGAATATTAAACAATCAGGGGAACACACTCTCCTCAATTATACTGTTCACCTGGGAACATGTCCTTTGCATATTTAACCATCAGGGGAAAACATTCTGCTCACTTATACTGTTCACCTGGTGTCATGTCCCATGTGTATTAAACAATCAGGGGAACACACTCTCCTCACTTATACTGTTCACCTGGTAACATGTCCTGAGTATATTAAACCATCAGGGGAACACACTCTCCTCACTTATACTGTTCACCTGGTAACATGTCCCATGTGTATTAAACAATCAGGGGAACACACTCTCCTCACTTATACTGTTCACCTGGAAACATGTCCTGAGTATATTAAACCATCAGGGAAACACACTCTCCTCACTTATACTGTTCACCTTTTAACATGTCCCGTGCGTGTTAAAACATCAGGGGAACACACTCTCCTCACTTATACTGTTCACCTGGTAACATGTCCCGTGAGTATTAAACAATCAGGGGAACACACTGTCCTCACTTATACTGTTCACCTGGTAACATGTCCCGTGTATATTAAGCCATCAGGGGAACACACTCTCCTCACTTATACTGTTCAGCTGGTAACATATCCTGTGTGTATTAAACCATCAGGGGAACACATTCTCCTCACTTATACTGTTCACCTGGTAACATGTCCTGTGTGTATTAAACCATCAGGGGAACACACTCTTCTCACTTATACTGTTCATCTGGAAACATGTCCCGTGAATATTAAACCATCAGGGGAACTCACTCTCGTCACTTATACTGTTCATCTGGTAACATGTCCCGTCAGTATTAAACCATCAGGGGAACACACTCTCCTCACTTATACTGTTCACCTGGTAACATGTCCTGAGTATATTAAACCATCAGGGAAACACACTCTCCTCACTTATACTGTTCACCTGGGAACATGTCCTTTGCATATTTAACCATCAGGGGAAAACATTCTGCTCACTTATACTGTTCACCTGGTGTCATGTCCCATGTGTATTAAACAATCAGGGGAACACACTCTCCTCACTTATACTGTTCACCTGGTAACATGTCCTGAGTATATTAAACCATCAGGGGAACACACTCTCCTCACTTATACTGTTCACCTGGTAACATGTCCCATGTGTATTAAACAATCAGGGGAACACACTCTCCTCACTTATACTGTTCACCTGGAAACATGTCCTGAGTATATTAAACCATCAGGGAAAGACACTCTCCTCACTTATACTGTTCACCTTTTAACATGTCCCGTGCGTGTTAAAACATCAGGGGAACACACTCTCCTCACTTATACTGTTCACCTGGTAACATGTCCCGTGAGTATTAAACAATCAGGGGAACACACTGTCCTCACTTATACTGTTCACCTGGTAACATGTCCCGTGTATATTAAGCCATCAGGGGAACACACTCTCCTCACTTATACTGTTCAGCTGGTAACATATCCTGTGTGTATTAAACCATCAGGGGAACACATTCTCCTCACTTATACTGTTCACCTGGTAACATGTCCTGTGTGTATTAAACCATCAGGGGAACACACTCTTCTCACTTATACTGTTCATCTGGAAACATGTCCCGTGAATATTAAACCATCAGGGGAACTCACTCTCGTCACTTATACTGTTCATCTGGTAACATGCCCTGTGTGTATTAAACAATCAGGGGAACACACTCTCCTCACTGAGACTGTTCATCTGGTAACATGTCCCGTCAGTATTAAACCATCAGGGGAACACACTCTCCTCACTTATACAGTTCACTTGGTGAAATGTCCCGTGCATATTAAACCATCAGGGGAACACACTCTCCTCACTTATACTGTTCACCTGGAAACATGTCCCGTGAATATTAAACCATCAGGGGAAAGCACTCTCCTCACTTAGACTTTTCTCTTGGTAACATATCCCGTGTATATTAAACCATCAGGGGAAAGCACTCTCCTCACTTATACTGTTCACCTGGTAACATGTCCCATGTGTATTAAACAATCAGGGGAACACGCTCTCCTCAATTATACAGTTCACCTGATAACATGTCCTGTGTATATTAAACCATCAGGGGAACACACTCTCCTCACTTATACTGTTCACCTGGTAACATGTCCCGTGCGTGTTAAAACATCAAGGGAACACACTCTCCTCACTTATACTGTTCACCTGGTAACATGTCCTGTGTCTATTAAACCATCAGGGGAACACACTCTCCTCACTTACACTGTTCACCTGGTGACATGTCCTGTCAGTATTAAACAATCAGGGGAACACACTATCCTCACTTATACTGTTCACCTGGGAACATGTCCCGTGTATATTAAACCATCAGGGGAACACACTCTCCTCACTTATACTGTTCACCTGGTAACATGTCCCGTGTATATTAAACCATCAGGGTAACACACTCTCCTCACTTATACTGTTCACCTGGTAACAGGTCCTGTGTATATTAAACCATCAGGAGAACACACTCTCCTCACTTATACTTTTCACCTGGTAACATGTCCCGTGAGTATTAAACAATCTGGGGAACACACTCTCGTCACTTATACTGTTCACCTGGTGACATGTCCCGTCTGTATTAACCCATCAGGGGAACACATTCTCCTCACTTATACTGTTCACCTGGTAACATGTCCCGTGTATATTAAACCATCATGGAACACACTCTCCTCACTTATACTGTTCACCTGTTAACATGTCCTGTTTGCATTAAACCATCAGGGGAACACACTCTCCTCACTTATACTGTTCACCTGGTAACATGTCCCGTGTGTATTAAACCATCATGGAACACACTCTCCTCACTTATACTGTTCACCTGTTAACATGTCCTGTTTGCATTAAACCATCAGGGGAACACACTCTCCTCACTTATCCATTTCATTTGGTGAAATGCCCGTGCTTATTAAAGCATAAGGGGAACACTCTCTCCTCACTTATACTGTTCAGCTGGTAACATATCCTGTGTGTATTAAACCATCAGGGGAACACACTCTCCTCACTTATACTGTTCATCTGGTAACATGTCCCGTCAGTATAAAACCATCAGGGGATCACTAACTCCTCACTTATACTGTTCACCTGTTAACATGTCCTGTTTGCATTAAACCATCAGGGGAAAACACTCTGCTCACTTATCCATTTCATTTGGTGAAATGCCCGTGCTTATTAAAGCATAAGGGGAATACTCTCTCCTCGCTTATACTGTTCAGCTGGTAACATATCCTGTGTGTATTAAACCATCAGGGGAACACACTATCCTCACTTATACTGTTCACCTGGGAACATGTCCCGTGTATATTAAACCATCAGGGGAACACACTCTCCTCAGTTATACTTTTCACCTGGTAACATGTCCCGTGAGTATTAAACAATCTGGGGAACACACTCTCGTCACTTATACTGTTCACCTGGTGACATGTCCCGTCTGTATTAAACAATCAGGTGAACACACTCGCCTCACTTATACTTTTCATCTGGTAACATGTCCCGTGAATATTAAACCATCAGGGGAACACCCTCTCCTCACTTATACTGTTCACCTGGTAACATGTCCCGTGTTTATTAAACCATCAGGGGAACACACTCTCCTCACTTATACTGTTCACCTGGTAACATGTCCTGTGTGCATTAAACCATCAGAGGAACACCCTCTCCTCACTGAAACTGTTCACCTGGTAACATGTCCCGTGTTTATTAAACCATCAGGGGAACACACTCTCCTCACTTATACTGTTCACCTGGTAACATGTCCTGTGTGTATTAAACAATCAGGGGAACACACTCTCCTCACTTATACTGTTCACCTGTTAACATGTCCCGTGTATATTAAACCATCAGGGGAACACACTCTCCTCACTTATGCTGTTCACCTGGTAACATGTCCCGTGAATATTAAACCATCAGGGGAAAGCAGTGCCCTCACTTATACAGTTCTCCTGGTAACATGTCCCGTGTATATGAAACCATCAGGGGAACACACTCTCCTCACTTATACTGTTCACCTGATAGCGTGTCCCGTGTGTATTAATCCATCAGGGGAACACACTCTCCTCACTTATACTGTTCACCTGGTAATATGCCCTGTGTGTATTAAACAAACAGGGGAACACACTCTCCTCACTTATACTGTTCACCTGGTAACATGTCCCTTGTATATTAAACCATCAGGGGAACACACTCTCCTCACTTATAATGTTCACCTGGTGACATGTCCCGTGCGTGTTAAACCATCAGGGGAACATACTCTCCTCACAAATACTGTTCACCTGGTGAAATGTCCCGTGTTTATTAAACAATCAGGGGAACATACTCTCCTCACTGATACTGTTCACCTGGTAATATGCCCTGTGTGTATTAAACAAACAGGGGAACATACTCTCCTCACTTATACTGTTCACCTGGTAACATGTCCCTTGTATATTAAACCATCAGGGGAACACACTCTCCTCACTTATACTGTTCACCTGGTAACATGTCCCGTGCGTGTTAAACCATCAGGGGAACACATTCTCCTCACTTATACTGTTCACCTGGTAACATGTCCCGTGCGTGTTAAACCATCAGGGGAACATACTCTCCTCACAAATACTGTTCACCTGGTGAAATGTCCCGTGTGTATTAAACCATCAGCGGAACACACTCTCCTCACTTATACTGTTCACCTGGTAACATGTCCCGTGCGTGTTAAACCATCAGGGGAACACACACTCCTCACATATACTGTTCACCTGGTAACATGTCCCGTGATTATTAAACAATCAGGGGAACCCATCATCCTCACTTCTACTGTTCACCTGGTAACATGTCCAGTGTCTATTAAACCATCAGGGGAACACATTCTCCTCACTTATACTGTTCACCTGGTAACATGTCCCGTCAGTATTAAACCATCAGTGGAACACTCTCTCCTCACTTATACTGTTCACCTGGTAACATGTCCCGTGCTTATTAAAGCATAAGGGGAACACTCTCTCCTCACTTATACTGTTCAGCTGGTAACATATCCTGTGTGTATTAAACCATCAGGGGAACACACTCTCCTCACTTATACTGTTCACCTGGTAACATGTCCCGTGTATATTAAACCATCAGGGGAACACACTCTCCTCACTTATACTGTTCACCTGGAAACATGTCCCGTGAACATTAAACCATCAGGGGAACACATTCTCCTCACTTATACTGTTCACCTGGTAACATGTCCCGTGTATATTAAACCATCAGTGGAACACTCTCTCCTCACTTATACTGTTCACCTGGTAACATGTCCCGTGTCTATTAAACCATCAGGGGAACACATTCTCCTCACTTATACTGTTCACCTGGTAACATGTCCCGTCAGTATTAAACCATCAGTGGAACACTCTCTCCTCACTTATACTGTTCACCTGGTAACATGTCCCGTGCTTATTAAACCATAAGGGGAACACTCTCTCCTCACTTATACTGTTCAGCTGGTAACATATCCTGTGTGTATTAAACCATCAGGGGAACACATTCTCCTCACTTAGACTTTTCTCCTGGTAAAATGTCCTGTGTGTATTAAACCATCAGGGGAACACAGTCTCCTCACTTATACTGTTCACCTGGTAACATGTCCCGTCAGTATTAAACCATCAGTGGAACACTCTCTCCTCACTTATACTGTTCACCTGGTAACATGTCCCGTGCTTATTAAACCATAAGGGGATCACTCTCTCCTCACTTATACTGTTCACCTGTTAACATGTCCTGTTTGCATTAAACCATCAGGGGAACACACTCTCCTCAATTATGCTGTTCAGCTGGTAACATATCCTGTGTGTATTAAACCATCAGGGGAACACACTCTCCTCACTTATACTGTTCATCTGGTAACATGCCCTGTGTGTATTAAACAATCAGGGGAACACACACTCCTCACTGAGACTGTTCATCTGGCAACATGTCCCGTCAGTATTAAACCATCAGGAGAACACACTCTCCTCACTTACACTGTTCACCTGGAAACATGTCCCGTGAATATTAAACCATCAGGGGAAAGCACTCTCCTCACTTAGACTTTTCTCCTGGTAACATGTTCGGTGCGTATTAAACAAACAGGGGAACACATTCTCCTCACTTATACTGTTCACCTGGTAACATGTCCCGTGTGTATTAAACAATCAGGGGAACACATTCTCCTCACTTATACTGTTCACTTGGTAACATGTCCCGTGCGTATTAAACAAACAGGGGAACACATTCTCCTCATTTATACTGTTCACCTGGTAACATGTCCTGTGTATATTAAAACATCAGGGGAACACGCTCTCCTCACTTACACTGTTCACCTGGTAACATGACCTATGTGCATTAAACAATCATGGGAACACACTCTACTCACTTATACTGTTCACCTGATAACATGTCCCGTGTGTATTAAGCCATCAGGGGAACACAATCTCCTCACTTATACTGTTCAACTGGTGAAATAGCCGTGTGTATTAAACAATCAGGGGAACACACTCTCCTCAATTCTACTGTTCACCTGCTGACATGTCCCGGGTACATTAAAACATCAGGGGAAAACTCTCTCCTCACTTATACTGTTCACCTGGTAACATGTCCCGTGTGTATTAAACAATCAGGGGAACACACTCTCCTCAATTCTACTGTTCACCTGCTGACATGTCCCGGGTATATTAAAACATCAGGGGAACACTCTCTCCTCACTTATACTGTTCACCTGGTGACATGTCCCGTGTCTATTAAACAATCAGGGGAACACACTCTCCTCACTTATAATGTTCACCTGGTGACATGTCCCGTGTCTATTAAACCATCAGGGGAACACACTCTCCTCACTTATACTGTTCACCTGGTAACATGTCCCGTTTATATTAAATCATCAGGGGAACACACTCTCCTCACTTATACTGTTCAACTGGTAACATGTCCCGTTTATATTAAACCATCAGGGGAACACATTCTCCTCACTTATACTTTTCACCTGGTAACATGTCCCGTGTATATTAACCAATCAGGGGAAGTCACACTGCTCCCTTAAACTGTTCACCTGGTAACATGTCCCGTGCGTATTAAACCATCAGGGGAACACACACTCCTCACTTATACTGTTCACCTGGTAACATGTCCCGTGCGTATTAAACCATCAGGGGAACACACTCTCATCACTTATACTGTTCACCTGGTAACATGTCCCGTGTGCGTTAAACAATCAGGGGAACACACTCTCCTCATTTATACTGTTCACCTTTTAACATGTCCCGTGTATATTAACCAATCAGTGGAACACACTCTCCTCACTTATACAGTTCACCTGGTGACATGTCCCGTGTGAATTAAACCATCAGGGGAACACATTCTCCTCACTTATACTGTTCACCTGGTAACATGTCCCGTGTATATTCAACCATTAGGGGAACACACTCTCCTCACTTATACTGTTCACCTTTTAACATGTCCCGTGTATATTAACCAATCAGTGAAACACACTCTCCTCACTTATACAGTTCACCTGGTGACATGTCCCGTGTGTATTAAACCATCAGGGGAACACATTCGCCTCACTTATACTGTTCACCTGGTAACATGTCCCGTGTATATTCAACCATTAGGGGAACACACTCTCCTCACTTATACTGTTCATCTGGTAACATGTCCCGTGTATATTAAACATCAGGGGAACACACTCTCCTCACTTATACTGTTCACCTGGTAACATGTCCTGTGTCTATTAAACCATCAGGGGAACACACTCTCCTCACTAATACTGTTCACCTGGTGACTTGTGCCGCGTATATTAAACCATCAGGGGAACACACTCTCCTCACTTACACTGTTCACCTGGTGACTTGTCCCGCATATATTAAACCATCAGGGGAACACACTCTCCTCACTTATACTGTTCACCTGCTTACATGTCCTGTGTATATTAAACCATCAGGGGAACACACTCTCCTCAGTAATACTCTTCACCAGGTAACATGTCCTGTGTGTATTAAACCATCAGGGGAACACAATCTCCTCACTTATACTGTTCAACTGGTGACATGTCCTGTGTATATTAAAACATCATGGGAACACACTCTCCTCACTTATACTCTTCACCAGGTAACATGTCCTGTGTATATTAAACCATCAGGGGAACACACTCTCCTCACTTATACTGTTCAACTGGTGACATGTCCTGTGTATATTAAAACATCAGGGGAACACACTCTCCTCACTTACACTGTTCACCTGGTGACTTGTCCCGCATATATTAAACCATCAGGGGAACACACTCTCCTCACTTATACTGTTCACCTGCTTACATGTCCTGTGTATATTAAACCATCAGGGGAACACACTCTCCTCAGTAATACTCTTCACCAGGTAACATGTCCTGTGTGTATTAAACCATCAGGGGAACACAATCTCCTCACTTATACTGTTCAACTGGTGACATGTCCTGTGTATATTAAAACATCATGGGAACACACTCTCCTCACTTATACTCTTCACCAGGTAACATGTCCTGTGTATATTAAACCATCAGGGGAACACACTCTGCTCACTTATACTGTTCACCTGGTGACATGTCCCGCGTATATTAAACCATCAGGGGAACACACTCTCCTCACTTATACTGTTCACCTGGTAGCATATCCCGTGTAAGTTAAACCATCATGGGAACTCACTCTCCTCAGTTATACTGTTCACCTGGTAACATGTCCTGTGTATATTAAACCATCAGGGGAACACACTCTCCTCACTTATACTGTTCATCTGGTAACATGTCCTGTGTATTTTAAACCATCAGGGGAACACATTCTCCTCACTTATACTGTTCACCTGGTAACATGTCCCGTGTGCATTAAAAAATCAGGGGAACACACTCACCTCACTTATACTGTTCACCTGGTAACATGTCCTGTGTATATTAAACCATCAGGGGAATACATTCTCCTCACTTATACTGTTCACCTGGTAACATGTCCTGTGTATATTAAACCATCAGGGGAACACATTCTCCTCACTTATACTGTTCACCTGGTAACATGTCCCGTGTGCATTAAAAAATCAGGGGAACACACTCACCTCACTTATACTGTTCACCTGGTGACGTGTCCCGTGTGTATTAAACAATCATGGAAACACACTCTCCTCACTTATACTGTTCCCCTGGTAACATGTCCCGTGCGTATCAAACAATCAGGGGAACTCACTCTCCTCACTTATACTGTTCCCCTGGTAACATGTCCCGTGCGTATCAAACAATCAGGGGAACACACTCTCCTCACTTACACTGTTCACCTGGTAACATGTCCCGTGCGTATCAAACAATCAGGGGAACACAGTCTCCTCACTTATACTGTTCACCTGGTAACATGTCCCGTGCGTATTAAAAAATCAGGGGGACACACTCTCCTCACTTATACTGTTCACCTGATAACATGTCCCGTGCGTATTAAACAATCAGGGGAACACACTCTCCTCACTTATACTGTTCATCTGGCAACATGTCCCGTGCATATTAAAAAATCAGGGGGACACACTCTCCTCACTTATACTGTTCACCTGATAACATGTCCCGTGCGTATCAAACAATCAGGGGAACACACTCTCCTCACTTACACTGTTCACCTGGTAACATGTCCCGTGCGTATTAAACAATCAGGGGAACACACTCTCCTCACTTATACTGTTCATCTGGCAACATGTCCCGTGCGTATTAAACAATCAGGGGAACACACTCTCCGCACATATACTGTTCACCTTGTGACATGTCCCGTGTGTATTAAACCATCAGGGGAACACACTCTCCTCACTTATACTGTTCGCCTGGTAACATATCCCGTGTATATTAAACAATCAGGGGAACACACTCTCCTCACTTATACTGTTCACCTGGTATCATGTCCCGTGTGCGTTAAACAATCAGGGGAACACACTCTCCTCACTTATATTGATCACCTGGTAACATGTCCCGTGTATATTAAACCATCAGGGGAACACACTCTCCTCACTTATACTGTTCACCTGGTAACATGTCCCGTGTGCGTTAAACAATCAGGGGAACACACTCTCCTCACTTATACTCTTCACCTGGTAACATGTCCCGTGCGTATTAAACAATCAGGGGAACACACTCTCCTCACTTATACTGTTCACCTGGTAACATGTCCCGTGTATATTAAGCAATCAGGGGAAAACACACTCCTCACTTATACTGTTCACCTGGTAACATGTCCCGTGCGTATTAAACCATCAGGGGAACACACTCTCCTCACTTATACTGTTCACCTGGTGACATGTCCCGTGTATATTAAGCAATCAGGGGAAAACACACTCCTCACTTATACTGTTCACCTGGTAACATGTCCCGTGCGTATTAAACCATCAGGGGAACACACTCTCCTCACTTATACTGTTCACCTGGTAACATGTCCCGTGTGCGTTAAACAATCAGGGGAACACACTCTCCTCAATTATACTGTTCACCTGGTAACATGTCCCGTGCGTATTAAACAATCAGGGGAACACACTCTCCTCACATATACTGTTCACCTGGTGTCATGACCCGTGTGCATTAAACAATCAGGGGAACACACTCTCCTCACTTATACTGTTCACCTGGTAACATATCCCGTGTATATTAAACAATCAGGGGAACACACTCTCCTCACTTAGACAGTTCACCTGGTAACAAGTCCTGTGTATATTAAACCATCAGGGGAACACACTCTCCTCACTTATACTGTTCACCTGGTAACATGTCCCGTGTGCGTTTAACAATCAGGGGAACATACTCTCCTCACTTAGACAGTTCACCTGCTAACAAGTCCTGTGTATAATAAAACATCAGGGGAACACACTCTCCTCACTTATACTGTTCACCTGGTAACATGTCCCGTGTATATTCAACCATTAGGGGAACACACTCTCCTCACTTATACTGTTCATCTGGTAACATGTCCCATGTATTTTAAACCATCAGGGGAACACACTCTCCTCACTTACACTGTTCACCTGGTAACATGTCCCGTGTATATTAAACCATCAGGGGAACACACTCTCCTCACTTATACTGTTCAACTGGTGCCATGTCCCGTGTGTATTAAACCATCAGGGGAACACACTCTCCTCACTTATTCTGTTCATCTGCTTACATGTCCTGTGTATATTAAACCATCAGGGGAACACACTCTCCTCACTTACACTGTTCACCTGGTAACATGTCCCATGTATTTTAAACCATCAGGGGAACACACTCTCCTCACTTACACTGTTCACCTGGTAACATGTCCCGTGTATATTAAACCATCAGGGGAACACACTCTCCTCACTTATACTGTTCAACTGGTGACATGTCCCGTCTGTATTAAACCATCAGGGGAACACACTCTCCTCACTTATACTGTTCACCTGGTAACATGTCCCGTGTATATTAAACCATCAGGGGAACACACTCTCCTCACTTATAATGTTCAACTGGTGACATGTCCCGTGTGTATTAAACCATCAGGGGAACACACTCTCCTCACTTATACTGTTCACCTGCTTACATGTCCTGTGTATATTAAACCATCAGGGGAACACACTCTCCTCACTTATACTGTTCACCTGATAACATGTCCCGTGCGTATTAAACAATCAGGGGAACACACTCTCCTCACTTATACTGTTCATCTGGCAACATGTCCCGTGCATATTAAAAAATCAGGGGGACACACTCTCCTCACTTATACTGTTCACCTGATAACATGTCCCGTGCGTATCAAACAATCAGGGGAACACACTCTCCTCACTTACACTGTTCACCTGGTAACATGTCCCGTGCGTATTAAACAATCAGGGGAACACACTCTCCTCACTTATACTGTTCATCTGGCAACATGTCCCGTGCGTATTAAACAATCAGGGGAACACACTCTCCGCACATATACTGTTCACCTTGTGACATGTCCCGTGTGTATTAAACCATCAGGGGAACACACTCTCCTCACTTATACTGTTCGCCTGGTAACATATCCCGTGTATATTAAACAATCAGGGGAACACACTCTCCTCACTTATACTGTTCACCTGGTATCATGTCCCGTGTGCGTTAAACAATCAGGGGAACACACTCTCCTCACTTATATTGATCACCTGGTAACATGTCCCGTGTATATTAAACCATCAGGGGAACACACTCTCCTCACTTATACTGTTCACCTGGTAACATGTCCCGTGTGCGTTAAACAATCAGGGGAACACACTCTCCTCACTTATACTCTTCACCTGGTAACATGTCCCGTGCGTATTAAACAATCAGGGGAACACACTCTCCTCACTTATACTGTTCACCTGGTAACATGTCCCGTGTATATTAAGCAATCAGGGGAAAACACACTCCTCACTTATACTGTTCACCTGGTAACATGTCCCGTGCGTATTAAACCATCAGGGGAACACACTCTCCTCACTTATACTGTTCACCTGGTGACATGTCCCGTGTATATTAAGCAATCAGGGGAAAACACACTCCTCACTTATACTGTTCACCTGGTAACATGTCCCGTGCGTATTAAACCATCAGGGGAACACACTCTCCTCACTTATACTGTTCACCTGGTAACATGTCCCGTGTGCGTTAAACAATCAGGGGAACACACTCTCCTCAATTATACTGTTCACCTGGTAACATGTCCCGTGCGTATTAAACAATCAGGGGAACACACTCTCCTCACATATACTGTTCACCTGGTGTCATGACCCGTGTGCATTAAACAATCAGGGGAACACACTCTCCTCACTTATACTGTTCACCTGGTAACATATCCCGTGTATATTAAACAATCAGGGGAACACACTCTCCTCACTTAGACAGTTCACCTGGTAACAAGTCCTGTGTATATTAAACCATCAGGGGAACACACTCTCCTCACTTATACTGTTCACCTGGTAACATGTCCCGTGTGCGTTTAACAATCAGGGGAACATACTCTCCTCACTTAGACAGTTCACCTGCTAACAAGTCCTGTGTATAATAAAACATCAGGGGAACACACTCTCCTCACTTATACTGTTCACCTGGTAACATGTCCCGTGTATATTCAACCATTAGGGGAACACACTCTCCTCACTTATACTGTTCATCTGGTAACATGTCCCATGTATTTTAAACCATCAGGGGAACACACTCTCCTCACTTACACTGTTCACCTGGTAACATGTCCCGTGTATATTAAACCATCAGGGGAACACACTCTCCTCACTTATACTGTTCAACTGGTGCCATGTCCCGTGTGTATTAAACCATCAGGGGAACACACTCTCCTCACTTATTCTGTTCATCTGCTTACATGTCCTGTGTATATTAAACCATCAGGGGAACACACTCTCCTCACTTACACTGTTCACCTGGTAACATGTCCCATGTATTTTAAACCATCAGGGGAACACACTCTCCTCACTTACACTGTTCACCTGGTAACATGTCCCGTGTATATTAAACCATCAGGGGAACACACTCTCCTCACTTATACTGTTCAACTGGTGACATGTCCCGTCTGTATTAAACCATCAGGGGAACACACTCTCCTCACTTATACTGTTCACCTGGTAACATGTCCCGTGTATATTAAACCATCAGGGGAACACACTCTCCTCACTTATAATGTTCAACTGGTGACATGTCCCGTGTGTATTAAACCATCAGGGGAACACACTCTCCTCACTTATACTGTTCACCTGCTTACATGTCCTGTGTATATTAAACCATCAGGGGAACACACTCTCCTCACTTATAATGTTCAACTGGTGACATGTCCCGTGTGTATTAAACCATCAGGGGAACACACTCTCCTCACTTATACTGTTCACCTGCTTACATGTCCTGTGTATATTAAACCATCAGGGGAACACACTCTCCTCACTTATACTGTTCACCTGGTAACATGTCCCGTGAGTATTAAACCATCAGGGGAACACACTCTCCTCACTTATACTGTTCACCTGCTTACATGTCCTGTGTATATTAAACCATCAGGGGAACACACTCTCCTCACTTATACTGTTCACCTGGTAACATGTCCCATGTTTATTAAACCATCAGGGGAACACACTCTCCTCACTTATAATGTTCAACTGGTGACATGTCCCGTGTGTATTAAACAATCTGGGGAACACAATCTCCTCACTTATAGAGTTCACCTGATGACATGTCCCGTGTGCATTAAACAATCAGGGGAACACACTCTCCTCTCTTATACTGTTCACCTGGTAACATGTCCCATGTATATTAAACCATCAGGGGAACACACTCTCCTCACTTACACTGTTCACCTGGTAACATGTACCGTGTATATTAAGCAATCAGGGGATCAAACTCTCCTCACTTACACTGTTCACCTGGTAACATGTCCCGTGAATATTAAACCATCAGGGGAACACAGTCTCCTCACTTATACTGTTCACCTGGTGACATGTCCTGTGTGTATTAAACAATCTGGGGAACACACTGTCCTCAATTATACTGTTCATCTGGTAACATGTCCCGTGCATATTAAACCATCAGGGGAACACACTCTCCTCACTTATACTGTTCACCTGGTAACATGTACCGTGAGTATTAAACCATCCGGGGAACACTCTCTCCTCACTTATACTGTTCACCTGGTAACATGTCCCGTGAGTATTAAACCATCCGGGGAACACACTCGCCTCACTTATACTGTTCACCTGGTAACATTTCCTGTGTATATTATACCATCAGGGGAACACACTCTCCTCACTTATACTATTTACCTGGTAACATGTCCCGTGCGTATTAAAAAATCAGGGAACACACTCTCCTCACTTATACTGTTCACCTGGTGACATGTCCCGTGCGTATTAAACAATCAGGGGAACACACTCTCCTCACATATACTGTTCACCTGGTGACATGTCCCGTGCGTATTAAACAATCAGGGGAACACACTCTCCTCACTTATACTGTTCACCTGGTAACATGTCCCGTGTATATTAAGCAATCAGGGTAACACAGTCTCCTCACTTATACTGTTCACCTGGTGACGTGACCCGTGTGCATTAAACATTCAGGGGAACACACTCTCCTCACTTATACTGTTCACCTGGTGACGTGACCCGTGTGCATTAAACAATCAGGGGAACACACTCTCCTCACTTATACTGTTCACCTGGTAACATGTCCCGTGCGTATTAAACAATCAGGGGAACACACTCTCCTCACTTATACTGTTCACCTGGTAACATGTCCCGTGCGTATTAAACCATCAGGGGAACACACTCTCCTCACTTATACTGTTCACCTGGTGACGTGACCCGTGTGCATTAAACAATCAGGGGAACACACTCTCCTCACTTATACTGTTCACCTGTAACATTTCCATCGTATATTAAACAATCAGGGGAACACACTCTCCTCACATATACTGTTCACCTGGTGACATGTCCCGTGTATATTAAGCAATCAGGGGAAAACACACTCCTCACTGAGACTGTTTACCTGGTAACATGTCCCGTGCGTATTAAACAATCAGGGGAACACACTCTCCTCACTTATACAGTTCATCTGGCAACATGTCCCGTGCGTTTTAAACAATCAGGGGAACACACTCTCCTCACATATACTGTTCACCTGGTGACATGTCCCGTGTATATTAAGCAATCAGGGGAAAACACACTCCTCACTTCTACTGTTCACCTGGTAACATGTCCCGTGCGTATTAAACAATCAGGGGAACACACTCTCCTCACTTATACTGTTCACCTGGTAACATGTCCCGTGTGCGTTAAACAATCAGGGGAACACACTCTCCTCACTTATACTGTTCACCTGGTGACATGTCCTTTGTATATTAAACAGTCAGGGGAAAACACACTCCTCACTTATACTGTTCACCTGGTAACATGTCCCGTGCGTATTAAACAATCAGGGGAACACAGTCTCCTCAATTATACTGTTCACCTGGTAACATGTCCCGTGTATATTCAACCATTAGGGGAACACACTCTCCTCACTTATACTGTTCATCTGGTAACATGTCCCATGTATATTTAACCATCAGGGGAACACACTCTCCTCACTTACACTGTTCACCTGGTAACATGTCCCATGTACATTAAACCATCAGGGGAACACACTCTCCTCACTTATACTGTTCAACTGGTGACATGTCCCGTGTATATTAAACCGTCAGGGGAACTCACTCTCCTCACTATACTGTTCACCTGCTTACATGTCCTGTGTATATTAAACCATCAGAGGAACACACTCTGCTCACTTATACTGTTCACCTGGTAACATGTCCTTTGAGTATTAAACCATCAGGGGAACACACTCTCCTCGCTTATACTGTTCACCTGGTAACATGTCCCGTGAGTATTAAACAATCAGGGGAACACACTCTCCTCGCTTATACTGTTCACCTGGTAACATGTCCCGTGAGTATTAAACAATCAGGGGAACACACTCTCCTCACTTATACTGTTCACCTGGTAACATGTCCCTTGAGTATTAAACCATCAGGGGAACACACTCTCCTCGCTTATACTGTTCACCTGGTAACATGTCCCGTGAGTATTAAACCATCAGGGGAACACACTCTCCTCACTTATACTGTTCACCTGGTAACATGTCCCGTGAGTATTAAACCATCAGGGGAACACACTCTCCTCGCTTATACTGTTCACCTGGTAACATGTCCCGTGAGTATTAAACCATCAGGGGAACACACTCTCCTCACTTATACTGTTCACCTGGTAACATGTCCCGTGAGTATTAAACCATCAGGGGAACACACTCTCCTCGCTTATACTTTTCACCTGGTAACATGTCCCTTGAGTATTAAACCATCAGGGGAACACACTCTCCTCGCTTATACTGTTCACCTGGTAACATGTCCCGTGAGTATTAAACAATCAGGGGAACACACTCTCCTCACTTACACTGTTCACCTGGTAACATGTCCCGTGTATATTAAGCAATCAGGGGATCAAACTCTCCTCACTTACACTGTTCTCCTGGTAACATGGCCTGTGTATATTAAACCATCAGGGGAACACAGTCTCCTCACTTATACTGTTCACCTGGTGACATGTCCTGTGTGTATTAAACAATGAGCGGAGCACACTCTGCTCACTTATACTGTTCACCTGGTAACATGTCCCTTGAGTATTAAACCATCAGGGGAACACACTCTCCTCGCTTATACTGTTCACCTGGTAACATGTCCCGTGTATATTAAACCATCAGGGGAACACAGTCTCCTCACTTTTACTGTTCACCTGGTGACATGTCCTGTGTGTATTAAACAATGAGGGGAACACACTCTCCTCAATTATACTGTTCACCTGGTAACATGTCCCGTGTATATTAAACCATCAGGGGAACAAACTCTCCTCACTTATACTGTTCACCTGGTAACATGTCCCGTGTTTATTAAACAATCAGGGGAACACACTCTCCTCACTTATACTGTTCACCTGGTTACATGTCCCGTGTATATTAAACCATCAGGGGAACTCAGTCTCCTCACTTTTACTGTTCACCTGGTGACATGTCCTGTGTGTATTAAACAATGTGGGGAACACACTCTCCTCACTTATACTGTTCACCTGGTAACATGTCCGGTGTGTATTAAACCATCAGGGGAACACACTCTCCTCACTTATACTGTTCAACTGGCAACATGTACCGTGTATATTCAACCATTAGGGGAACACACTCTCCTCACTTATACTGTTCACCTGGTAACATGTCCCGTGTATATTAAACCATCAGTGGAACACACTCTCCTCACTTATACTGTTCACCTGGTAACATGTCCCGTGTATATTAAACCATCAGGGGAACACTCTCTCTTCACTTATACTCTTCACCAGGTAACATGTCCCGTGTGTATTAAACAATCAGGGGAACATACTCTCCTCACTTAGACAGTTCACCTGGTAACAAGTCCTGTGTAAATTAAACCATCAGGGGAACACACTCTCCTCACTTATACTGTTCAACTGGTGACATGTCCTGTGTGTATTAAACAATGAGGGGAACACACTCTCCTCACTTATACTGTTCACCTGGTAACATGTCCCGTGTATATTAAACCATCAGGGGAACACTCTCTCTTCAATTATACTCTTCACCAGGTAACATGTCCCGTGCGTATTAAACAATCAGGGGAACATACTCTCCTCACTTAGACAGTTCACCTGGTAACAAGTCCTGTGTATGTTAAACCATCAGGGGAACACCCTCTCCTCACTTATACTGTTCACCTGGTAACATGTCCAGTGTGTATTAAACAATGAGGGGAACACACTCTCCTCACTTATACGGTTCACCTGGTAACATGTCCCGTGTGTATTAAACCATCAGGGGAACACACTCTCCTCACTTATACTGTTCACCTGCTAACATGTCCAGTGTGTATTAAACAATGAGGGGAACACACTCTCCTCACTTATACTGTTCACCTGGTAACATGTCCAGTGTGTATTAAACAATGAGGGGAACACCCTCTCCTCACTTATACTGTTCACCTGGTAACATGTCCAGTGTGTATTAAACAATGAGGGGAACACACTCTCCTCACTTATACTGTTCACCTGGTAACATGTCCAGTGTGTATTAAACAATGAGGGGAACACCCTCTCCTCACTTATACTGTTCACCTGTTAACATGTCCCGTGTGTATTAAACCATCAGGGGAACACACTCTCCTCACTTATACTGTTCACCTGCTAACATGTCCAGTGTGTATTAAACAATGAGGGGAACACACTCTCCTCACTTATACTGTCCGCCTGGTGACATGTCCCATCAGTATTAAACCATCAGGGGAACACACTCTCCTCACTTATACAGTTCATTTGGTGACATGTCATGTGTATATTAAACCATCAGGGGAACACTCTCTCCTCACTTATACTCTTCACCAGGTAACATGTCCTGTGTATATTAAACCATCAGGGGAACACACTCTCCTCACTTATACTGTTCATTTGGTGACATGTCATGTGTATATTAAACCATCAGGGGAACACTCTCTCCTCACTTATACTCTTCACCAGGTAACATGTCCTGTGTATATTAAACCATCAGGGGAACACACTCTCCTCACTTATACTGTTCACCTGGTGACATGCCCCGTGTATATTAAACCATCAGGGGAACACACTCTCCTCACTTATACTGTTCACCTGGTAACATGTCCCGTGTATATTAAACCATCAGGGGAACACTCTCTCCTCACTTATAGTCTTCACAAGGTAACATGTCCTGTGTATATTAAACCATCAGGGGAACACACTCTCCTCACTTATACTGTTCACCTGGTAACATGTCCAGTGTGTATTAAACAATGAGGGGAACACACTCTCCTCACTTATACTGTTCACCTGGTAACATGTCCTGTGTGCATTAAACAATCAGGGCAACACACTCTCCTCACTTATACTGTTCACCTGGTAACATGTCCCGTCAGTATTAAACAATCAGGGGAACACACTCTCCTCACTTATACTGTTCACCTGGTGACATGTCCCGTCAGTATTAAACAATCAGGGGAACACACTCTCCTCAATTATACTGTTCACCTGGTAACATGTCCTGTGTGTATTAAAGCATCTGGGGAACACACTCTCCTCACTTATACTGTTCACCTGGTAACATGTCCCATGTTTTAATCAATCAGGGGAAAACACTCTCCTCACTTATACTGTTCACCTGGTAACATGTCCCGTCAGTACTAAACCATCAGGGGAACAAACTCTCCTCACTTATACTGTTCACGTGGTGACATGTCCCCTCTGTATTAAACCATCAGGGGAACACACTCTCCTCACTTACACTGTTCACCGGATGACATGTCCCGTGTGCATTAAACAATCAGGGGAACAGAATCTCCTCACTGATATTGTTCACGTGGTAACATGTCCCGTGTGTATTAAACCATGAGGGGGAAATACTCACCTCACTTCTCCTGTTCACCTGGTAACATGTCCCGTGTATATTAAAGCATCAGGGGAACATTCTCTCCTCACTTAGACTGTTCACCTGGTAACATGTCCCGTGTATATTAAAGCATCAGGGGAACACACTCTCCTCACTTATGCTGTTCACCTTGTGACATGTCCCGTGTATATTAAACCATCAGGGGAACACACTCTCCTCACTTCTACTGTTCACCTGTTTACATGTCCCGTGTATATTAAACCATCAGGGGAACACACTCTCCTCACTTATTCTGTTCACCTTGTGACATGTCCCATCAGTATTAAACAATCAGGGGAAGACACTCTCCTCACTTATACTGTTCACCTGCGAACATGTCCCGTCAATATTAAACAATCAGGGGAACACACTCTCCTCACTTATATTGTTCTCCTTGTAACATGTCCCGTGTATATTAAACCATCAGGGGAACACATTCTCCTCACTTATACTGTTCACCTGGCAACATGTCCCATCAGTATTAAACAATCAGGGGAACACACTCTCCTCACTCATACTGTTCACCTGGTAACATGTACTGTGTATATTAAAGCATCTGGGGAACACACTCTCCTCACTTATACTGTTCACCTGGTAACATGTCCCGTGTTTATTAAACAATCAGGGGAACACACTCTCCTCACTTATACTGTTCGCCTGGTAACATGTACTGTGTATATTAAAGCATCTGGGGAACACACTCTCCTCACTTATACTGTTCACCTGGTAACATGTCCCGTGTTTATTAAACAATCAGGGGAACACACTCTCCTCACTTATACTGTTCGCCGGGTAACATGTACTGTGTATATTGAAGCATCTGGGGAACACACTCTCCTCACTTATAGTGTTCACCTGGTAACATGTCCCGTGTGCATTAAACCATGAGGGGAAAATACTCACCTCACTTATGCTGTTCACCTGGTAACATGTCCCTTATGCATTAAACAATCAGGGGAACACATTCTCCTCACTTATACTGTTCACCTGGTAACATGTCCCGTGTGTATTAAAGCATCAGGGGAACACACTCTATTCACTTATGCTTTCACCTTGTGACATGTCCCGTGTATATTAAACCATCAGGGGAACACACTCTCCTCACTTATACTGTTCACCTGGTAACATGTCCCGTGTGTATTAAAGCATCAGGGGAACACACTCTATTCACTTATGCTTTCACCTTGTGACATGTCCCGTGTATATTAAACCATCAGGGGAACACACTCTCCTCACTTATACTGTTCACCTGGTAACATGTCCCGTGTATATTAAACCATCAGGGGAACACACTCTCCTCACTTATACTGTTCACCTGGTAACATGTCCTGTGTATATTAAACAATCAGGGGAACACACTCTCCTCACTTACACTGTTCACCTGGTAACATGTTCCGTGCGTATTAAACAATCAGGGGAACACACTCTCCTCACTTATACTGTTCATCTGGTAACATGTCCACTGCGTATTAAACAATCAGGGGAACACACTCTCCTCACTTATACTGTTCACCTGGTACCATGTCCCGTGCGTATTAAACACAAGGGGAACACACTCTCCTCTCTTATACTGTTCACCTGGTACCATGTCCCGTGTATATTAAACCATCAGGGGAACACACTCTCCTCTCTTATACTGTTCACCTGGTACCATGTCCCGTGTATATTAAACCATCAGGGGAACACACTCTCCTCACATATACTGTTCACCTGGTGACATGTCCCGTGTGTATTAAAGAATCAGGGGAACACACTCTCCTCACTTATACTGTTCACCTTGTAACATGTCCTGTGTATATTAAAACATCAGGGGAACACAAACTCCTCACTTATACTGTTCACCTGGTGACATGTCCCGTGAGTATTAAACAATCAGGGGAACACACTCTCCTCACTTATACTGTTCATCTGGAAACATGTCCCGTGCGTATTAAACAATCAGGGGAACACACTCTCCTCACTTACACTGTTCACCTGGTAACATGTTCCGTGCGTATTAAACAATCAGGGGAACACACTCTCCTCACTTATACTGTTCATCTGGTAACATGTCCACTGCGTATTAAACAATCAGGGGAACACACTCTGCTCACTTATACTGTTCACCTGGTAACATGTCCCGTGCGTATTAAACACAAGGGGAACACACTCTCCTCTCTTATACTGTTCACCTGGTACCATGTCCCGTGTATATTAAACCATCAGGGGAACACACTCTCCTCACTTATACTGTTCACCCGGTGACATGTCCCGTGTGTATTAAAGAATCAGGGGAACATACTCTCCTCACTTATACAGTTCACCTGGTAACAAGTCCTGTGTATATTAAAACATCAGGGGAACACACTCTCCTCACTTATACTGTTCACCTGGTAACATGTCCAATGTGCATTAAACAATCAGGGGAACACACTCTCCTCACTTATACTGTACACCTGGTGATATGTCCCGTGCGTATTAAACAATCAGGGGAACACACTCTCCTCACTTATACTGTTCATCTGGTAACATGTCCCGTGCGTATTAAACAATCAGGGGAACACACTCTCCTCACTTATACTGTACACCTGGTGATATGTCCCGTGCGTATTAAACAATCAGGGGAACACACTCTCCTCACTTATACTGTTCACCTGGTAACATGTTCCGTGCGTATTAAACAATCAGGGGAACACACTCTCCTCACTTATACTGTTCACCTGGTGACATGTCCCGCGCGTATTAAACAATCAGGGGAACACACTCTCCTCACTTATACTGTTCAGCTGGTAACATGTCCCGTGTATATTAAACCATCAAGGGAACACACTCTCCTCACTTATACTGTTCACCTGGTGACATGTCCCGTGTGTATTAAAGAATCAGGGGAACACACACTCCTCACTTATACTGTTCACCTGGTGACGTGACCCGTGTGCATTACACAATCAGGGGAACACACTCTCCTCACTTATACTGTTCAGCTTGTAACATGTCCTGTGTATATTAAAACATCAGGGGAACACACTCTCCTCACTTATACTGTTCACCTGCTGACATGTCCCGTGTGCATTAAACAGTCAGGGGAACATACTCTCCTCACTTAGACATTTCACCTGGTAACAAGTCCAGTGTATATTAAAACATCAGGGGAACAGACTTTCCTCACTTATGCAGTTCACCTGGTAACATGTCCCGTGTGTATTAAACAATCAGGGGAACACACTCTCCTCACTTACACTGTTCACCTTGCAACATGTCCTGTGTATATTAAAACATCAGGGGAACACACTCTCCTCACTTATACTGTTCACCTGGTGACATGTCCCGTGTGCATTAAACAATCAGGGGAACACACTCTCCTCACTTACACTGTTCACCTTGCAACATGTCCTGTGTATATTAAAACATCAGGGGAACACACTCTCCTCACTTATACTGTTCACCTGGTGACATGTCCCGTGTGCATTAAACAGTCAGGGGAACATACTCTCCTCACTTAGACAGTTCACCTGGTAACAAGTCCTGTGTATATTAAATCATCAGGGGAACAAACTCACCTCACTTATACTGTTCACCTGGTAACATGTCCAATGTGCATTAAACAATCAGGGGAACACACTCTCCTCACTTATCCTGTTCACCTGGTAACATGTCCCGTGTATATTCAACCATTAGGGGAACACACTCTCCTCACTTATACTGTTCATCTGGTCACATTGTCCCGTGTGTATTAAACCATCAGGGGAACACACTCTCCTCACTTATACTGTTTATCTGGTAACATGTCCCATGTACATTAAACCATCAGGGGAACACACTCTGCTCACTTATACTGTTCACCTGGTAACATGTCCCGTGTATATTAAACGATCAGGGGAACACACTCTCCTCACTTATACTGTTCACCTGGTGACATGTCCTGTGTGTATTAAACAATCAGGGGAACACACTCTCCTCACTTATACTGTTCACCTGGTAACATGTCCTGTGTATATTCAACAATTAGGGGAACACACTCTCCTCACTTATGCTGTTTATCTGGTAACATGTCCCATGTATATTAAACCATCAGGGGAACACACTCTCCTCACTTACACTGTTCACCTGGTAACATGTCCCGTGTATATTAAACAATCAGGGGAACACACTCTCCTCACTTATACTGTTCACCTGGTGACATGTCCTGTGTGTATTAAACAATCAGGGGAACACACTCTCCTCACTTATACTGTTCACCTGGTAACATGTCTCGTCAGTATTAAACCATCAGGGGAACACACTCTCCTCACTTATACTGTTCACCTGGTAACATGTCCCGTGTATAGTAAACAATCAGGGGAACACACTCTGCTCACTTATACTGTTCACCTGGTAACATGTCCCGTATATATTAAATAATCAGGGGAACACACTCTCCTCACTTATACTGTTCACCTGGTGACATGTCCCGTGTATAATAAACCATCAGGGGAACACACTCTCCTCACTTACACTGTTCACCTGTTGACATGTCCCGTGTATATTAAACCATCAGGGGAACACACTCTCATCACTTATACTGTTCACCTGGTGACATGTCCCGTGTATATTAAACCATCAGGGGAACACACTCTCATCACTTATACTGTTCACCTGGTAACATGTCCCGTGTATATTAAACAATCAGGCGAACACACTCTCTTCACTTATACTGTTCATCTGGTAACATGTCCCGTGTATATTAAACCATCAGGGGAACACACTCTCCTCACTTATTCTGTTCACCTGGTAACATGTCCCGTCAGCGTTATACAATCAGGGGAACAGACTCTCCTCACTTATACTGTTCACTTGGTAACATGTCCCGTTCGTTTTAAACAATCAGGGGAACATACTCTCCTCACTTATACAGTTCACCTGGTAACATGTCCTGTGTGCATTAAACAAACAGGGGAACACACTCTACTCACTTATACTGTTCACCTGGTAACATGTCCCGTGTATATTAAACCATCAGGGGAACACACTCTCCTCACTTATACTGTTCACCTAGTAACATGTCCTATGTGCATTAAACCATCAGGGGAACAAACTCTCCTCACTTCTGCTGTTCAAATGGTGACATGTCCCGTCAGTATTAAACAATCAGGTCAACAAACTCTCCTCACTTATACTGTTCTACTGGTAACATGTCCCGTGTATATTAAACCATCAGGGGAACACACTCTCCTCACTTATACTGTTCACCTGGTAACATGTCCCATCAGTATTAAACCATCAGGGGAACACATTCTCCTCATTTACACTGTTCGCCTGGTGACATATCCTGTGTGCATTAAACAATCAGGGGAACACACTCTCCTCACTTATACTGTTCGCCTGGTAACATGTCCTGTCAGTATTAAACCATCAGGGGAACACACTCTCCTCTCTTATACTGTTCAGCTGGAAACATGTCCCGTGTATATTAAAGCATCTGGGGAACACACTCTCCTCACTTATACTGTTCACCTGGCAACATGTCCCGTCAGTATTAAACCATCAGGGGAACACACTCTCCTCTCTTATACTGTTCAGCTGGAAACATGTCCCGTGTATATTAAACCATCAGGGGAACACACTCTCCTCACTTATACTGTTCACCAGGTAACATGTCCCGTGTATATTAAACCATCAGGGGAACACACTCTCCTCACTTATACTGTTCACCTGGTAACATGTCCCGTATGTATTAAACCATCAGGGGAACACACTCTCCTCACATATACTGTTCACCTGTTAACATGTCCCGTGTATATTCAACCATCAGGGGAACACACTCCCTCACATATACTGTTCACCTGGTAACATGTCCCGTGTGTATTAAATTATCAGGGGAATACAATCTCGTCAAATATACTGTTCACCTGGTAACATGTCCTGTGTGTATTAAACAATCTGGGGAACACACTCTCCTCACTTACACTGTTCACCTGGTGACATGTCCCGTGTATATTAAACCATCAGGGGAACACACTCTCCTCAATTATACTGTTCACCTGGTGACATGTCCTGTTTGTATTAAACCATCAGGGGAACACACTCTCCTCACTTATACTGTTCACCTGGTAACATGTCCCGTGTATATTAAACCATCAGGGGAACACAGTCTCCTCACTTATACTGTTCACCTGGTAACATGTCCCGTGTGTATTAAACAATCAGGGGAACAGTCTCTCCTCACTTACACTGTTCACCTGGTAACATGTCCCGTGTATATTAAACCATCAGGGGAACACAACCTCCTCACTTATACTGTTCACCTGGTAACATGTCCCGTGTATATTAAACCATCAGGGGAACACACTCTCCTCACTTATACTGTTCACCTGGTAACATGTCCCGTGTATATTATACCATCAGGGGAACACAACCTCCTCACTGATACTGTTCACCTGGTAACATGTCCCGTGTATATTCAACCATCAGGGGAACACACTCTCCTCACTTATACTGTTCACCTGGTAACATGTCCCGTGTATATTCAACCATCAGGGGAACACACTCTCCTCACTTATTCTGTTCACCTGATAACATGTCCCGTGAGCATTAAACAATCAGGGGAACACACTCTCCTCACTTATACTGTTCACCTGGTGACATGTCCTGTGTGTATTAAACCATCAGGGGAACACACTCTCCTCACTTATACTGTTCACCTGGTAACATGTCCCGTGTATATTAAACCATCAGGGGAACACACTGTCCTCACTTATACTGTTCACCTGGGAACATGTCCCGTGTATATTAAACCATCAGGGGAACACACTCTCCTCAATTATACTGTTCACCTGGTGACATGTCCTGTGTGTATTAAACCATCAGGGGAACACACTCTCCTCACTTATACTGTTCACCTGGTAACATGTCCCGTGTGTATTAAACAATCAGGGGAACAGACTCTCCTCACTTACACTGTTCACCTGGTAACATGTCCCGTGTATATTAAACCATCAGGGGAACACAACCTCCTCACTTATACTGTTCACCTGGTAACATGTCCCGTGTATATTAAACCATCAGGGGAAGACACTCTCCTCACTTATACTGTTCACCTGGTAACATGTCCCGTCTATATTAAACCATCAGGGGAGCACACTCTCCTCACTTATACTGTTCACCTGGTAACATGTCTCATGTGTATTAAACTATCAGGGGAAAACACTCTCCTCACTTATACTGTTCACCTGGTAACATGTCCCGACTATATTAAACCATCAGGGGAACACACTCTCCTCAATTATACTGTTCACCTGGTAACATGTCCTGTGTGTATTAAACAATCAGGGGAACACACTCTCCTCACTTATACTGCTCACCTGGTGTCATGCCCCGTGTATATTAAACCATCATGGGAACACACTCTCCTCACTTATACTGTTCACCTGGTAACATGTCCCGTGTGTATTAAACAATCAGGGGAACAGACTCTCCTCACTTATAATGTTCACCTGGTAACATGTCCCGTGTATATTAAACCATCAGGGGAACACCAACTCCTCACTTATACTGTTCACCTGGTAACATGTCCCGTGTATATTAAACCATCAGGGGAACACAATCTCCTCACTTATACTGTTCACCTGGTAACATGTCCCGTGTATATTAAACCATCAGGGGAACACACTCTCCTCACTTATGCTGTTCACCTGGTAACATATCCCGTGTATATTAAACCATCAGGGGAACACACTCTCCTCTCTTATACTGTTCACCTGGTAACACGTCCCGTCTATATTAAACCATCAGGGGAACTCACTCTACTCAATCATACTGCTCACCTGGTGTCATGCCCCGTGTATATTATACCATCAGGGGAACACACTCTCCTCACTTATACTGTTCACCTGGTAACATGTCCCGTGTGTATTAAACAATCAGGGGAACAGACTCTCCTCACTTATACTGTTCACCTGGTAACATGTCCCGTGTATATTAAACCATCAGGGGAACACAACCTCCTCACTTATACTGTTCACCTGGTAACATGTCCCGTGTATATTAAACCATCAGGGGAACACACTCTCCTCACTTATACTGTTCACCTGGTAACATGTCCCGTGTATATTAAACCATCAGGGGAACACAACCTCCTCACTTATACTGTTCACCTGGTAACATGTCCCGTGTATATTCAACCATCAGGGGAACACACTCTCCTCAATTACACTGTTCACCTGGTAACATGTCCCGTGTATATTCAACCATCAGGGGAACACACTCTCCTCACTTATTCTTTTCACCTGGTAACATGTCCCGTGAGCATTAAACAATCAGGGGAACACGCTCTCCTCACTTATACTGTTCACCTGGTAACATGTCCCGTGTATATTAAACCATCATGGGAACAAACTCTCCTCACTTATACTGTTCACCTGGTAACATGTCCCGTGTATATTAAACCATCAGGGGAACACACTCTCCTCAATTATACTGTTCACCTGGTAATATGTCCCGTGTATATTAAACCATCACGGGAACAGACTCTCTTCACTTATACTGTTTACCTTGTAACATGTCCCGTGTGTATTAAACAATCAGGGGAACACACTCTCCTCACTTATACTGTTCACCTGGTAACAAATCCCGTGTATATTAAACCATCAGGGGAACACACTCTCCTCATTTATACTGTTCACCTGGTAACATGTCCTGTGTGCATTAAACCATAAGGGGAACACACTCTCCTCACTTATTCTGTTCTCCTGGTAACATGTCCCGTGTGTATTAAACATTCAGGGGAACACATACTCCTCACTTATACTGTTCACCCGGTTACATGACCCGTGAGTGTTAAACAATCAGGGGAACAAACTCTCCTCACTTATACTGTTCCCCTGGTGACATGTCCTGTGTATATTAAACCATCAGAGGAACAAAACCTCCTCACTTATACTGTTCACCTTGTAACATTTCCCGTGTGTATTAAACCATCAGGGGAGCACAATCTCCTCACTTATACTGTTCATCTGGTAACATGTCCCGTGTGTATTAAACCATCAGGGGAACACATTCTCCTCACTTATACTGTTCACTTGGTAACATGTCCCGTGTATATTAAACAATCAGGGGAACACACTCTCCTCACTTATACTGTTCACCTGGTAACATGTCCCGTGTATATTAAACCAACAATGGAACACACTCTCCTCACTTATACTGTTCACCTGGTAACATGTCCCGTGTATATTAAACCATCAGGGGAACACACTCTCCTCACTTATACTGTTCACCTGGTAACATGTCCCGTGTATATTAAGCCGTCAGGGGAACACACTCTCCTCACTTATGCTGTTCACCTGGTAACATGTCCCGTGTGCATTAAACAATCAGGGGAACACACTCTCCTCACTTATACTGTTCACCTGGTGACATGTCCCGTCAGTATTAAACAATCAGGGGAACACACTCTCCTCACTTATACTGTTCACCTGGTAACATGTCCCGTGTGTATTAAACAATCAGGGGAACAGACTCTCCTCACTTATAATGTTCACCTGGAAACATGTCCCGTGTATATTAAACCATCAGGGGAACTCACTCTACTCAATCATACTGCTCACCTGGTGTCAAGTCCCGTGTATAATAAACCATCAGGGGAACACCAACTCCTCACTTATACTGTTCACCTAGTAACATGTCCCGTTTATATTAAACCATCAGGGGAACACAATCTCCTCACTTATACTGTTCACCTAGTAACATGTCTCGTCGATATTAAACAATCAGGGGAACACACTCTCCTCACTTATACTGCTCACCTGGTGTCATGCCCCGTGTATATTAAACCATCAGGGGAACACACTCTCCTCACTTATACTGTTCACCTGGTAACATGTCCCGTGTGTATTAAACAATCAGGGGAACAGACTCTCCTCAATTATACTGTTCACCTGGTAACATGTCCCGTGTATATTAAACCATCAGGGGAATACACTCTCCTCACTTATACTGTTCACCTGGTAACATGTCCCGTTTATATTAAACCATCAGGGGAACACAATCTCCTCACTTATACTGTTCACCTAGTAACATGTCTCGTCGATATTAAACAATCAGGGGAACACACTCTCCTCACTTATACTGCTCACCTGGTGTCATGCCCCGTGTATATTAAACCATCAGGGGAACACACTCTCCTCACTTATACTGTTCACCTGGTAACATGTCCCGTGTGTATTAAACAATCAGGGGAACAGACTCTCCTCAATTATACTGTTCACCTGGTAACATGTCCCGTGTATATTAAACCATCAGGGGAACACACTCTCCTCACTTATACTGTTCACCTGGTAACATGTCCCGTGTGTATTAAACAATCAGGGGAACAGACTCTCCTCACTTATACTGTTCATCTGGTAACATGTCCGTGTATATTAAACCATCATGGGAGCAAACTCTCCTCACTTATACTGTTCACCTGGTAACATGTCCCGTGTATATTAAACCATCAGGGGAACACACTCTCCTCAATTATACTGTTCACCTGGTAATATGTCCCGTGTATATTAAACCATCACGGGAACAGACTCTCTTCACTTATACTGTTTACCTTGTAACATGTCCCGTGTGTATTAAACAATCAGGGGAACACACTCTCCTCACTTATACTGTTCACCTGGTAACATGTCCCGTGTGTATTAAACAATCAGGGGAACAGACTCTCCTCACTTATAATGTTCACCTGGTAACATGTCCCGTGTATGTTAAACCATCAGGGGAACACAACCTCCTCACTTATACTGTTCACCTGGTAACATGTCCCGTGTATATTAAACCATCAGGGGAACACACTCTCCTCACTTATACTGTTCACCTGGTAACATGTCCCGTGTATATTAAACCATCAGGGGAACACAACCTCCTCACTTATACTGTTCACCTGGTAACATGTCCCGTGTATATTCAACCATCAGGGGAACACACTCTCCTCAATTACACTGTTCACCTGGTAACATGTCCCGTGTATATTCAACCATCAGGGGAACACACTCTCCTCACTTATTCTTTTCACCTGGTAACATGTCCCGTGAGCATTAAACAATCAGGGGAACACGCTCTCCTCACTTATACTGTTCATCTGGTAACATGTCCGTGTATATTAAACCATCATGGGAACAAACTCTCCTCACTTATACTGTTCACCTGGTAACATGTCCCGTGTATATTAAACCATCAGGGGAACACACTCTCCTCAATTATACTGTTCACCTGGTAATATGTCCCCTGTGTATTAAACCATCACGGGAACAGACTCTCTTCACTTATACTGTTTACCTTGTAACATGTCCCGTGTGTATTAAACAATCAGGGGAACACACTCTCCTCACTTATACTGTTCACCTGGTAACATGTCCCGTGTATATTAAACCATCAGGGGAACACACTCTCCTCATTTATACTGTTCACCTGGTAACATGTCCTGTGTGCATTAAACCATAAGGGGAAAACACTCTCCTCACTTATACTGTTCACCTGGCAATATGTCCCGTGTATATTAAACAATCAGGGGAACACACTCTCCTCACTTATACTGTTCCCCTGGTAACATATCCCGTGTATATTAAACCATCAGGGGAACACACTCTCCTCACTTATTCTGTTCTCCTGGTAACATGTCCCGTGTGTATTAAACCATCAGGGGAACACATTCTCCTCACTTATACTGTTCACCTGGTTACATGACCCGTGAGTGTTAAACAATCAGGGGAACAAACTCTCCTCACTTATACTGTTCCCCTGGTGACATGTCCCGTGTATATTAAACCAACAATGGACCACACTCTCCTCACTTATACTGTTCACCTGGTAACATGTCCCGTGTATATTAAACCATCAGGGGAACAAGACCTCCTCACTTATACTGTTCACCTTGTAACATTTCCCGTGTGTATTAAACCATCAGGGGAGCACAATCTCCTCACTTATACTGTTCATCTGGTAACATGTCCCGTGTGTATTAAACCATCAGGGGAACACATTCTCCTCACTTATACTGTTCACTTGGTAACATGTCCCGTGTATATTAAACAATCAGGGGAACACACTCTCCTCACTTATACTGTTCACCTGGTAACATGTCCCGTGTATATTAAACCAACAATGGACCACACTCTCCTCACTTATACTGTTCACCTGGTAACATGTCCCGTGTATATTAAACCATCAGGGGAACACACTCTCCTCACTTATACTGTTCACCTGGTAACATGTCCCGTGTATATTAAGCCGTCAGGGGAACACACTCTCCTCACTTATACTGTTCACCTGGTGACATGTCCCGTCAGTATTAAACAATCAGGGGAACACACTCTCCTCACTTATACGGTTCACCTGGTAACATGTCCCTTGTATATTAAACCATCAGGGGAACACACTCTCCTCACTTATACTGTTCACCTGGTAACATGTCCCGTGTATATTAAACCATCAGGGGAACACACTCTCCTCATTTATACTGTTCACCTGGTAACATGTCCTGTGTGCATTAAACCATAAGGGGAAAACACTCTCCTCACTTATACTGTTCACCTGGAAACATGTCCCGTGTGTATTAAACAATCAGGTGAACAGACTCTCCTCACTTATACTGTTCACCTGGTAACATGTCCCATGTATATTAAACCATCAGGGGAACATACTCTCATCACTTATACTGTTCACCTGGTGACATGTCCCGTGTATCTTAAACCATCAGGGGAACAAACTCTCCTCACTTATACTGTTCACCAGGTAACATGTCCCGTGTTTATTAAACCATCAGGGGAACACACTCTCCTCACTTATACTGTTCACCTGGTAACATGTCCCGTATGTATTAAACCATCAGGGGAACACACTCTCCTCACATATGCTGTTCACCTGGTAACATGTCCCGTGTATATTCAACCATCAGGGGAACACACTCTCCTCACATATACTGTTCACCTGGTAACATGTCCCGTGTGTATTAAATTATCAGGGGAACACAATCTCCTCACTTATACTGTTCACCTGGTAACATGTCCTGTGTGTATTAAACAATCTGGGGAACACACTCTACTCACTTATACTGTTCACCTGGTAACATGTCCCGTGTGTATTAAACAATCAGGGGAACACACTCTCCTCACTTATACTGTTCACCTGGTGACATGTCCCGTGTGTATTTAACCATCAAGGGAACACATTCTCCTCACATATACTGTTCAAATGGTGACATGTCCTGTGTGTATTTAACCATCAGGGGAACACACTCTCCTCACTTAAACTGTTCAATTGTTGACATGTCCTGTGTGTTTTAAATCATCAGGGGAACACACTCTCCTCACTTATTCTGTTCACCTGGTAACATGTCCCGTGCGTATTAAACCATCAGGTGAACACAATCTCCTCACTTATACTGTTCACCTGTTGACATGTCCATGTATATAAAACAATCAGGGGAACACACTCTCCTCACTTATACTGTTCACCTGCTAACATGTCCCGTGTATTTTAAACCATCAGGGGAACACACTCTCCTCACTTATACTGTTCACCTGGTAACATGTCCCGTGTATATTAAACCATCAGGGGAACACACTCTCCTCATTTATACTGTTCACCTGGTAACATGTCCTGTGTGCATTAAACCATAATGGGAAAACACTCTCCTCACTTATACTGTTCCCCTGGTAACATATCCCGTGCATATTAAACAATCAGGGGAACACACTCTCCTCACTTATACTGTTCACCTGCTAACATGTCCCGTGTATTTTAAACTATCAGGGGAACACACTCTCCTCAATTATACTGCTCACCTGGTAACATGTCCCGTGTATATTAAACCATCAGGGGAACACACTCTCCTCACTTATACTGTTCACCTGGTGACATGTCCCGTGCGTATTAAACAATCAGGGGAAAACACTCTCCTCACTTATACTGTTCATCTGCTAACATGTCCCGTGTGTATTAAACCATCAGGGGAACACACTCTCCTCACTTATACTGTTCACCTGGTGACATGTCCGTGTATATAAAACAATCAGGGGAACACACTCTCCTCACTTATACTGTTCACCTGTTGACATGTCCGTGTATATAAAACAATCAGGGGAACACACTCTCCTCACTTATACTGTTCATCTGCTAACATGTCCCGTGTGTATTAAACCATCAGGGGAACACACTCTCCTCACTTATACTGTTCACCTGGTGACATGTCCCGTGCGTATTAAACAATCAGGGGAAAACACTCTCCTCACTTATACTGTTCACCTGGTAACATATCCCGTGCATATTAAACCATCAGGGGAACACACTCTCCTCAATTATACTGTTCACCTGGTGACATGTCCTGTGAATATTAAACCATCAGGGGAACACACTCTCCTCACTTATACTCTTCACCTGGTGACATGTCCCGTGTGTATTAAACCATCAGGGGAACACACTCTCCTCACGTATGCTGTTCACCTGGTTACATGTCCTGTGTATATTAAACAATCAGGGGAACACATTCTCCTCACTTATACTGTTCACCTGGTTACATGACCCGTCAGTGTTAAACAATCAGGGGAACAAACTCTCCTCACTTATACTGTTCGCCTGGTAACATGTCCCGTGTGTATTAAACAATCAGGGGAACACAGTCTCCTCACTTATACTGTTCCCCTGGTGACATGTCCTGTGTATATTAAACCATCAGGGGAACAAAACCTCCTCACTTATACTGTTCACCTTGTAACATGTCCCGTGTGTATTAAACCATCAGGGGAGCACAATCTCCTCACTTATACTATTCATCTGGTAACATGTCCCGTGTGTATTAAACCATCAGGTGAACACATTCTCCTCACTTATACTGTTCACTTGGTAACATGTCCCGTGTATATTAAACAATCAGGGGAACACACTCTCCTCACTTATACTGTTCACCTGGTAACATGTCCCGTGTATATTAAGCCGTCAGGGGAACACACTCTCCTCACTTATGCTGTTCACCTGGTAACATGTCCCGTGTGCATTAAACGATCAGGGGAACACCCTCGCCTCACTTATACTGTTCACCTGGTAACATGTCCCGTGCATATTAAACAATCAGGGGAACACACTCTCCTCACTTATACTGTTCACCTGCTAACATGTCCCGTGTATTTTAAACTATCAGGGGAACACACTCTCCTCAATTATACTGTTCACCTGGTAACATGTCCCGTGTATATTAAACCATCAGGGGAACACACTCTCCTCACTTATACTGTTCACCTGGTGACATGTCCCGTCAGTATTAAACAATCAGGGGAACACACTCTCCTCACTTATACTGTTCACCTGGTAACATGTCCCGTGCGTATTTTACAATCAGGGGAACACACTCTCCTCACTTATACTGTTCACCTGCTAACATGTCCCGTGTATTTTAAACTATCAGGGGAACACACTCTCCTCACTTATACTGTTCACCTGGTAACATGTCCCGTGTATATTAAACCATCAGGGGAACACACTCTCCTCACTTATACTGTTCACCTGGTAACATGTCCTGTGTATATTAAACCATCAGTGGAACACACTCTCCTCATTTATACTGTTCACCTGGTAACATGTCCTGTGTGCATTAAACCATAAGGGGAAAACACTCTCCTCACTTATACTGTTCACCTGGCAATATGTCCCGTGTATATTAAACAATCAGGGGAACACACTCTCCTCACTTATACTGTTCACCTGGTAACATGTCCCGTCTATATTAAACCATCAGGGGAACTCACTCTACTCAATCATACTGCTCACCTGGTGTCATGCCCCGTGTATATTAAACCATCAGGGGAACACACTCTCCTCACTTATACTGTTGACCTGGTAACATGTCCCGTGTATATTAAACCATCAGGGGAACACACTCTCCTCACTTATACTGTTCACCTGCTAACATGTCCCGTGTATATTAAACCATCAGGGGAACACAACCTCCTCACTTATACTGTTCACCTGGTAACATGTCCCGTGTATATTAAACCATCAGGGGAACACACTCTCCTCACTTATACTGTTCACCTGGTAACATGTCCCATATATATTAAACCATCAGGGGAACACAACCTCCTCACTTATACTGTTCACCTGGTAACATGTCCCGTGTATATTCAACCATCAGGAGAACACACTCTCCTCACTTATACTGTTCACCTGGTAACATGTCCCGTGTATACTCAACCATCAGGGGAACACACTCTCCTCACTTATTTTTTTCACCTGGTAACATGTCCCCTGAGCATTAAACAATCAGGGGAACACAGTCTCCTCACTTATACTGTTCACCTGGTGACATGTCCCGTGTATATTAAACCATCAGGGGAACAAATTCTCCTCACTTATACTGTTCACCAGGTAACATGTCCCGTCTTTATTAAACCATCAGGGGAACACACTCTCCTGACTTACACCGTTCACCTGGTAACATGTCCCGTGTTTATTAAACCATCAGGGGAACACACTCTCCTCACTTATACTGTTCACCTGGTAACATGTCCCGTATGTATTAAACCATCAGGGGAACACACTCTCCTCACATATGCTGTTCACCTGGTAACATGTCCCGTGTATATTCAACCATCAGGGAAACACACTCTCCTCACATATACTGTTCACCTGGTAACATGTCCCGTGTGTATTAAATTATCAGGGGAACACACTCTCCTCACTTATACTGTTCACCTGGTAACATGTCCCGTGTATATTAAACCATCAGGGGAACACACTCTCCTCACTTATACTGTTCACCTGGTAACATGTCCCGTGTATATTAAACCATCAGGGGAACACAACCTCCTCACTTATACTGTTCACCTGGTAACATGTCCCGTGTATATTGAACCATCAGGGGAACACACTCTCCTCACTTATACTGTTCACCTGGTAACATGTCCCGTGTATATTAAACCATCAGGGGAACACAACCTCCTCACTTATACTGTTCACCTGGTAACATGTCCCGTGTATATTCAACCATCAGGGGAACACACTCTCCTCACTTATACTGTTCACCTGGTAACATGTCCCGTGTATATTCAACCATCAGGGGAACACACTTTCCTCACTTATTTTGTTCACCTGGTAACATGTCCCGTAAGCATTAAACAATCAGGGGAACACAGTCTCCTCACTTATACTGTTCACCTGGTGACATGTCCCGTGTATATTAAACCATCAGGGGAACAAATTCTCCACACTTATACTGTTCACCAGGTAACATGTCCCGTGTTTATTAAACCATCAGGGGAACACACTCTCCTGACTTACACTGTTCACCTGGTAACATGTCCCGTGTATATTAAACCATCAGGGGAACAAACTCTCCTCACTTATACTGTTCACCAGGTAACATGTCCCGTGTTTATTAAACCATCAGGGGAACACACTCTCCTCACTTATACTGTTCACCTGGTAACATGTCCCGTATGTATTAAACCATCAGGGGAACACACTCTCCTCACATATGCTGTTCACCTGGTAACATGTCCCGTGTATATTCAACCATCAGGGAAACACACTCTCCTCACATATACTGTTCACCTGGTAACATGTCCCGTGTGTATTAAATTATCAGGGGAACACAATCTCCTCACTTATACTGTTCACCTGGTAACATGTCCCGTGTGTATTAAATTATCAGGGGAACACACTCTCCTCACTTATACTGTTCACCTGGTAACATGTCCCGTGTGTATTAAACAATCAGGGGAACACACTCTCCTCACATATACTGTTCACCTGGTAACATTGTCCCGTGTGTATTAAATTATCAGGGGAACACATTCTCCTCACATATACTGTTCAAATGGTGACATGTCCTGTCTGTATTAAACAATCAGGGGAACACACTCTCCTCAGTTATTCTGTTCACCTGGTAACATGTCCCGTGTATTTAAAACAATCAGGGGAACACACTCTCCTCACTTAAACTGTTCAATTTTTGACATGTCCTGTGTGTTTTAAATCATCAGGGGAACACACTCTCCTCAGTTATTCTGTTCACCTGATAACATGTCCCGTGTATTTAAAACAATCAGGGGAACACACTCTCCTCACTTATACTGTTCATCTGCTAACATGTCCCGTGTGTATTAAACCATCAGGGGAACACACTCTCCTCACTTATACTGTTCACCTGGTAACATGTCCCGTGTGTATTAAAACATCAGGGGAACACACTCTCCTCACTTATACTGTTCACCTGGTAACATGTCCTGTATATATTAAACCATCAGGGGAACACACTCTCCTCACTTATACTGTTCACCTGGTAACATGTCCCGTGTATTTAAAACAATCAGGGGAACACACTCTCCTCACTTATACTGTTCATCTGCTAACATGTCCCGTGTGTATTAAACCATCAGGGGAACACACTCTCCTCACTTATACTGTTCACCGGGTGACATGTCCCGTGTGTATTAAACAATCAGGGGAACACAATCTCCTCACTTATACTGTTCATCTGGTAACATGTCCCGTGTGTATTAAACCATCAGGGGAACACACTCTCCTCACTTATACTGTTCATCTGGTAACATGTCCCGTGTGTATTAAACCATCAGGGGAGCACAATCTCCTCACTTATACTGTTCATCTGGTAACATGTCCCGTGTGTATTAAACCATCAGGGGAATACACTCTCCTCACTTATACTGTTCACCTGGTAACATGTCCCGTGTGTATTAAACCATCAGGGGAACACACATTCCTCACTTATACTGTTCACCTGGTAACATGTCCCGTGTATATTAAACCAACAATGGAACACACTCTCCTCACTTATACTGTTCACCTGGTAACATGTCCCATGTATATTAAACCATCAGGGGAACACTCTCTCCTCACTTATACTGTTCACCTGGTAACATGTCCCGTGTATATTAAGCCGTCAGGGGAACACACTCTCCTCACTTATGCTGTTCACCTGGTAACATGTCCCGTGTGCATTAAACAATCAGGGGAACACACTCTCCTCACTTATACTGTTCACCTGGTGACATGTCCCGTGTATTTTAAACCATCAGGGGAACACACTCTCCTCACTTATACTGTTCACCTGGTAACATGTCCCGTGTATATTAAACCATCAGGGGAACACACTCTCCTCACTTATACTGTTCACCTGGTAACATGTCCCGTGTATATTAAACCATCAGGGGAACACACTCTCCTCATTTATACTGTTCACCTGGTAACATGTCCTGTGTGCATTAAACCATAAGGGGAAAACACTCTCCTCACTTATACTGTTCACCTGGCAAGATGTCCCGTGTATATTAAACAATCAGGGGAACACACTCTCCTCACTTATACTGTTCCCCTGGTAACATATCCCGTGTATATTAAACCATCAGGGGAACACACTCTCCTCACTTATTCTGTTCTCCTGGTAACATGTCCCGTGTGTATTAAACAATCAGGTGAACACATTCTCCTCACTTATACTGTTCACCTGGTTACATGACCCGTCATTTTTAAACAATCAGGGGAACAAACTCTCCTCACTTATACTGTTCGCCTGGTCACATGTCCCATGTATATTTTACAATCAGGGGAACATACTCTCCTCACTTATACTGTTCACCTGGTGACATGTCCTGTGTATATTTATCAATCAGGGGAACACACTCTCCTCACTTATACTGTTCACCTTGTGACATGTCCCATGTGTATTAAACCATCAGGGGAACACACTCTCCTCACTTATACTGTTCACCTGGTGACATGTCCCGAAAATATTAAACCATGAGGGGAACACACTCTCCTCATTTATACTGTTCACCTGGTAACATGTCCCGTGTGTATTAAACCATCAGGGGAACACATTCTCCTCACTTATACTGTTCACCTGGTGACATGTCCCGTAAATATTAAACCATGAGGGGAACACACTCTCCTCACTTATACTGTTCACCTGGTAACATGTCCCGTGTGTATTAAACCATCAGGGGAACATATTCTCCTCACTTATACTGTTCACCTGGTGACATGTCCCGTGTATAATAAACCATCAGGGGAACACACTCTAGTCACTTATACTGTTCACCTGGTAACATGACCCGTGTATATTAAACCATCAGGGGAACACACTCTCCTCACGTATACTGTTCACCTGGTTACATGTCCTGTGTATATTAAACCATCAGGGGAACACACTCTCCTCACGTCTGCTGTTCACCTGGTAACATGTCCCGTGTACATTAAACCGTCAGGGGAACACATTCTCTTCACTTATACTGTTCACCTTATGACATGTCCCGTGTATATTAAACCATCAGGGGAACACACTCTCCTCACATACACTGTTCACCTGGTAACATGTCCCGTGCGTATTAAAACATCAGGGGAACACACTCTCCTCACTTATACTGTTCACCTGGTAACATGCCCCGTGCGTATTAAACCATCAGGGGAACACATTCTCCTCACATACACTGTTCACCTGGTAACATGTCCGGTGCGTATTAAACAATCAGGGAAAAACACTCTCCTCACTTATTCTGTTCACCTGGTGACATGTCCCATGTGTATTAAACCATCAGGGGAACACACTCTCCTCAATTATACTGTTCACCTGTTGACATGTCCCGTGAATATTAAACCATCAGGGGAACACACTCTCCTCACTTATACTCTTCACCTGGTGACATGTCCCGTGTGTATTAAACCATCAGGGGAACACACTCTCCTCACGTATGCTGTTCACCTGGTTACATGTCCTGTGTATATTAAACAATCAGGGGAACACATTCTCCTCACTTATACTGTTTACTTGGTTACATGACCCGTCAGTGTTAAACAATCAGGGGAACAAACTCTCCTCACTTATACTGTTCGCCTGGTAACATGTCCCGTGTGCATTAAACAATCAGGGGAACACAGTCTCCTCACTTATACTGTTCCCCTGGTGACATGTCCTGTGTATATTAAACCATCAGGGGAACAAAACCTCCTCACTTATACTGTTCACCTTGTAACATGTCCCGTGTGTATTAAACCATCAGGGGAGCACAATCTCCTCACTTATACTGTTCATCTGGTAACATGTCCCGTGTGTATTAAACCATCAGGGGAACACATTCTCCTCACTTATACTGTTCACTTGGTAACGTGTCCCGTGTATATTAAACCATCAGCGGAACACATTCTCCTCACTTATACTGTTCACCTGGTAACATGTCCCGTGTATATTAAACCAACAATGGAACACACTCTCCTCACTTATACTGTTCACCTGGTAACATGTCCCGTGTATATTAAACCATCAGGGGAACACACTCTCCTCACTTATCCTGTTCACCTGGTAACATGTCCCGTGTATATTAAGCCGTCAGGGGAACACACTCTCCTCACTTATGCTGTTCACCTGGTATCATGTCCCGTGTGCATTAAACAATCAGGGGAACACACTCTCCTCACTTATACTGTTCACCTGGTGACATGTCCCGTCAGTATTAAACAATCAGGGGAACACACTCTCCTCACTTATACTGTTCACCTGGTAACATGTCCCGTGCGTATTAAACAATCAGGGGAACACACTCTCCTCACTTATACTGTTCACCTGCTAACATGTCCCGTGTATTTTAAACCATCAGGGGAACACACTCTCCTCACTTATACTGTTCACCTGGTAACATGTCCCGTGTATATTAAACCATCAGGGGAACACACTCTCCTCATTTATACTGTTCACCTGGTAACATGTCCTGTGTGCATTAAACCATAAGGGGAAAACACTCTCCTCACTTATACTGTTCACCTGGCAATATGTCCCGTGTATATTAAACAATCAGGGGAACAGACTCTCCTCACTTATACTGTTCACCTGCTAACATGTCCCGTCTATATTAAACCATCAGGGGAACTCACTCTCCTCACTTATACTGTTCACCTGGTAACATGTCCCGTGTGTATTAAACAATCAGGGGAACAGACTCTCCTCACATATACTGTTCACCTGCTAACATGTCCCGTGTATATTAAACCATCAGGGGAACACAACCTCCTCACTTATACTGTTCACCGGGTAACATGTCCCGTGTATATTAAACCATCAGAGGAACACACTCTCCTCACTTATACCGTTCACCTGGTAACATGTCCCGTGTATATTCAACCATCAGGGGAACACACTCTCCTCACTTATACTGTTCACCTGGTAACATGTCCCGTGTATATTCAACCATCAGGGGAACACACTCTCCTCACTTATACTGTTCACCTGGTAACATGTCCCGTGTATATTCAACCATCAGCGGAACACACTCTCCTCACTTATTTTGTTCACCTGCTAACATGTCCCGTGTATATTAAACCATCAGGGGAACACAACCTCCTCACTTATACTGTTCACCGGGTAACATGTCCCGTGTATATTCAACCATCAGGGGAACACAACCTCCTCACTTATACTGTTCACCGGGTAACATGTCCCGTGTATATTAAACCATCAGAGGAACACACTCTCCTCACTTATACTGTTCACCTGGTAACATGTCCCGTGTGTATTAAACCATCAGGGGAACACACTCTCCTCACTTATACTGTTCACCTGGTGACATGTCCCGTGTATATTAAACCATCAGGGGAACAAATTCTCCTCACTTAAACTGTTCAATTGTTGACATGTCCTGTGTGTTTTAAATCATCAGGGGAACACACTCTCCTCACTTATTCTGTTCGCCTGGTAACATGTCCCGTGCGTGTTAAACAATCAGGGGAAAATACTCACCTCACTGATACAGTTCACCTGGTAACATGTCCTGTGTATATTAAACCATCAGGGGAACACACTCTCCTCACTTATACTGTTCACCTGGTAACATGTCCCGTGTATATTAGGCCGTCAGGGGAACACACTCTCCTCACTTATGCTGTTCACCTGGTAACATGTCCCGTGTGCATTAAACAATCAGGGGAACACACTCTCCTCACTTATACTGTTCACCTGGTAACATGTCCCGTGCGTATTAAACAATCAGGGGAACACACTCTCCTCACTTATACTGTTCACCTGGTGACATGTCCCGTCAGTATTAAACAATCAGGGGAACATACTCTCCTCACTTATACTGTTCACCTGGTAACATGTCCCGTGCGTATTAAACAATCAGGGGAACACACACTCCTCACTTATACTGTTCACCTGCTAACATGTCCCGTGTATTTTAAACCATCAGGGGAACACACTCTCCTCACTTATACTGTTCACCTGGTAACATGTCCCGTGTATATTAAACCATCAGGGGAACACACTCTCCTCACTTATACTGTTCACCTGGTAACATGTCCCGTGTATATTAAACCATCAGGGGAACACACTCTCCTCATTTATACTGTTCACCTGGTAACATGTCCTGTGTGCATTAAACCATAAGGGGAAAACACTCTCCTCACTTATACTGTTCACCTGGCAATATGTCCCGTGTATATTAAACAATCAGGGGAACACACTCTCCTCACTTATACTGTTCCCCTGGTAACATATCCCGTGTATATTAAACCATCAGGGGAACACACTCTCCTCACTTATTCTGTTCTCCTGGTAACATGTCCCGTGTGTATTAAACAATCAGGGGAACACATTCTCCTCACTTAAACTGTTCACCTGGTTTCATGACCCGTCAGTGTTAAACAATCAGGGGAACAAACTCTCCTCACTTATACTGTTCGCCTGGTAACATGTCCCGTGTATATTAAGCCATCAGGGGAACACATTCTCCTCACTTATACTGTTCACCTGGTTACATGACCCGTCAGTGTTAAACAATCAGGGGAACAAACTCTCCTCACTTATACTGTTCGCCTGGTAACATGTCCCATGTATATTAAGCCATCAGGGGAACACATTCTCCTCACTTATACTGTTCACCTGGTTACATGACCCGTCAGTGTTAAACAATCAGGGGAACATACTCTCCTCACTTATACTGTTCACCTGGTGACATGTCCTGTGTATATTTATCAATCAGGGGAACACACTCTGCTCACTTATACTGTTCATCTTGTGACATGTCCCATGTGTATTAAACCATCAGGGGAACACACTCTCCTCACTTATATTGTTCACCTGGTGACATGTCCCGAAAATATTAAACCATGAGGGGAACACACTCTCCTCATTTATACTGTTCACCTGGTGACATGTCCCGTGTATATTAAACCATCAGGGGAACACATTCTCCTCACTTATTCTGTTCACCTGGTGACATGTCCCGTAAATATTAAACCATGAGGGGAACACACTCTCCTCATTTATACTTTTCACCTGGTGACATGTCCCATGTATATTAAACAATCAGTGGAACACACTCTCCTCACTTATACTGTTCACCTGGTAACATGTCCCGTGTGTATTAAACCATCAGGGGAACATATTCTCCTCACTTATACTGTTCACCTGGTGACATGTCCCGTGTATATTAAACCATCAGGGGAACACACTCTAGTCACTTATACTGTTCACCTGGTAACATGTCCCGTGTATATTAAACCATCAGGGGAACACACTCTCCTCACGTATGCTGTTCACCTGGTTACATGTCCCGTGTATATTAAACCATCAGGGGAACACACTCTCCTCACGTCTGCTGTTCACCTGGTAACATGTCCCGTGTACATTAAACCATCAGGGGAACACATTCTCTTCACTTATACTGTTCACCTTATGACATGTCCCGTGTATATTAAACCATCAGGGGAACACACACTCCTCACATACACTGTTCACCTGGTAACATGTCCCGTGCGTATTAAAACATCAGGGGAAATCACTCTCCTCACTTATACTGTTCACCTGGTAACATGCCCCGTGCGTATTAAACCATCAGGGGAACACATTCTCCTCACATACACTGTTCACCTGGTAACATGTCCGGTGCGTATTAAACAATCAGGGAAACACACTCTCCTCACTTATACTGTTCACCTGGTGACATGTCCTGTCAGTATTAAACCATCAGGGGAACATACTATCCTCACTTATACTTTTCACCTGGTGACATGTCCCATGTGTATTAAACCATCAGGGGAACACACTCTCCTCAATTATACTGTTCACCTGGTGACATGTCCCGTGAATATTAAACCATCAGGGGAACACACTCTCCTCACTTATACTCTTCACCTGGTGACATGTCCCGTGTGTATTAAACCATCAGGGGAACACACTCTCCTCACGTATGCTGTTCACCTGGTTACATGTCCTGTGTATATTAAATAATCAGGGGAACACACTCTCCTCACTTATACTGTTTACCTGTTAACATGTCCTGTGGATATTAAACCATCAGGGGAACACTCTCTCTTCACTTATACTGTTCATCTGTTGACATGTCCTGTGTGTATTAAACAATCAGGGGAACACACTCACCTCACTTATACTGTTCACCTGTTGACATGTCCTGTGTGTATTAAACCATCAGGGGAACTCACTCTGCTCACTTATACTCTTCACCTGGTAACATGTCCCGTGAATATTAAACAATCAGGGGAACACGCTCTCCTCACATATACTGTTCACCTGGTAACATGTCCCGGGTATATTAAACCATCAGGGGAACACACTTTCCTCACTTATACTGTTCACCTGGTAACATGTCCCGTCTGTATTAAACAATCAGGGGAACACACACTCCTCACTTGTACTGTTCACCTGGTGACATGTCCCGTGTATATTAAATCATCAGGGGAACACCCTCTCCTCACTTATACTGTTTACCTGGTAACATGTCCCGTGTATATTAAACCATCAGGGGAACACACTCTCCTCTCTTATACTGTTCACCTGGTAACATGTCCCGTGCGTATTAAACCATCAGGGGAACACACTCTCCTCACTTATACCGTTTACCTGGTAACATGTCCCATGTATATTAAACCATCAGGGGAACACACTCTCCTCACTTATACTCTTCACCTGGCAACATGTCCCGTGTGTATTAAACAATCAGGGGAACACACTCTCCTCACTTGTACTGTTCACCTGGTGACATGTCCCGTGTATATTAAATCATCAGGGGAACACCCTCTCCTCACTTATACTGTTTACCTGGTAACATGTCCCGTGTATATTAAACCATCAGGGGAACACACTCTCCTCTCTTATACTGTACACCTGGTAACATGTCCCGTGCGTATTAAACCATCAGGGGAACACACTCTCCTCACTTATACCGTTTACCTGGTAACATGTCCCATGTATATTAAACCATCAGGGGAACACACTCTCCTCACTTATACTCTTCACCTGGCAACATGTCCCGTGTGTATTAAACCATCAGGGGAACACACTCTCCTCACTTATACTCTTCACCTGGCAACATGTCCCGGGTGTATTAAACCATCAGGGGAACACACTCTCCTCACTTATACTGTTCACCTGGCAACATGTCCCGGGTGTATTAAACAATCAGGGGAACACACTCTCCTCACTTATACTGTTCACCTGGTAACATGTCCCGTGCGTATTAAACAATCAGGGGAACACACTCTCCTCACTTATACTGTTCACCTGGTGACATGTCCCGTCAGTATTAAACAATCAGGGGAACATACTCTCCTCACTTATACTGTTCACCTGGTAACATGTCCCGTGCGTATTAAACAATCAGGGGAACACACACTCCTCACTTATACTGTTCACCTGCTAACATGTCCCGTGTATTTTAAACCATCAGGGGAACACACTCTCCTCACTTATACTGTTCACCTGGTAACATGTCCCGTGTATATTAAACCATCAGGGGAACACACTCTCCTCACTTATACTGTTCACCTGGTAACATGTCCCGTGTATATTAAACCATCAGGGGAACACACTCTCCTCATTTATACTGTTCACCTGGTAACATGTCCTGTGTGCATTAAACCATAAGGGGAAAACACTCTCCTCACTTATACTGTTCACCTGGCAATATGTCCCGTGTATATTAAACAATCAGGGGAACACACTCTCCTCACTTATACTGTTCCCCTGGTAACATATCCCGTGTATATTAAACCATCAGGGGAACACACTCTCCTCACTTATTCTGTTCTCCTGGTAACATGTCCCGTGTGTATTAAACAATCAGGGGAACACATTCTCCTCACTTAAACTGTTCACCTGGTTTCATGACCCGTCAGTGTTAAACAATCAGGGGAACAAACTCTCCTCACTTATACTGTTCGCCTGGTAACATGTCCCGTGTATATTAAGCCATCAGGGGAACACATTCTCCTCACTTATACTGTTCACCTGGTTACATGACCCGTCAGTGTTAAACAATCAGGGGAACAAACTCTCCTCACTTATACTGTTCGCCTGGTAACATGTCCCATGTATATTTTACAATCAGGGGAACATACTCTCCTCACTTATACTGTTCACCTGGTGACATGTCCTGTGTATATTTATCAATCAGGGGAACACACTCTGCTCACTTATACTGTTCATCTTGTGACATGTCCCATGTGTATTAAACCATCAGGGGAACACACTCTCCTCACTTATATTGTTCACCTGGTGACATGTCCCGAAAATATTAAACCATGAGGGGAACACACTCTCCTCATTTATACTGTTCACCTGGTGACATGTCCCGTGTATATTAAACCATCAGGGGAACACATTCTCCTCACTTATTCTGTTCACCTGGTGACATGTCCCGTAAATATTAAACCATGAGGGGAACACACTCTCCTCATTTATACTTTTCACCTGGTGACATGTCCCATGTATATTAAACAATCAGTGGAACACACTCTCCTCACTTATACTGTTCACCTGGTAACATGTCCCGTGTGTATTAAACCATCAGGGGAACATATTCTCCTCACTTATACTGTTCACCTGGTGACATGTCCCGTGTATATTAAACCATCAGGGGAACACACTCTAGTCACTTATACTGTTCACCTGGTAACATGTCCCGTGTATATTAAACCATCAGGGGAACACACTCTCCTCACGTATGCTGTTCACCTGGTTACATGTCCTGCGTATATTAAACCATCAGGGGAACACACTCTCCTCACGTCTGCTGTTCACCTGGTAACATGTCCCGTGTACATTAAACCATCAGGGGAACACATTCTCTTCACTTATACTGTTCACCTTATGACATGTCCCGTGTATATTAAACCATCAGGGGAACACACACTCCTCACATACACTGTTCACCTGGTAACATGTCCCGTGCGTATTAAAACATCAGGGGAAATCACTCTCCTCACTTATACTGTTCACCTGGTAACATGCCCCGTGCGTATTAAACCATCAGGGGAACACATTCTCCTCACATACACTGTTCACCTGGTAACATGTCCGGTGCGTATTAAACAATCAGGGAAACACACTCTCCTCACTTATACTGTTCACCTGGTGACATGTCCTGTCAGTATTAAACCATCAGGGGAACATACTATCCTCACTTATACTTTTCACCTGGTGACATGTCCCATGTGTATTAAACCATCAGGGGAACACACTCTCCTCAATTATACTGTTCACCTGGTGACATGTCCCGTGAATATTAAACCATCAGGGGAACACACTCTCCTCACTTATACTCTTCACCTGGTGACATGTCCCGTGTGTATTAAACCATCAGGGGAACACACTCTCCTCACGTATGCTGTTCACCTGGTTACATGTCCTGTGTATATTAAATAATCAGGGGAACACACTCTCCTCACTTATACTGTTTACCTGTTAACATGTCCTGTGGATATTAAACCATCAGGGGAACACTCTCTCTTCACTTATACTGTTCATCTGTTGACATGTCCTGTGTGTATTAAACAATCAGGGGAACACACTCTCCTCACTTATACTCTTCACCTGGTGACATGTCCCGTGTGTATTAAACCATCAGGGGAACACACTCTCCTCACGTATGCTGTTCACCTGGTTACATGTCCTGTGTATATTAAATAATCAGGGGAACACACTCTCCTCACTTATACTGTTTACCTGTTAACATGTCCTGTGGATATTAAACCATCAGGGGAACACTCTCTCTTCACTTATACTGTTCATCTGTTGACATGTCCTGTGTGTATTAAACCATCAGGGGAACACACTTTCCTCACTTATACTGTTCACCTGGTAACATGTCCCGTGTGTATTAAACAATCAGGGGAACACACACTCCTCACTTATACTGTTCACCTGTTGACATGTCCTGTGTGTATTAAACCATCAGGGGAACTCACTCTGCTCACTTATACTCTTCACCTGGTAACATGTCCCGTGAATATTAAACAATCAGGGGAACACGCTCTCCTCACATATACTGTTCACCTGGTAACATGTCCCGGGTATATTAAACCATCAGGGGAACACACTTTCCTCACTTATACTGTTCACCTGGTAACATGTCCCGTGTGTATTAAACAATCAGGGGAACACACACTCCTCACTTGTACTGTTCACCTGGTGACATGTCCCGTGTATATTAAATCATCAGGGGAACACCCTCTCCTCACTTATACTGTTTACCTGGTAACATGTCCCGTGTATATTAAACCATCAGGGGAACACACTCTCCTCTCTTATACTGTTCACCTGGTAACATGTCCCGTGCGTATTAAACCATCAGGGGAACACACTCTCCACACTTATACCGTTTACCTGGTAACATGTCCCATGTATATTAAACCATCAGGGGAACACACTCTCCTCACTTATACTCTTGTCCTGGCAACATGTCCCGTGTGTATTAAACAATCAGGGGAACACACTCTCCTCACTTGTACTGTTCACCTGGTGACATGTCCCGTGTATATTAAATCATCAGGGGAACACCCTCTCCTCACTTATACTGTTTACCTGGTAACATGTCCCGTGTATATTAAACCATCAGGGGAACACACTCTCCTCTCTTATACTGTTCACCTGGTAACATGTCCCGTGCGTATTAAACCATCAGGGGAACACACTCTCCTCACTTATACCGTTTACCTGGTAACATGTCCCATGTATATTAAACCATCAGGGGAACACACTCTCCTCACTTATACTCTTCACCTGGCAACATGTCCCGTGTGTATTAAACCATCAGGGGAACACACTCTCCTCACTTATACTCTTCACCTGGCAACATGTCCCGGGTGTATTAAACCATCAGGGGAACACACTCTCCTCACTTATACTGTTCACCTGGCAACATGTCCCGGGTGTATTAAACAATCAGGGGAACACACTCTCCTCACTTATACTGTTTACCTGGTAACATGTCCCATGTATATTAAACCATCAGGGGAACACACTCTCCTCTCTTATACTGTTCACCTGGTAACATGTCCCGTGCGTATTAAACCATCAGGGGAACACACTCTCCTCACTTATACCGTTTACCTGGTAACATGTCCCATGTATATTAAACCATCAGGGGAGCACACTCTCCTCACTTATACTCTTCACCTGGCAACATGTCCCGTGTGTATTAAACCATCAGGGGAACACACTCTCCTCACTTATACTCTTCACCTGGCAACATGTCCCGGGTGTATTAAACCATCAGGGGAACACACTCTCCTCACTTATACTGTTCACCTGGCAACATGTCCCGGGCATATTAAACAATCAGGGGAACACACTCTCCTCACTTACACTCTTCACCTGGCAACAGGTCCCGGGTGTATTAAACCATCAGGGGAACACACTCTCCTCACTTATACTGTTCACCTCGTGACATGTCCCGGGTGTATTAAACCATCAGGGGAACACATTCTCCTCACTTATACTGTTGACCTGGTAACGTGTCCCGTGCATATTAAACCATCAGGGGAACACACTCTCCTCACTTATACTGTTCACCTGGTAACATGTCCCGTGTATATTAAACCATCAGGGGAACACACTCTCCTCACTTATACTGTTTACCTGGTAACATGTCCCGTGTGTATTAAACAATCAGGGGAACACACTCACCTCACTTATACTCTTCACCTGGTAACATGTCCCGTGCATATTAAACAATCAGGGGAACACGCTCTCTTCACTTAAACTGTTCACCTGTTGACATGTCCTGTGTGTATTAAACCATCAGGGGAACTCACTCTGCTCACTTATACTCTTCACCTGGTAACATGTCCCGTGCATATTAAACAATCAGGGGAACACGCTCTCCTCATTTATACTGTTCACCTGGTAACATGTCCCGGGTATATTAAACCATCAGGGGAACACACTCTCCTCACTTATACTGTTGACCTGGTAACATGTCCCGTGCATTTTAAACCATCATGGGAACACACTCTCCTCACTTATACTGTTCACCTGGTAACATGTCCCGTGTATATTAAACCATCAGGGGAACACACTCTCCTCACTTATACTGTTCACCTGGTAACATGTCCCGTGTATATTAAACCATCAGGGGAAAGCCCTCTCCTCACTTATACTGTTCACCTGGTAATAAGTCCCGTGTATATTAAACCATCAGGGGAACACACTCTCCTCACTTCTACTGTTCACCTGGTAACATGTCCCGTGTATATTAAACCATCAGGGGAACACACTCTCCTCACTTATACTGTTCACCTGGTAATAAGTCCCGTGTATATTAAACAATCAGGGGAACACACTCCCCTCACTTATAATAAAAGCAAAATACTGCGGATGCTGGAAATCTGAAACAAAAACAAGAAATGCTGGATTCACTCAGCAGGTCTGGCAGCATCTGTGGAAAGAGAAGCAGAGTTAACGTTTCGGGTCAGTGACCCTTCTTCGGAACTGACAAATATTAGAAAAGTCACAGATTATAAACAAGTGAGGTGGGGGTTGGGCAAGAGATAACAAAGGAGAAGGTGCAGATTGGACCAGGCCACATAGCTGACCAAAAGGTCACGGAGCAAAGGCAAACAATATGTTAATGGTGTGTTGAAAGACAAAGCATTAGTACAGATTAGGTGTGAATATACTGAATATTGAACATCAGCAAGTGCAAAGCTGAAGAAAAACAACCTGAAAAAAACAGTGGGGAAGCAAACTGAACAAACTAAGATGAAATGAAATAAATGCAAAAAAAGATTGCAAAAAATGTAAAAAGGAATGTAAAAAAAAAGGAAGAAAAAATAACTAAAAATAACTAAAAATGAAAGTAAAGTGGGGGGCTGTCATGCTCTGAAATTATTGAACTCAATGTTCAGTCCGGCAGGCTGTAGTGTGCCTAATCGGTAGATGAGATGCTGTTCCTCGAGCTTGCGTTGATGTTCACTGGAACACTGCAGCAATCCCAGGACAGAGATGTGAGCATGAGAGCAGGGGGGAGTGTTGAAATGGCAAGCAACCGGAAGCTCAGGGTCCTGCTTGCGGACTGAGCGGAGATGTTCCGCAAAGCGGTCACCCAGTCTGCGCTTGGTCTCCCCAATGTAGAGAAGACCACACTGTGAGCAGCGAATACAGTATACTACATTGAAAGAAGTACAAGTAAATCGCTGCTTCACCTGAAAGGAGTGTTTGGGGCCTGGGATAGTGAGGAGAGAGGAGGTAAATGGGCAGGTATTACACCTCCTGCGATTGCAAGGGAAGGTGCCCTGGGACGGGGACGAGGTGGTGGGGGTAATGGAGGAGTGGACCAGGGTGTCGCGGAGGGAACGATCCCTTCGGAATGCTGACAGGGGAAGGGAGGGGAAGATGCGACTGGTAGTGGCATCACGCTGGAGGTGGCGAAAATGGCGGAGGATGATCCTTTGGATATGGAGGCTGGTGGGATGAAAAGTGAGGACAAGGGGAACACTGTCACGGTTCTGGGAGGGAGGGGAAGGGGTGAGGGTAGAGGTGCGGGGAATGGGTCGGACACGGTTGAGGCCCCTGTCAACCACAGTGGGGGGAAATCCTCGGTTGAGGAAAAAGGAGGTCATATCAGAAGCACCGTCATGGAAGGTAGCATCATCAGAGCAGATGCGTCGGAGACGGAGAAACTGGGAGAATGGAATGGAGTCCTTACAGGAGGTAGGGTGTGAAGAAGTGTAGTCGAGGTAGCTGTGGGAGTCAGTGGGCTTATAATGGATATTGGTAGACAACCTATCCCCAGAGATGGAGACAGAGAAGTCGAGGAAGGGAAGGGAAGTGTCAGAGATGGACCATGTAAAGGTGAGAGAAGGGTGGAAATTGGAAGCAAAGTTGATAAAGATTTCGAGTTCGGGGCGGGAGCAGGAAACGGCACCGATACAGTCATCAATGTACCGGAAAAAGAGTTGGGGGAGGGGGCCTGAGTAGGACTGGAACAAAGAATGCTCGACATATCCCACAAAAAGACAGGCATAACTAGGACCCATGCGGGTACCCATAGCAACACCTTTTACTTGAAGGAAATGCATGGAGTTGAAGGAGAAGTTGTTCAATGTGAGAACAAGTTCAGCCAGGCGGAGGAGGGTGGTGGTGGATGGGGACTGGTTGGGCCTCTGTTCCAGGAAGAAGCGGAGACCCCTCAAACCATCCTGGTGGGGGATGGAGGTGTAGAGCGATTGGACGTCCATAGTGAAGAGGAGGCGGTTGGGACCAGGAAACTGGAAATTGTCAAAATGACGTAGGGCGTCAGAAGAGTCACGGATGTAGGTGGGAAGAGACTGGACCAGCGGAGAAAAGATAGAGTCTAGATAGGAAGAAATAAGTTCAGTTGGGCAGGAGCAGGCTGACACAATGGGTCTGCCGGGACAGTCCCGTTTGTGGATTTTGGGAAGGAGGTAGAAGCGGGCTGTCCGGGGTTGCGGGACTATGAGGTTGGAAGCTGTAGAGGGAAGATCTCCAGAGGAGATGAGGTCAGTGACAGTCCTTTGGACGGTGGCTTGATGTTCGGTGGTGGGGTCATGGTCCAGAGGGAGGTAGGAAGAGGTGTCTGTGAGTTGGCGTTGAGCTTCTGCAAGGTAGAGGTCGGTACGCCATACAACAACAGCACCACCCTTGTCTGCAGGTTTGATGACCATGTCGGGGTTAGACCTGAGAGAACGGAGTGCCTCAAGTTCAGAGGGGGACAGGTTAGAGTGAGTGAGGGAGGCAGAGAAATTGAGACGACCAATGTCTCGCCGACAGTTTTCAATGAAGAGATCAAGAGCGGGTAAGAGGCCAGGGTGAGGGGTCCAGGTAGAGGGAGAATGCTGGAGGCGGGTGAATGGGTCTGCTGGTCGGGGGGAGGACTCCTGGTCAAAGAAGTGAGCCCGGAGGCGGAGGCGACGGAAGAAGAGCTCAACGTCATGCCGAGCGCGAAATTCATTAAGGTGGGGGCGTAAGGGGATGAAACTGAGACCTTTGCTGAGTACAGAACGCTCAGCATCAGAGAGGGGGAGGTCAGAGGGTATAGTGAATACACGGCAAGGGGTCAGATCAGAAGGGGTGGGGTCAGAGGGAAGTGAAGCAGAAGGAGGATCTGGAGGGGCATTAGTCCCCATCAGCTGCTGGAGCTTGCGTTCCTTAACACCTGAAAGGAAGAAAAAAAGTTTTTTGTTAATGCGTCGGATGAGACGTAAGATAAGATGAAACTGCGGAGTAGAACAGATTTGAGATAAGGTGAGACGGTGCTGCTGGAGAGAGAGGTCCAGTGTGTGCATATGGTGGCGCATAGCACTGAGTGTGGATCTCAGGATGCGGCGAGAGTAGCAGTCCGAGGAACGTTGTATTTCTCGGAGATACCTGTGATCCTGGGTGGTTTCAAAGCATGATGGGTGAAACTGCAGTTGGAATCCACGTGGAATCAGTCGGAGCCGGAGACAGTCACTGAGGAAGGAGATGTGGCTGTGAAAACGAGTTTTGGTAGATACCTTATCAAACACCAGGAGGGAAATCGAAAGCAATGAAGGTGAACAAGGTAAAAGAGACAAACGAAAATCCCGTCGGAGAGAAGAGCTGAACTTCTTCAAGGTAGGCATTCCTGGAAGAGAAGTGGCAGTGAATTAAACACTAAAATAGAAGCAAAATACTGCGGATGCTCCTCACTTATACTGTTCACCTGGTAACATGTCCCGTGTATATTAAACCATCAGGGGAACACACTCTCCTCACTTATACTGTTCACCTGGTAACATGTCCCGTGTATATTAAACCATCAGGGGAAAGCCCTCTCCTCACTTATACTGTTCACCTGGTAACATGTCCCGTGTATATTAAACCATCAGGGGAACACACTCTCCTCACTTCTACTGTTCACCTGGTAACATGTCCCGTGTATATTAAACCATCAGGGGAACACACTCTCCTCACTTATACTGTTCACCTGGTAATAAGTCCCGTGTATATTAAACAATCAGGGGAACACACTCCCCTCACTTATAATAAAAGCAAAATACTGCGGATGCTGGAAATCTGAAACAAAAACAAGAAATGCTGGATTCACTCAGCAGGTCTGGCAGCATCTGTGGAAAGAGAAGCAGAGTTAACGTTTCGGGTCAGTGACCCTTCTTCGGAACTGACAAATATTAGAAAAGTCACAGATTATAAACAAGTGAGGTGGGGGTTGGGCAAGAGATTACAAAGGAGAAGGTGCAGATTGGACCAGGCCACATAGCTGACCTAAAGGTCACGGAGCAAAGGCAAACAATATGTTAATGGTGTGTTGAAAGACAAAGCATTAGTACAGATTAGGTGTGAATATACTGAATATTGAACATCAGCAAGTGCAAAGCTGAAGAAAAACAACCTGAAAAAAACAGTGGGGAAGCAAACTGAACAAACTAAGATGAAATGAAATAAATGCAAAAAAAGATTGCAAAAAATGTAAAAAGGAATGTAAAAAAAAAGGAAGAAAAAATAACTAAAAATAACTAAAAATGAAAGTAAAGTGGGGGGCTGTCATGCTCTGAAATTATTGAACTCAATGTTCAGTCCGGCAGGCTGTAGTGTGCCTAATCGGTAGATGAGATGCTGTTCCTCGAGCTTGCGTTGATGTTCACTGGAACACTGCAGCAATCCCAGGACAGAGATGTGAGCATGAGAGCAGGGGGGAGTGTTGAAATGGCAAGCAACCGGAAGCTCAGGGTCCTGCTTGCGGACTGAGCGGAGATGTTCCGCAAAGCGGTCACCCAGTCTGCGCTTGGTCTCCCGAATGTAGAGAAGACCACACTGTGAGCAGCGAATACAGTATACTACATTGAAAGAAGTACAAGTAAATCGCTGCTTCACCTGAAAGGAGTGTTTGGGGCCTGGGATAGTGAGGAGAGAGGAGGTAAATGGGCAGGTATTACACCTCCTGCGATTGCAAGGGAAGGTGCCCTGGGACGGGGACGAGGTGGTGGGGGTAATGGAGGAGTGGACCAGGGTGTCGCGGAGGGAACGATCCCTTCGGAATGCTGACAGGGGAAGGGAGGAGAAGATGCGACTGGTAGTGGCATCACGCTGGAGGTGGCGAAAATGGCGGAGGATGATCCTTTGGATATGGAGGCTGGTGGGATGAAAAGTGAGGACAAGGGGAACCCTGTCACGGTTCTGGGAGGGAGGGGAAGGGGTGAGGGTAGAGGTGCGGGGAATGGGTCGGACACGGTTGAGGCCCCTGTCAACCACAGTGGGGGGAAATCCTCGGTTGAGGAAAAAGGAGGTCATATCAGAAGCACCGTCATGGAAGGTAGCATCATCAGAGCAGATGCGTCGGAGACGGAGAAACTGGGAGAATGGAATGGAGTCCTTACAGGAGGTAGGGTGTGAAGAAGTGTAGTCGAGGTAGCTGTGGGAGTCAGTGGGCTTATAATGGATATTGGTAGACAACCTATCCCCAGAGATGGAGACAGAGAAGTCGAGGAAGGGAAGGGAAGTGTCAGAGATGGACCATGTAAAGGTGAGAGAAGGGTGGAAATTGGAAGCAAAGTTGATAAAGTTTTCGAGTTCGGGGCGGGAGCAGGAAACGGCACCGATACAGTCATCAATGTACCGGAAAAAGAGTTGGGGGAGGGGGCCTGAGTAGGACTGGAACAAAGAATGCTCGACATATCCCACAAAAAGACAGGCATAACTAGGACCCATGCGGGTACCCATAGCAACACCTTTTACTTGAAGGAAATGCATGGAGTTGAAGGAGAAGTTGTTCAATGTGAGAACAAGTTCAGCCAGGCGGAGGAGGGTGGTGGTGGATGGGGACTGGTTGGGCCTCTGTTCCAGGAAGAAGCGGAGACCCCTCAAACCATCCTGGTGGGGGATGGAGGTGTAGAGCGATTGGACGTCCATAGTGAAGAGGAGGCGGTTGGGACCAGGAAACTGGAAATTGTCAAAATGACGTAGGGCGTCAGAAGAGTCACGGATGTAGGTGGGAAGAGACTGGACCAGCGGAGAAAAGATAGAGTCTAGATAGGAAGAAATAAGTTCAGTTGGGCAGGAGCAGGCTGACACAATGGGTCTGCCGGGACAGTCCCGTTTGTGGATTTTGGGAAGGAGGTAGAAGCGGGCTGTCCGGGGTTGCGGGACTATGAGGTTGGAAGCTGTAGAGGGAAGATCTCCAGAGGAGATGAGGTCAGTGACAGTCCTTTGGACGGTGGCTTGATGTTCGGTGGTGGGGTCATGGTCCAGAGGGAGGTAGGAAGAGGTGTCTGTGAGTTGGCGTTGAGCTTCTGCAAGGTAGAGGTCGGTACGCCATACAACAACAGCACCACCCTTGTCTGCAGGTTTGATGACCATGTCGGGGTTAGACCTGAGAGAACGGAGTGCCTCAAGTTCAGAGGGGGACAGGTTAGAGTGAGTGAGGGAGGCAGAGAAATTGAGACGACCAATGTCTCGCCGACAGTTTTCAATGAAGAGATCAAGAGCGGGTAAGAGGCCAGGGTGAGGGGTCCAGGTAGAGGGAGAATGCTGGAGGCGGGTGAATGTGTCTGCTGGTCGGGGGGAGGACTCCTGGTCAAAGAAGTGAGCCCGGAGGCGGAGGCGACGGAAGAAGAGCTCAACGTCATGCCGAGCGCGAAATTCATTGAGGTGGGGGGCGTAAGGGGATGAAACTGAGACCTTTGCTGAGTACAGAACGCTCAGCATCAGAGAGGGGGAGGTCAGAGGGTATAGTGAATACACGGCAAGGGGTCAGATCAGAAGGGGTGGGGTCAGAGGGAAGTGAAGCAGAAGGAGGATCTGGAGGGGCATTAGTCCCCATCAGCTGCTGGAGCTTGCGTTCCTTAACACCTGAAAGGAAGAAAAAAAGATTTTTGTTAATGCGTCGGATGAGACGTAAGATAAGATGAAACTGCGGAGTAGAACAGATTTGAGATAAGGTGAGACGGTGCTGCTGGAGAGAGAGGTCCAGTGTGTGCATATGGTGGCGCATAGCACTGAGTGTGGATCTCAGGATGCGGCGAGAGTAGCAGTCCGAGGAACGTTGTATTTCTCGGAGATACCTGTGATCCTGGGTGGTTTCAAAGCATGATGGGTGAAACTGCAGTTGGAATCCACGTGGAATCAGTCGGAGCCGGAGACAGTCACTGAGGAAGGAGATGTGGCTGTGAAAACGAGTTTTGGTAGATACCTTATCAAACACCAGGAGGGAAATCGAAAGCAATGAAGGTGAACAAGGTAAAAGAGACAAACGAAAATCCCGTCGGAGAGAAGAGCTGAACTTCTTCAAGGTAGGCATTCCTGGAAGAGAAGTGGCAGTGAATTAAACACTAAAATAGAAGCAAAATACTGCGGATGCTCCTCACTTATACTGTTCACCTGGTAACATGTCCCGTGTATATTAAACCATCAGGGGAACACACTCTCCTCACTTATAGTGTTCACCTGGTAACATGTCCCGTGTATATTAAACCATCAGGGGAAAGCCCTCTCCTCACTTATACTGTTCACCTGGTAATAAGTCCCGTGTATATTAAACAATCAGGGGAACACACTCCCCTCACTTATACTGTTCACCTGGTAACATGTCCCGTGTATATTAAACCATCAGGGGAACACACTCTCCTCACTTATACTGTTCACCTGGTAACATGTCCCGTGTATATTAGGCCGTCAGGGGAACACACTCTCCTCACTTATGCTGTTCACCTGGTAACATGTCCCGTGTGCATTAAACAATCAGGGGAACACACTCTCCTCACTTATACTGTTCACCTGGTAACATGTCCCGTGCGTATTAAACAATCAGGGGAACACACTCTCCTCACTTATACTGTTCACCTGGTGACATGTCCCGTCAGTATTAAACAATCAGGGGAACATACTCTCCTCACTTATACTGTTCACCTGGTAACATGTCCCGTGCGTATTAAACAATCAGGGGAACACACACTCCTCACTTATACTGTTCACCTGCTAACATGTCCCGTGTATTTTAAACCATCAGGGGAACACACTCTCCTCACTTATACTGTTCACCTGGTAACATGTCCCGTGTATATTAAACCATCAGGGGAACACACTCTCCTCACTTATACTGTTCACCTGGTAACATGTCCCGTGTATATTAAACCATCAGGGGAACACACTCTCCTCATTTATACTGTTCACCTGGTAACATGTCCTGTGTGCATTAAACCATAAGGGGAAAACACTCTCCTCACTTATACTGTTCACCTGGCAATATGTCCCGTGTATATTAAACAATCAGGGGAACACACTCTCCTCACTTATACTGTTCACCTGGTGACATGTCCCGTCAGTATTAAACAATCAGGGGAACATACTCTCCTCACTTATACTGTTCACCTGGTAACATGTCCCGTGCGTATTAAACAATCAGGGGAACACACACTCCTCACTTATACTGTTCACCTGCTAACATGTCCCGTGTATTTTAAACCATCAGGGGAACACACTCTCCTCACTTATACTGTTCACCTGGTAACATGTCCCGTGTATATTAAACCATCAGGGGAACACACTCTCCTCACTTATACTGTTCACCTGGTAACATGTCCCGTGTATATTAAACCATCAGGGGAACACACTCTCCTCATTTATACTGTTCACCTGGTAACATGTCCTGTGTGCATTAAACCATAAGGGGAAAACACTCTCCTCACTTATACTGTTCACCTGGCAATATGTCCCGTGTCTATTAAACAATCAGGGGAACACACTCTCCTCACTTATACTGTTCCCCTGGTAACATATCCCGTGTATATTAAACCATCAGGGGAACACACTCTCCTCACTTATTCTGTTCTCCTGGTAACATGTCCCGTGTGTATTAAACAATCAGCCGAACACATTCTCCTCACTTAAACTGTTCACCTGGTTTCATGACCCGTCAGTATTAAACAATCAGGGGAACAAACTCTCCTCACTTATACTGTTCGCCTGGTAACATGTCCCGTGTATATTAAACCATCAGGGGAACACATTCTCCTCACTTATACTGTTCACCTGGTTACATGACCCGTCAGTGTTAAACAATCAGGGGAACAAACTCTCCTCACTTATACTGTTCGCCTGGTAACATGTCCCGTGTGTATTAAACAATCAGGGGAACAAACTCTCCTCACTTATACTGTTCGCCTGGTAACATGTCCCATGTATATTTTACAATCAGGGGAACATACTCTCCTCACTTATACTGTTCACCTGGTGACATGTCCTGTGTATATTTATCAATCAGGGGAACACACTCTGCTCACTTATACTGTTCATCTTGTGACATGTCCCATGTGTATTAAACCATCAGGGGAACACACTCTCCTCACTTATACTGTTCACCTGGTGACATGTCCCGAAAATATTAAACCATGAGGGGAACACACTCTCCTCATTTATACTGTTCACCTGGTGACATGTCCCGTGTATATTAAACCATCAGGGGAACACATTCTCCTCACTTATACTGTTCACCTGGTGACATGTCCCGTAAATATTAAACCATGAGGGGAACACACTCTCCTCATTTATACTTTTCACCTGGTGACATGTCCCATGTTTATTAAATAATCAGTGGAACACACTCTCCTCACTTATACTGTTCACCTGGTAACATGTCCCGTGTGTATTAAACCATCAGGGGAACATATTCTCCTCACTTATACTGTTCACCTGGTGACATGTCCCGTGTATATTAAACCATCAGGGGAACACACTCTAGTCACTTATACTGTTCACCTGGTAACATGTCCCGTGTATATTAAACCATCAGGGGAACACACTCTCCTCACGTATGCTGTTCACCTGGTTACATGTCCTGCGTATATTAAACCATCAGGGGAACACACTCTCCTCACGTCTGCTGTTCACCTGGTAACATGTCCCGTGTACATTAAACCATCAGGGGAACACATTCTCTTCACTTATACTGTTCACCTTATGACATGTCCCGTGTATATTAAACCATCAGGGGAACACACTCTCCTCACATACACTGTTCACCTGGTAACATGTCCCGTGCGTATTAAAACATCAGGGAAAATCACTCTCCTCACTTATACTGTTCACCTGGTAACATGCCCCGTGCGTATTAAACCATCAGGGGAACACATTCTCCTCACATACACTGTTCACCTGGTAACATGTCCGGTGCGTATTAAACAATCAGGGAAACACACTCTCCTCACTTATACTGTTCACCTGGTGACATGTCCTGTCAGTATTAAACCATCAGGGGAACATACTATCCTCACTTATACTTTTCACCTGGTGACATGTCCCATGTGTATTAAACCATCAGGGGAACACACTCTCCTCAATTATACTGTTCACCTGGTGACATGTCCCGTGAATATTAAACCATCAGGGGAACACACTCTCCTCACTTATACTCTTCACCTGGTGACATGTCCCGTGTGTATTAAACCATCAGGGGAACACACTCTCCTCACGTATGCTGTTCACCTGGGTACATGTCCTGTGTATATTAAATAATCAGGGGAACACACTCTCCTCACTTATACTGTTTACCTGTTAACATGTCCTGTGGATATTAAACCATCAGGGGAACACTCTCTCTTCACTTATACTGTTCATCTGTTGACATGTCCTGTGTGTATTAAACCATCAGGGGAACTCACTCTGCTCACTTATACTCTTCACCTGGTAACATGTCCCGTGAATATTAAACAATCAGGGGAACACGCTCTCCTCACATATACTGTTCACCTGGTAACATGTCCCGGGTATATTAAACCATCAGGGGAACACACTTTCCTCACTTATACTGTTCACCTGGTAACATGTCCCGTGTGTATTAAACAATCAGGGGAACACACACTCCTCACTTGTACTGTTCACCTGGTGACATGTCCCGTGTATATTAAATCATCAGGGGAACACCCTCTCCTCACTTATACTGTTTACCTGGTAACATGTCCCGTGTATATTAAACCATCAGGGGAACACACTCTCCTCACTTATACCGTTTACCTGGTAACATGTCCCATGTATATTAAACCATCAGGGGAACACACTCTCCTCACTTATACTCTTCACCTGGCAACATGTCCCGTGTGTATTAAACAATCAGGGGAACACACTCTCCTCACTTGTACTGTTCACCTGGTGACATGTCCCGTGTATATTAAATCATCAGGGGAACACCCTCTCCTCACTTATACTGTTTACCTGGTAACATGTCCCGTGTATATTAAACCATCAGGGGAACACACTCTCCTCTCTTATACTGTTCACCTGGTAACATGTCCCGTGCGTATTAAACCATCAGGGGAACACACTCTCCTCACTTATACCGTTTACCTGGTAACATGTCCCATGTATATTAAACCATCAGGGGAACACACTCTCCTCACTTATACTCTTCACCTGGCAACATGTCCCGTGTGTATTAAACCATCAGGGGAACACACTCTCCTCACTTATACTCTTCACCTGGCAACATGTCCCGGGTGTATTAAACCATCAGGGGAACACACTCTCCTCACTTATACTGTTCACCTGGCAACATGTCCCGGGTGTATTAAACAATCAGGGGAACACACTCTCCTCACTTATACTGTTTACCTGGTAACATGTCCCATGTATATTAAACCATCAGGGGAACACACTCTCCTCTCTTATACTGTTCACCTGGTAACATGTCCCGTGCGTATTAAACCATCAGGGGAACACACTCTCCTCACTTATACCGTTTACCTGGTAACATGTCCCATGTATATTAAACCATCAGGGGAGCACACTCTCCTCACTTATACTCTTCACCTGGCAACATGTCCCGGGTGTATTAAACCATCAGGGGAACACACTCTCCTCACTTATACTGTTCACCTGGCAACATGTCCCGGGCATATTAAACAATCAGGGGAACACACTCTCCTCACTTACACTCTTCACCTGGCAACATGTCCCGGGTGTATTAAACCATCAGGGGAACACACTCTCCTCACTTATACTGTTCACCTCGTGACATGTCCCGGGTGTATTAAACCATCAGGGGAACACACTCTCCTCACTTATACTGTTGACCTGGTAACGTGTCCCGTGCATATTAAACCATCAGGGGAACACACTCTCCTCACTTATACTGTTCACCTGGTAACATGTCCCGTGTATATTAAACCATCAGGGGAACACACTCTCCTCACTTAAACTGTTCACCTGGTAACATGTCCCGTGTGTATTAAACAATCAGGGGAACACACTCACCTCACTTATACTCTTCACCTGGTAACATGTCCCGTGCATATTAAACAATCAGGGGAACACGCTCTCTTCACTTAAACTGTTCACCTGTTGACATGTCCTGTGTGTATTAAACCATCAGGGGAACTCACTCTGCTCACTTATACTCTTCACCTGGTAACATGTCCCGTGCATATTAAACAATCAGGGGAACACGCTCTCCTCATTTATACTGTTGACCTGGTAACATGGCCCGTGCATTTTAAACCATCATGGGAACACACTCTCCTCACTTATACTGTTCACCTGGTAACATGTCCCGGGTGTATTAAACCATCAGGGGAATAAAGTCTCCTCACTTATACTGTTCACCTGGTAACATGTCCCGTGTATATTAAACCATCAGGGGAACACACTCTCCTCACTTATACTGTTCACCTGGTAACATGTCCCGTGTATATTAAACCATCAGGGGAAAGCCCTCTCCTCACTTATACTGTTCACCTGGTAATAAGTCCCGTGTATATTAAACCATCAGGGGAACACACTCTCCTCACTTCTACTGTTCACCTGGTAACATGTCCCGTGTATATTAAACCATCAGGGGAACACACTCTCCTCACTTATACTGTTCACCTGGTAATAAGTCCCGTGTATATTAAACAATCAGGGGAACACACTCCCCTCACTTATAATAAAAGCAAAATACTGCGGATGCTGGAAATCTGAAACAAAAACAAGAAATGCTGGATTCACTCAGCAGGTCTGGCAGCATCTGTGGAAAGAGAAGCAGAGTTAACGTTTCGGGTCAGTGACCCTTCTTCGGAACTGACAAATATTAGAAAAGTCACAGATTATAAACAAGTGAGGTGGGGGTTGGGCAAGAGATAACAAAGGAGAAGGTGCAGATTGGACCAGGCCACATAGCTGACCAAAAGGTCACGGAGCAAAGGCAAACAATATGTTAATAGTGTGTTGAAAGACAAAGCATTAGTACAGATTAGGTGTGAATATACTGAATATTGAACATCAGCAAGTGCAAAGCTGAAGAAAAACAACCTGAAAAAAACAGTGGGGAAGCAAACTGAACAAACTAAGATGAAATGAAATAAATGCAAAAAAAGATTGCAAAAAATGTAAAAAGGAATGTAAAAAAAAAGGAAGAAAAAATAACTAAAAATAACTAAAAATGAAAGTAAAGTGGGGGGCTGTCATGCTCTGAAATTATTGAACTCAATGTTCAGTCCGGCAGGCTGTAGTGTGCCTAATCGGTAGATGAGATGCTGTTCCTCGAGCTTGCGTTGATGTTCACTGGAACACTGCAGCAATCCCAGGACAGAGATGTGAGCATGAGAGCAGGGGGGAGTGTTGAAATGGCAAGCAACCGGAAGCTCAGGGTCCTGCTTGCGGACTGAGCGGAGATGTTCCGCAAAGCGGTCACCCAGTCTGCGCTTGGTCTCCCCAATGTAGAGGAGACCACACTGTGAGCAGCGAATACAGTATACTACATTGAAAGAAGTACAAGTAAATCGCTGCTTCACCTGAAAGGAGTGTTTGGGGCCTGGGATAGTGAGGAGAGAGGAGGTAAATGGGCAGGTATTACACCTCCTGCGATTGCAAGGGAAGGTGCCCTGGGATGGGGACGAGGTGGTGGGGGTAATGGAGGAGTGGACCAGGGTGTCGCGGAGGGAACGATCCCTTCGGAATGCTGACAGGGGAAGGGAGGGGAAGATGCGACTGGTAGTGGCATCACGCTGGAGGTGGCGAAAATGGCGGAGGATGATCCTTTGGATATGGAGGCTGGTGGGATGAAAAGTGAGGACAAGGGGAACCCTGTCACGGTTCTGGGAGGGAGGGGAAGGGGTGAGGGTAGAGGTGCGGGGAATGGGTCGGACACGGTTGAGGCCCCTGTCAACCACAGTGGGGGGATATCCTCGGTTGAGGAAAAAGGAGGTCATATCAGAAGCACCGTCATGGAAGGTAGCATCATCAGAGCAGATGCGTCGGAGACGGAGAAACTGGGAGAATGGAATGGAGTCCTTACAGGAGGTAGGGTGTGAAGAAGTGTAGTCGAGGTAGCTGTGGGAGTCAGTGGGCTTATAATGGATATTGGTAGACAACCTATCGCCAGAGATGGAGACAGAGAAGTCGAGGAAGGGAAGGGAAGTGTCAGAGATGGACCATGTAAAGGTGAGAGAAGGGTGGAAATTGGAAGCAAAGTTGATAAAGTTTTCTAGTTCGGGGCGGGAGCAGGAAACGGCACCGATACAGTCATCAATGTACCGGAAAAAGAGTTGGGGGAGGGGGCCTGAGTAGGACTGGAACAAAGAATGCTCGACATATCCCACAAAAAGACAGGCATAACTAGGACCCATGCGGGTACCCATAGCGACACCTTTTACTTGAAGGAAATGCATGGAGTTGAAGGAGAAGTTGTTCAATGTGAGAACAAGTTCAGCCAGGCGGAGGAGGGTGGTGGTGGATGGGGACTGGTTGGGCCTCTGTTCCAGGAAGAAGCGGAGACCCCTCAAACCATCCTGGTGGGGGATGGAGGTGTAGAGAGATTGGACGTCCATAGTGAAGAGGAGGCGGCTGGGACCAGGAAACTGGAAATTGTCAAAATGATGTAGGGCGTCAGTAGAGTCACGGATGTAGGTGGGAAGAGACTGGACCAGCGGAGAAAAGATAGAGTCTAGATAGGAAGAAATGAGTTCAGTTGGGCAGGAGCAGGCTGACACAATGGGTCTGCCGGGACAGTCCCGTTTGTGGATTTTGGGAAGGAGGTAGAAGCGGGCTGTCCGGGGTTGCGGGACTATGAGGTTGGAAGCTGTAGAGGGAAGATCTCCAGAGGAGATGAGGTCAGTGACAGTCCTTTGGACGGTGGCTTGATGTTCGGTGGTGGGGTCATGGTCCAGAGGGAGGTAGGAAGAGGTGTCTGTGAGTTGGCGTTGAGCTTCTGCAAGGTAGAGGTCGGTACGCCATACAACAACAGCACCACCCTTGTCTGCAGGTTTGATGACCATGTCGGGGTTAGACCTGAGAGAACGGAGTGCCTCAAGTTCAGAGGGGGACAGGTTAGAGTGAGTGAGGGGGGGGAAGAGAAATTGAGACGACCAATGTCTCGCCGACAGTTTTCAATGAAGAGATCAAGAGCGGGTAAGAGGCCAGGGTGAGGGGTCCAGGTAGAGGGAGAATGCTGGAGGCGGGTGAATGTGTCTGCTGGTCGGGGGGAGGACTCCTGGTCAAAGAAGTGAGTCCGGAGGCGGAGGCGACGGAAGAAGAGCTCAACGTCATGCCGAGCGCGAAATTCATTAAGGTGGGGGCGTAAGGGGATGAAACTGAGACCTTTGCTGAGTACAGAACGCTCAGCATCAGAGAGGGGGAGGTCAGAGGGTATAGTGAATACACGGCAAGGGGTCAGATCAGAAGGGGTGGGGTCAGAGGGAAGTGAAGCAGAAGGAGGATCTGGAGGGGCATTAGTCCCCATCAGCTGCTGGAGCTTGCGTTCCTTAACACCTGAAAGGAAGAAAAAAAGTTTTTTGTTAATGCGTCGGATGAGACGTAAGATAAGATGAAACTGCGGAGTAGAACAGATTTGAGATAAGGTGAGACGGTGCTGCTGGAGAGAGAGGTCCAGTGTGTGCATATGGTGGCGCATAGCACTGAGTGTGGATCTCAGGATGCGGCGAGAGTAGCAGTCCGAGGAACGTTGTATTTCTCGGAGATACCTGTGATCCTGGGTGGTTTCAAAGCATGATGGGTGAAACTGCAGTTGGAATCCACGTGGAATCAGTCGGAGCCGGAGAAAGTCACTGAGGAAGGAGATGTGGCTGTGAAAACGAGTTTTGGTAGATACCTTATCAAACACCAGGAGGGAAATCGAAAGCAATGAAGGTGAACAAGGTAAAAGAGACAAACGAAAATCCCGTCGGAGAGAAGAGCTGAACTTCTTCAAGGTAGGCATTCCTGGACGAGAAGTGGCAGTGAATTAAACACTAAAATAAAAGAAAAATACTGCGGATGCTCCTCACTTATACTGTTCACCTGGTAACATGTCCCGTGTATATTAAACCATCAGGGGAACACACTCTCCTCACTTATACTGTTCACCTGGTAACATGTCCCGTGTATATTAAACCATCAGGGGAAAGCCCTCTCCTCACTTATACTGTTCACCTGGTAATAAGTCCCGTGTATATTAAACAATCAGGGGAACACACTCCCCTCACTTATACTGTTCACCTGGTAACATGTCCCGTGTATATTAAACCATCAGGGGAACACACTCTCCTCACTTATACTGTTCACCTGGTAACATGTCCCGTGTATATTAAACCATCAGGGGAACATACTCTCCTCACTTATACTGTTCACCTGGTAACATGTCCAGTGTGTATTAAACCATCAGGGGAACACACTCTCCTCACTTATACTGTTCACCTGGTGACATGTCCCGTGTATATTAAACCATCAGGGGAAAGCCCTCTTTTCACTTATACTGTTCACCTGGTAATAAGTCCCGTGTATATTAAACAATCAGGGGATCACACTCCCCTCACTTATACTGTTCACCTGCTAACATGTCCCGTGTATATTAAACCATCAGGGGAACACACTCTCCTCACTTATACTGTTCACCTGGCAACATGTCCCGTGTATATTAAACCATCAGGGGAACACACTCTCCTCACTTATACTGTTCACCTGGTAACATGTCCCGTGTATATTAAACCATCAGGGGAACACACTCTCCTCACTTATACTGTTCACCTGGTAACATGTCCCGTGTATATTAAACCATCAGGGGAACACACTCTCCTCACTTATACTGTTCACCTGGTAACATGTCCCGTGTACATTAAAACATCAGGGGAACACACTCTCCTCACTTATACTGTTCACCTGGTAATAAGTCCCGTGTATATTAAACAATCAGGGGAACACACTCCCCTCACTTATACTGTTCACCTGGCAACATGTCCCGTGTATATTAAACCACCAGGGGAACACACTCTCCTCACTTATACTGTTCACCTGGTAACATGTCCCGTGTATATTAAACCACCAGGGGAACACAGTCTCCTCACTTATACTGTTCACCTGTTTACATGTCCCGTGTACATGAAACCATCAGGGGAACACATTCTCCTCACTGACACTGTTCACCTGCTAACATGTCCCGTGTATATTAAACAATGATGGGAACACACTCTCCTCACCTATACTCGTCACCTGGTAACATGTCCCACGTATATTAAACAATCAGGGGAGCACACTCTCTTTACTTATACTGTTCACCTGGTAACATGTCCCATGTATATTAAACCATCAGGGGAACACACTCTCTTCACATGTACTGTTCACCTGGAAACGTGTCCCGTGTATATTAAACAATCAGGGGAACACACTCTCCTCACTTAAACTGCTCACCTGGTAACATGTCCCGTGTATATTAAACCATCAGGGGAACACACTCTCCTCACTTATACTGTTCACGTTGTAACATGTCCCGTGTATATTAAACCATCAGGGGAACACATTCTCCTCACTTATACTGTTCACCTGCAACCATGTCCCGTGTATATTGAACCATCAGGGGAATACAGTCTCCTCACTTATACTGTTCACCTGGGAACATGTCCCGTGTATATTAAACCATCAGTGGAACACACTCTCCTCACTTATACTGTTCACCTGGTAACATGCCCCGTGTATATTATACCATCAGGGGAACACTCTCTCCTCACTTATACTGTTCACGTTGTAACATGTCCCGTGTATATTAAACCATCAGGGGAACACACTCTCCTCACTGACACTGTTCACGTTGTAACATGTCCCGTGTATATTAAACCATCAGGGGAACACACTCTCCTCACTTATACTGTTCACCTGATAACATGTCCCGTGTATATTAAACCATCAGGGGAACAGACTCTCCTCACTTATACTGTTCACCTGGTAACATGTCCCGTGAATAATAAACCATCAGGGGAACACACTCTCCTCACTTATACTGTTCCCCTGGTAACATGTCCCGTGTATATTAAACCATCAGGGGAACACATTCTTCTCACTTACACAGTTCACCTGGTAACATGTCCCGTCCGTATTTAACAATCAGGGGAACACACTCTCCTCACTTATACTGTTCACCTGTTGACATGTCCTGTTTGCATTAAACCATCAGGGGAACTCACTCTCTTCACTTATACTCTTCACCTGGCAACATGTCCCGTGTGTATTGAACAATCAGGGGAACACACTCTCCTCACTTACACAGTTCACCTGGTAACATGCCCCATGTATGTTAAACCATCAGGGGAACATACACTCTTCACTTATACTCTTCACCTGGCAACATGTCCCGTGTGTATTAAACAATCAGGGCAACACACTCTCTTCACTTATACTGTTCACCTGGTTACATGTCCCGTGTATATTAAACCATCAGGGGAACACACTGTCCTCACTTATACTGTTCACCTGTTAACATGTCCCGTCTATATTAAACCATCAGGGGAACTCACTCTCCTCACTTATACTGTTCACCTGGTATCATGACCTGTGTATATTAAACCATCAGGGGAACACACTCTCCTCACTTATACTGTTCACCTGTTAACATGTCCCGTCTATATTAAACCATCAGGGGAACTCACTCTCCTCACTTATACTGTTCACCTGGTATCATGACCTGTGTATATTAAACCATCAGGGGAACACATTCTCCTCACTTATACTGTTCACCTGCTAACATGTCCCGTGTATATTAAACAATGAGGGGAACACACTCTCCTCACTTATACTCGTCACCTGGTAACATGTCCTGTGTATATTAAACCATCAGGGGAACACACTCTCTTCACATATACTGTTCACGTGGTAACATCTCCCGTGAGTATTATACAATCAGGGGAACACACTCTTCTCACTTCTACTGTTCACCTGGTAACATGTCCCGTGTATATTAAACCATCAGGGGAACACACTGTCCTCACTTATACTGTTCACCTGGTAACATGTCCCGTGTATATTAAACCATCAGGGGAACACACTCTCCTCACTTATACTGTTCACCTGCTAACATGTCCCGTGTATATAGAACCATCAGGGGAACACACTCTCCTCACTTATACTGTTCACCTTGTAATACGTTCAGCTGCTAAAATGTCCCGTGTATATGAAACCATCAGGGGAAAGCACTCTCATCACTTATACTGTTCACCTGGTAACATGTCCCGTGTGTATTAAACCATCAGGGGAACTCACTCTCCTCACTTATACTGTTCACCTGGCAACATGTCCCGTGTATATTAAACCATCATGGGTAAGCCCTCTCCTCACTTATACTGTTCACCTGGTAACATGTCCCGTGTATATTAAACCATCAGGGGAACACACTCTCCTCACTTATACTGTTCACCTGCTAACATGTCCCGTGTATATAGAACCATCAGGGGAACACACTCTCCTCACTTATACTGTTCACCTTGTAATACGTTCAGCTGCTAAAATGTCCCGTGTATATGAAACCATCAGGGGAAAGCACTCTCATCACTTATACTGTTCACCTGGTAACATGTCCCGTGTGTATTAAACCATCAGGGGAACTCACTCTCCTCACTTATACTGTTCACCTGGCAACATGTCCCGTGTATATTAAACCATCATGGGTAAGCCCTCTCCTCACTTCTACTGTTCACCTGATGACATGTCCCGGGTATATTAAACAATCAGGGGAACACACTCTCCTCGCTTATACTGTTCACCTGGTATCATGTCCTGTGTATATTAAACCATCAGGGGAACACACTCTCCTCACTTATACTGTTCACCTGATGACATGTCCCGGGTATATTAAACAATCAGGGGAACTCACTCTCCTCGCTTATACTCTTCACCTGGTAACATGTCCCGTGTATATTAAACCATCAGGGAACACACTCTCCTCACTTATACTGTTCACCTGTGGACATGTCCTGTTTGTATTAAACCATCAGGGGAATACAGTCTCCTCACTTACACTGTTCACCTGGTGACATGTCCCGTGTATAATAAACCATCAGGGGAACACATTCTCCTCACTTATACTGTTCACCTGCTAACATGTCCCGTGTATATTGAACCATGAGGGGAATACAGTCTCCTCACCTACACTGTTCACCTGGGAACATGTCCCGTGTATATTAAACCATCAGTGGAACACACTCTCCTCACTTATACTGTTCACCTGTTGACATGTCCTATTTGTTTAAACCATCAGGGGAACTCACTCTCCTCACTTACACTGTTCACCTGGTAACATGTCCTGTTTGTATTAAACCATCAGGGGAACTCACTCTCCTCACTTACACTGTTTACCTGGTAACATGTCCCGTGCGTATTAAACCATCAGGGGAACACACTCTCTTCACTTATACTCTTCACCTGGCAACATGTCCCGTGTGTATTAAACAATCAGGGGAACACACTCTCCTCACTTATACTGTTCACCTGGTAACATGTCCCGTGTATATTAAACAATCAGGGGAACACATTCTCCTCACTTACACTGTTCACCTGGTAACATGTCCCGGGTGTATTAAACCATCAGAGGAACACACTCTCCTCACTTATACTGTTCACCTGGTAACATGTCCCGTGTATATTAAACCATCGGGGGAACACGCTCTCCTCACTTCTACTGTTCACCTGGTAACATGTCCCCTGCCTGTTAAACCATCATGGGAACACACTCTCCTCACTTATACTGTTCACCTGGTGACACGTCCCGTCAGTATTAAACAATCATTGGATCACACTCTCCTCACTTACACTGTTCACCTGGTAACATGTCCCGGGTGTATTAAACCATCAGGGGAATACAGTCTCCTCACTTATTCTGTTCACCTGGTAATAAGTCCCGTGTATATTAAACCAACAGGGGAACACACTCTCCTCACTTATACTGTTCACCTGGTAACATGTCCCGTGTATATTAAACCATCTGGGGAGCACACTCTCCTCACTTATACTGTTCACCTGGTAACATGTCCCGTGTATTTTTAACAATCAGGGGAACACACTCTCCTCACTCATTCTGTTCACCTGGTAACATGTCCCGTGTATATTAAACCATCAGGGGAACACATTCTCCTCACTGATACAGTTCACCTGCTAACATGTCCCGTGTATATTAAACAATGAGGGGAACACACTCTCCTCACTTATACTGTTCACCTGGTAACATGTCCCATGTATATTAAACCATCAGGGGAACACACTCTCTTCACATATACTGTTCACCTGGTAACATGTCCCGTGTATATTAGACCATCAGGGGAACACACTCTCCTCACTTCTACTCTTCACCTGGTGACACGTCCCGTGCGTGTTAAACCATCAGGGGAACACACTCTCCTCACTTATACTGCTCACCTGGTAACATGTCCCGTGAGTATTAAACAATCAGGGGAACACACTCTCCTGACTTATACGTTTCACCTGGTAACATGTCCCGTGTATATTAAACCATCAGCGGAACACATTCTCCTCACTTATACTGTTCACCTGGTAACATGTCCTGTGTATATTAAACCATCAGGGGAAAACAGTCTCCTCACTTATACTGTTCACCTGCTAACATGTTCTGTGTATATTAAACCATCAGGGGAACACATTCTCCTCACTTACACTGTTCACCTGGTAACATGTCCCGTGTATATTGAACCATTTTGGAATACACTCTCCTCACCTCTACTGTTCACCTGGTAACATGTCCAGTGTATATTGAACCATCAGGGGAATACACTCTCCTCACTTCTACTGTTCACCTGGTAACATGTCCCGTATATATTATACCATCAGGGGAACACACTCTCCTCACTTATACTGTTCAACTGGTAACATGTCCCGTGTATATTATACCATCAGGGGAACACACTCTCCTCACTTATACTGTTCACCTGGTAACATGTCCCGTGTATATTAAACCATCAGGGGAACACATTCTCCTCACTTACACTGTTCACCTGGTAACATGTCCCGTGTATATTGAACCATCAGGGGAATACACTCTCCTCACTTCTACTGTTCACCTGGTAACATGTCCCGTGCATATTAAAACATCAGGGGAAAGCACTCTCCTCACTTATACTCTTCACCTTGCAACATGTCCCGGGTGTATTAAACCATCAGGGGAACACATTCTCCTCACTTACACTGTTCACCTGGTAACATGTCCAGTGTATTCTGAACCATCAGGGGAATACAGTCTCATCACTTATACTGTTCACCTGGTAACATGTCCCGTGTATATTAAACAATCAGGGGAAAACACTCTCCTCACTTATTCTGTTCACCTGGTAATAAGTCCCGTGTATATTAAACCATCAGGCGAACACACTCTCCTCACTTATACTGTTCACCTGATAACATGTCCCACGTATATTAAGCAATCAGGGGAACAGGCTCTCCTCACTTCTACTCTTCACCTGGTGACACGTACCGTGCATTTTAAACCATCAGGGGAACACAGTCTCATCACTTATACTGTTCACCTGCTAACATGTCCCGTGTATACTAAACCATCAGGGGAACAGACTCTCCTCACTTATACTTTTCATCTGATAACATGTCCCGTGAATATTAAACCATCAGGGGAACACATTCTCCTCACTTATACTGTTCATCTGGTAACATGTCCTGTGTTTATTAAACCATCAGGGGAACACACTCTCCTCACTTATACTGTTCACCTGGTAACATGTCCCGTGTATATTAAACCATCAGGGGAAAGCCCTCTCCTCACTTATACTGTTCACCTGATGACATGTCACGGGTATATTAAACAATCAGGGGAACTCACTCTCCTCGCTTATACTGTTCAACTGGTAACATGTCCTGTGTATATTAAACCATCAGGGGAACACACTCTCCTCACTTATACTGGTCACCTGATGACATGTCCCGGGTATATTAAACAATCAGGGGAACTCACTCTCCTCGCTTATACTGTTCACCTGGTAACATGTCCTGTGTTTATTAAACCATCAGGGGAACACACTCTCCTCACTTATACTGTTCACCTGGTAACATGTCCCGTGTATATTAAAATATCAGGGGAAAGCCCTCTCCTCACTTATACTGTTCACCTGATGACATGTCACGGGTATATTAAACAATCAGGGGAACTCACTCTCCTCGCTTATACTGTTCAACTGGTAACATGTCCTGTGTATATTAAACCATCAGGGGAACACACTCTCCTCACTTATACTGTTCACCTGATGACATGTCCCGGGTATATTAAACAATCAGGGGAACTCACTCTCCTCGCTTATACTGTTCAACTGGTAACATGTCCTGTGTATATTAAACCATCAGGGGAACACACTCTCCTCACTTATACTGTTCACCTGGTATCATGTCCTGTGTATATTAAACCATCAGGGGAACACACTCTCCTCACTTATACTGTTCACCTGATGACATGTCCCGGGTATATTAAACAATCAGGGGAACACACTCTCCTCACTTATACTGTTCACCTGTTGACATGTCCTGTTTGTATTAAACCATCAGGGGAACTCACTCTCCTCACTTACATTGTTCACCTGGTAACATGTCCCGTGTATATTAAACCATCAGGGGAACACACTCTCCTCACTTATACTGTTCACCTGGTAACATGTCCCGTGTATATTAAACAATCATTGGAACACACTCTCCTCACTTCTACTGTTCACCTGGTAACATGTCTCCTGCATGTTAAACCATCATGGGAACACACTCTCCTCACTTATACTGTTCACCTGGTAACATGTCCCGTGTATATTAAACAATCATTGGATCACACTCTCCTCACTTATAATGTTCACCTGGTAACATGTCCCGGGTGTATTAACCATTCAGGGGAACTCACTCTCCTCACTTACACTGTTCACCTGGTAACATGTCCCATGTATATTAAACAATCAGCGGGACACACTCTCCTGACTTATACTGTTCAGCTGGTAACATGTCCTGTGTATATTAAAACATCAGGGGAACACATTTTCCTCACTTATACTGTTCAGCTGGTAACATGTCCTGTGTATATTAAAACATCAGGGGAAAGCACTATCCTCACTTATAATGTTCACCTAGTAACATGTCCCGTGTATATTAAACCATCAGGGGAACTCACTCTCCTCACCTATACTGTTCACATGGTAACATGTCCCGTGTATATTAAAACATTAGGGGAACACAATCTCCTCACCTATACTGTTCACCTGGTAACATGTCCCGTGTATATTAAACCATCAGGGGAACACACTCTCCTCACTTATACTGTTCATCTGGTAACATGTCCCGTGTATATTAAACCATCAGGGGAACTCACTCTCCTCACCTATACTGTTCACCTGGTAACATGTCCCGTGTATATTAAACCATCAGGGGAACACACTCTCCTCACTTATCCTGCTCACCTGATGACATGTCCCGGGTATATTAAACAATCAGGGGAACTCACTCTCCTCACTTATACTGTTCACCTGGTAACATGTCCCGTGTATATTGAACCATCAGGGGAATACAGTCTCATCACTTATACTGTTCACCTGGTAACATGTCCCGTGTATATTAAACCATCAGGGAAACACACTCTCCTCACTTATACTGTTCACCTGGTAACATGTCCCGTGTATATTAAACCATCAGGGGAAAGCCCTCACCTCACTTATTCTGTTCACCTGGTAATAAGTCCCGTGTATATTAAACCATCAGGTGAACACACTCTCCTCACTTATACTGTTCACCTGGTAACATTTCCCTCGTATATTAAACCATCAGGGGAACACACTCTCCTCACTTATACTGTTCACCTGGTAACATCTCTCGTGTATATTAAACCATCTGGGGAACACACTCTCCTCACTTATACTGTTCACCTGGTAACATGTCCCGTGTATATTTAACAATCAGGGGAACACACTCTCCTCACTTATACTGTTCACCTGGTAACATGTCCCGTGTATATTAAACCATCAGGGGAACACATTCTCCTCACTGATACTTTTCACCTGCTAACATGTCCCGTGTATATTAAACCATTTGGGGAACACACTCTCCTCACTTATACTGTTCACCTGGTAACATGTCCGGTGTATATTAAACAATCAGGGGAACACACTCTCCTCACTTATACTGTTCACCTGGTAACATGTCCCGTGTATATTAAACCATCAGGGGAACACATTCTCCTCACTGATACTTTTCACCTGCTAACATGTCCCGTGTATATTAAACCATCAGGGGAACACATTCTCCTCACTTATACTGTTCACCTGGTAACATGTCCCGTGTATATTAAACCATCAGGGGAAAGCCCTCACCTCACTTATTCTGTTCACCTGCTAATAAGTCCCGTGTATATTAAACCATCAGGGGAACACACTCTCCTCACTTATACTGTTCACCTGGCAACATGTCCCGTGTATATTAAACCATCAGGGGATCACACTCTCCTCACTTCTACTGTTCACCTGGTAACATGTCCCCTGCCTGTTAAACCATCAGGGGAACACCCTGTCCTCACTTATACTGTTCATCTGGTAACATGTCCCGTGTATATTAAACCATCAGGGGAACACACTCTCCTCACTTATACTGTTCACCTGGTAACATGTCCCGTGTATATTCAACCATCAAGGGAACACATTCTCCTCACTTATACTGTTCACCTGCTAACATGTCCCATGTATATTAAACCATCAGGGGAACACATTCTCCTCACTTATACTGTTCACCTGGTGACACGTCCCATGTATATTAAACCATCAGGGGAACACATTCTCCTCACTTATACTGTTCACCTGCTAACATGTCCCGTGTATATTGAACCATCAGGGGAACACACTCTCCTCACTTATACTGTTCACCTGGTAACATGTCCCGTGTATATTAAACCATCAGGGGAAAGCCCTCACCTCACTTATTCTGTTCACCTGGTAATAAGTCCCGTGTATATTAAACCATCAGGGGAACACACTCTCCTCACTTATACTGTTCACCTGGTAACATGTCCCGTGTATATTAAACCATCTGGGGAACACACTCTCCTCACTTATACTTTCACCTGGTAACATGTCCCGTGTATATTTAACAATCAGGGGAACACATTCTCCTCACTTATACTGTTCACCTGGTAACATGTCCCGGGAGTATTAAACCATCAGGGGAACACACTCTCCTCACTTATACTGTTGACCTGGTAACATGTCCCGTGCATGTTCAACCATCAGGGGAACACACTCTCCTCACTTATACTGTTCACCTGGTAACATGTCCCATGTATATTAAACCATGAGGGGAACACATTCTCCTCACTTATACTGTTCACCTGCTAACATGTCCCGTGTATATTGAACCATCAGGGGAACACACTCTCCTCACTTATACTGTTCACCTGGTAACATGTCCCATGTATATTAAACCATGAGGGGAACACATTCTCCTCACTTATACTGTTCACCTGCTAACATGTCCCGTGTATATTGAACCATCAGGGGAATACAGTCTCATCACTTATACTGTTCACCTGTTGACATGTCCTGTTTGTATTAAACCATCAGGGGAACTCACTCTCCTCACTTACACTGTTCACCTGGTAACATGTCCTGTTTGTATTAAACCATCAGGGGAACTCACTCTCCTCACTTACACTGTTTACCTGGTAACATGTCCCGTGTGTATGAAACCATCAGGGGAACACACTCTCTTCACTTATACTCTTCACCTGTTGACATGTCCTGTTTGTATTAAACCATCAGGGGAACTCACTCTCCTCACTTATACTGTTCACCTGGTAACATGTCCTGTTTGTATTAAACCATCAGGGGAACTCACTCTCCTCACTTACACTGTTTACCTGTTGACATGTCATGTTTGTATTAAACCATCAGGGGAACACACTCTCCTCACTTACACGGTTCACCTGTTGACATGTCCTGTTTGTATTAAACCATCAGGGGAACACACTCTCCTCACTTACACTGTTCACCTGTTGACATGTCCTGTTTGTATTAAACCATCAGGGGAACACAGTCTCCTCACTTATACTGTTCACCTGGTAACATGTCCAGTGTATATTAAACCATCAGGGGAACACATTCTCCTCACAGATATTGTTCACCTGCTAACATGTCCCGTGTATATTAAACAATGAGGGGAACACACTCTCCTCACTTATACTCGTCACCTTGTAACATGTCCCACGTATATTAAGCAATCAGGGGAATAGGCTCTCTTCACTTATACTGTTCACCTGGTAACAGGTCCCATGTATATTAAACCATCAGGGGAACACACTCTCTTCACATATACTGTTCACCTGGTAACATGTCCCGTGAGTATTAAACAATCAGGGGGACACACTCTCCTGACTTATACTGTTCAGCTGGTAACATGTCCCGTGTACATTAAACCATCAGGGGAACACATTGTCCTCACTTATGCTGTTCACCTGGTAACATGTCCCGTCAGTATTAAACAATCAGCGGGACACACTCTCCTGACTTATACTGTTCAGCTGGTAACATGTCCTGTGTATATTAAAACATCAGGGGAAAGCACTCTCCTCACTTATAATGTTCACCTGGTAACATGTCCCGTGTATATTAAACCATCAGGGGAACTCACTCTCCTCACCTATACTGTTCACCTGGTAACATGTCCCGTGTATATTAAACCATCATGGGTAAGCCCTCTCCTCACTTATACTGTTCACCTGGTAACATGTTCCGTGTATATTACACCATCAGGGGAACACACTCTCCTCACTTATACTCTTCACCTGGCAACATGTCCCGTGTATATTAAACCATCAGGGGAACACACTCTCCTCACTTACACTGTTCACCTGCTAACATGTCCCGTGTATATTAAACCATCAGGGTAATACATTCTCCTCACTTATAGTGTTCACCTGCTAACATGTCCCGTGTATATTAAACCATCAGGGGAACACACTCTCCTCACTTATACTGTACACCTGGTGACACGTCCCGTCAGTATTAAACAATCATTGGATCACACTCTCCTCACTTATACTGTTGACCTGGTAACATGTCCCGTGCATGTTAAACCATCAGGGGAACACACTCTCCTCACTTATACTGTTCACCTGGTAACATGTCCCATGTATATTAAACCATGAGGGGAACTCATTCTCCTCACTTATACTGTTCACCTGCTAACATGTCCCGTGTATATTGAACCATCAGGGGAATACAGTCTCATCACTTATACTGTTCACCTGGTAACATGTCCCGTGTATATCAAACCATCAGGGGAATACAGTCTCCTCACTTATTCTGTTCACCTGGTAATAAGTCCCGTGTATATTAAACCATCAGGGGAACACACTCTCCTCACTTATACTGTTCACCTGGTAACATGTCCCGTGTATATTAAACCATCAGGGGAACACATTCTCCTCACTGATACTGTTCACCTGCTAACATGTCCCGTGTATATTAAACAATGAGGGGAACACACTCTCCTCAATTATACTCGTCACTTTGTAACATGTCCCACGTATATTAAACCATCAGGGGAACACACTCTCTTCACATATACTGTTCACCTGGTAACATGTCCCGTGAGTATTAAACAATCAGGGGGACACACACTCCTGACTTATGCTGTTCAGCTGGTAACATGTCCCGTGTATATTATACCATCAGGGGAACACACTGTCCTCACTTATGCTGTTCACCTGGTAACATGTCCCGTCAGTATTAAACAATCAGCGGGAAACACTCTCCTGACTTATACTGTTCAGCTGGTAACATGTCCTGTGTATATTAAAACATCAGGGGAAAGCACTCTCCTCACTTATACTGTTCACCTGGTAACATGTCCCGTGTATATTAAACCATCAGGGGAACTCACTCTCCTCACCTATACTGTTCACCTGGTAACATGTCCTGTGTATATTAAACCATCAGGGGAACACAGTCTCCTAACTTATACTGTTCACCTGGTATCATGTCATGTGGATATTAAACCATCAGGGGAACACACTCTCCTCACTTACACTGTTCACCTGTTGACATGTCCCGGGTATATTAAACAATCAGGGGAACTCACTCTCCTAACATATCCTGTTCAACTGATGACATGTCCCGGGTATATTAAACAATCAGGGGAACACACTCTCCTCACTTATACTGTTCAACTGATGACATGTCCCGGGTATATTAAACAATCAGGGGAACTCACTCTCCTAACTTATACTGTTCACCTGGTATCATGTCATGTGGATATTAAACCATCAGGGGAACACACTCTCCTCACTTACACTGTTCACCTGTTGACATGTCCTGTTTGTTTTAAACCATCAGGGGAACTCACTCTCCTCACTTACACTGTTTACCTGGTAACATGTCCCGTGTATATTAAACCATCAGGGGAACACACTCTCTTCACTTATACTCTTCACCTGGCAACATGTCCCGTGTATATTAAACCATCAGGGGAACACACTCTCCTCACTTCTACTGTTCACCTGGTAACAAGTCCCCTGACTGTTAAACCATCATGGGAACACACTCTCCTCACTTATACTGTTCACATGCTAACATGTCCCGTGTATATTAAACCATCAGGGGAACACACTCTCCTCACTTATACTGTTCACCTGGTAACATGTCCCCTGCCTGTTAAAACATCATGGGAACACACTCTCCTCACTTATACTGTTCACCTGGTGACACGTCCCGTCAGTATTAAACAATCATTGGATCACACTCTCCTCTCTTATACTGTTGACCTGGTAACATGTCCCGTGCATGTTAAACCATCAGGGGAACACACTCTCCTCACTTATACTGTTCACCTGGTAACATGTCCCGTGTATATTAAACAATCAGGGGAACACACTCTCCTCACTTATACTGTTCACCTGCTAACATGTCCCGTGTATCTTGAACCATCAGGGGAATACAGTCTCATCACTTATACTGTTCACCTGGTAACATGTCCCGTGTATATTAAACCATCAGGGGAACACACTCTCCTCACTTATACTGTTCACCTGGTAACATGTCCCGTGTATATTAAACAATCAGGGGAACACACTCTCCTCACTTATACTGTTCACCTGGTAACATGTCCCGTGTATATTAAACCATCAGGGGAAAGCCCTCTCCTCACTTATTCTGTTCACCTGGTAATAAGTACCGTGTATATTAAACCATCAGGGGAACACACTCTCTTCACATATACTGTTCACATGGTAACATGTCCCGTGTATATTAGACCATCTGCGGAACACACTCTCCTCACTTCTACTCTTCATCTGGTGACACGTCCCGTGCGTGTTAAACCATCAGGGGAACACACTCTCCTCACTTATACTGCTCACCTGGTAACATGTCCCGTGAGTATTAAACAATCAGGGGGACACACTCTCCTGAAATATACTTTTCACCCGGTATCATGTCCCGTGTATATTAAACCATCAGGGGAACACATTCTCCTCACTTATACTGTTCACCTGGTAACATGTCCTGTGTATATTAAACCATCAGGGGAACACTGTCTCCTCACTTATACTGTTCACCTGTTAACATGTCCCGTGTATATTAAACCATCAGGGGAATACATTCTCCTCACTTATACTGTTCACCTGCTTACATGTCCCGTGTATATTAAACCATCAGGGGAACACACTCTCCTCACTTATACTGTTCAGCTGGTAACATGTCCCGTGTATATTATACCATCAGGGGAACACACTTTCCTCACTTATACTGTTTACCTGCCAACATGTCCCGTGTACATTAAACGATCAGGGGATAGCCCTCTCCTCACTTATGCTGTTCAGCTGGTAACATGTCCCGTGTATATTATGCCATCAGGGGAACACACTCTCCTCACTTATACTGTTCACCAGCTAACATGTCCCATGTATATTAAACCATCAGGGGAATACATTCTCCTCACTTATACTGTTCACCAGCTAACATGTCCCGTGTATATTGAACCATCAGGGGAATACAGTATCCTCACTTATACTGTTCACCTGGTGACATGTCCCGTGTATATCAAACCATCAGGGGAACACATTCTCCTCACTTATACTGTTCACCTGGTAACATATCCCTTGTATATTAAACCATCAGGGCAAAGCCCGCTCCTCACTTATACTGTTCAGCTGGTAACATGTCTCGTGTATATTATACCATCAGGGGAACAAACTGTCCTCACTTATACTGTTCACCTGGTAACATGTCCCGTGTATATTAAAACATCAGGGGAACACACTCTCCTCACTTAAACTGTTCACCTGGTAACATGTCCCGTGTATATTAAACCATCAGGGGAACACACTCTCCTCACTTCTCCTGTTCACCTGATGACATGTCCCGGGTATATTAAACAATCAGGGGAACTCACTCTCCTCACTTTTCCTGTTCACCTGGTATCATGTCCTGTGTATATTAAACCATCAGGGGAACTCACTCTCCTCACTTACACTGTTTACCTGGTAACATGTCCCGTGTGTATTAAACCATCAGGGGAACACACTCTCTTCACTTATACTGTTCACCTGGTAACATGTCCCGTGTATATTCAACCAACAGGGGAACACACTCTCCTCACTTCTACTGTTCACCTGGTAACATGTCCCCTGCCTGTTAAGCTATCATGGGAACACTCTCTCCTCACTTATACTGTTCACCTGATGACATGTCCCGGGTATATTAAACAATCAGGGGAACTCACTCTCCTCACTTATACTGTTCACCTGGTATCATGTCCTGTGTATATTAAACAATCAGGGGAACACACTCTCCTCACTTATACTGTTCACCTGTTGACATGTCCCTTGTATATTAAACCATCAGGGGAAAGCCCTCTCCTCACTTATACTGTTCAGCTGGTAACATGTCCCGTGTATATTATACCATCAGGGAAACACACTGTCCTCACTTATACTGTTCACCTGGTAACATGTTCCGTGTATATTAAAACATCAGGGGAACACACTCTCCTCACTTAAACTGTTCACCTGGTAACATGTCCCGTGTATATTAAACCATCAGGGGAACACACTCTCCTCACTTATACTGTTCACCTGATGACATGTCCCGGGTATATTAAACAATCAGGGGAACTCACTCTCCTCACTTATGCTGTTCACCTGGTATCATGTCCTGTGTATATTAAACCATCAGGGGAACACACTCTCCTCACTTATACTGTTCACCTGGTAACATGTCCTGTTTGTATTAAACCATCAGGGGAACTCACTCTCCTCACTTACACTGTTCACCTGGTAACATGTCCCGTGTATATTAAAACATCAGGGGAACACACTCTCCTCACTTAAACTGTTCACCTGGTAACATGTCCCGTGTATATTAAACCATCAGGGGAACACACTCTCCTCACTTATACTGTTCACCTGATGACATGTCCCGGGTATATTAAACAATCAGGGGAACTCACTCTCCTCACTTATACTGTTCACCTGGTATCATGTCCTGTGTATATTAAACCATCAGGGGAACTCACTCTCCTCACTTACACTGTTCACCTGGTAACATGTCCTGTTTGTATTAAACCATCAGGGGAACTCACTCTCCTCACTTACACTGTTTACCTGGTAACATGTCCCGTGTGTATTAAACCATCAGGGGAACACACTCTCTTCACTTATACTGTTCACCTGGTAACATGTCCCGTGTATATTCAACCAACAGGGGAACACACTCTCCTCACTTCTACTGTTCACCTGGTAACATGTCCCCTGCCTGTTAAGCTATCATGGGAACACTCTCTCCTCACTTATACTGTTCACCTGATGACATGTCCCGTGTATATTAAACAATCAGGGGAACTCACTCTCCTCACTTATACTGTTCACCTGGTAACATGTCCCGGGTATATTAAACAATCAGGGGAACTCACTCTCCTCACTTATACTGTTCACCTGGTATCATGCCCTGTGTATATTAAACAATCAGGGGAACACACTCTCCTCACTTATACTGTTCACCTGTTGACATGTCCCTTGTATATTAAACCATCAGGGGAAAGCCCTCTCCTCACTTATACTGTTCAGCTGGTAACATGTCCCGTGTATATTATACCATCAGGGAAACACACTGTCCTCACTTATACTGTTCACCTGGTAACATGTTCCGTGTATATTAAAACATCAGGGGAACACACTCTCCTCACTTAAACTGTTCACCTGGTAAAATGTCCCGTGTATATTAAACCATCAGGGGAACACACTCTCCTCACTTATACTGTTCACCTGATGACATGTCCCGGGTATATTAAACAATCAGGGGAACTCACTCTCCTCACTTATGCTGTTCACCTGGTATCATGTCCTGTGTATATTAAACCATCAGGGGAACACACTCTCCTCACTTATACTGTTCACCTGGTAACATGTCCTGTTTGTATTAAACCATCAGGGGAACTCACTCTCCTCACTTACACTGTTTACCTGGTAACATGTCCCGTGTGTATTAAACCATCAGGGGAACACACTCTCTTCACTTATACTCTTCACCTGGCAACATGTCCCGTGTGTATTAAACAATCAGGGGAACACACTCTCTTCACTTATACTGTTCACCTGGTATCATGTCCTGTATATATTAAACCATCAGGGGAACTCACTCTCCTCACTTACACTGTTCACCTGGTAACATGTCCTGTTTGTATTAAACCATCAGGGGAACTCACTCTCCTCACTTACACTGTTTACCTGGTAACATGTCCCGTGTGTATTAAACAATCAGGGGAACACACTCTCCTCACTTAAACTGTTCACCTGGTAACATGTCCCGTGTATATTAAACCATCAGGGGAACACACTCTCCTCACTTATACTGTTCACCTGATGACATGTCCCGGGTATATTAAACAATCAGGGGAACTCACTCTCCTCACTTATACTGTTCACCTGGTATCATGTCCTGTGTATATTAAACCATCAGGGGAACTCACTTTCCTCACTTACACTGTTCACCTGGTAACATGTCCTGTTTGTATTAAACCATCAGGGGAACTCACTCTCCTCACTTACACTGTTTACCTGGTAACATGTCCCGTGTGTATTAAACCATCAGGGGAACACACTCTCTTCACTTATACTGTTCACCTGGTAACATGTCCCGTGTATATTCAACCAACAGGGGAACACACTCTCCTCACTTCTACTGTTCACCTGGTAACATGTCCCCTGCCTGTTAAGCTATCATGGGAACACTCTCTCCTCACTTATACTGTTCACCTGATGACATGTCCCGGGTATATTAAACAATCAGGGGAACTCACTCTCCTCACTTATACTGTTCACCTGGTATCATGTCCTGTGTATATTAAACCATCAGGGGAACAAACTGTCCTCACTTATACTGTTCACCTGGTAACATGTCCCGTGTATATTAAAACATCAGGGGAACACACTCTCCTCACTTAAACTGTTCACCTGGTAACATGTCCCGTGTATATTAAACCATCAGGGGAACACACTCTCCTCACTTATACTGTTCACCTGATGACATGTCCCGGGTATATTAAACAATCAGGGGAACTCACTCTCCTCACTTACACTGTTCACCTGGTATCATGTCCCCTGTATATTAAACCATCAGGGGAACTCACTCTCCTCACTTACACTGTTCACCTGGTAACATGTCCTGTTTGTATTAAACCATCAGGGGAACTCACTCTCCTCACTTACACTGTTTACCTGGTAACATGTCCCGTGTGTATTAAACCATCAGGGGAACACACTCTCTTCACTTATACTGTTCACCTGGTAACATGTCCCGTGTATATTCAACCAAAAGGGGAACACACTCTCCTCACTTCTACTGTTCACCTGGTAACATGTCCCCTGCCTGTTAAGCTATCATGGGAACACTCTCTCCTCACTTATACTGTTCACCTGATGACATGTCCCGGGTATATTAAACAATCAGGGGAACTCACTCTCCTCACTTATACTGTTCACCTGGTATCATGTCCTGTGTATATTAAACCATCAGGGGAACACACTCTCCTCACTTATACTGTTCACCTGTTGACATGTCCCTTGTATATTAAACCATCAGGGGAAAGCCCTCTCCTCACTTATACTGTTCAGCTGGTAACATGTCCCGTGTATATTATACCATCAGGGAAACACACTGTCCTCACTTATACTGTTCAGCTGGTAACATGTTCCGTGTATATTAAAACATCAGGGGAACACACTCTCCTCACTTAAACTGTTCACCTGGTAACATGTCCCGTGTATATTAAACCATCAGGGGAACACACTCTCCTCACTTATACTGTTCACCTGATGACATGTCCCGGGTATATTAAACAATCAGGGGAACTCACTCTCCTCACTTATGCTGTTCACCTGGTATCATGTCCTGTGTATATTAAACCATCAGGGGAACACACTCTCCTCACTTATACTGTTCACCTGTTGACATGTCCTGTATGTATTAAACCATCAGGGGAACTCACTCTCCTCACTTACACTGTTCACCTGGTAACATGTCCTGTTTGTATTAAACCATCAGGGGAACTCACTCTCCTCACTTACACTGTTTACCTGGTAACATGTCCCGTGTGTATTAAACCATCAGGGGAACACACTCTCTTCACTTATACTGTTCACCTGATGACATGTCCGGGTATATTAAACAATCAGGGGAACTCACTCTCCTCACTTATGCTCTTCACCTGGTATCATGTCCTGTGTATATTAAACCATCAGGGGAACACACTCTCCTCACTTACACTGTTCACCTGGTAACATGTCCTGTTTGTATTAAACCATCAGGGGAACTCACTCTCCTCACTTACACTGTTTACCCGGTAACATGTCCCGTGTGTATTAAACCATCAGGGGAACACACTCTCTTCACTTATACTGTTCACCTGGTAACATGTCCCGTGTATATTCAACCAACAGGGGAACACACTCTCCTCACTTCTACTGTTCACCTGGTAACATGTCCCCTGCCTATTAAGCTATCATGGGAACACTCTCTCCTCACTTATACTGTTCACCTGATGACATGTCCCGGGTATATTAAACAATCAGGGGAACTCACTCTCCTCACTTATACTGTTCACCTGGTATCATGTCCTGTGTATATTAAACCATCAGGGGAACACATTCTCCTCACTTATACTGTTCACCTGTTGACATGTCCCTTGTATATTAAACCATCAGGGGAAAGCCCTCTCCTCACTTATACTGTTCAGCTGGTAACATGTCCCGTGTATATTATACCATCAGGGAAACACACTGTCCTCACTTATACTGTTCACCTGGTAACATGTCCCGTGTATATTAAAACATCAGGGGAACACACTCTCCTCACTTAAACTGTTCACCTGGTAACATGTCCCGTGTATATTAAACCATCAGGGGAACACACTCTCCTCACTTATACTGTTCACCTGATGACATGTCCCGGGTATATTAAACAATCAGGGGAACTCACTCTCCTCACTTATGCTGTTCACCTGGTATCATGTCCTGTGTATATTAAACCATCAGGGGAACACACTCTCCTCACTTATACTGTTCACCTGTTGACATGTCCTGTTTGTATTAAACCATCAGGGGAACTCACTCTCCTCACTTACACTGTTCACCTGGTAACATGTCCCGTGTGTATTAAACCATCAGGGGAACACACTCTCTTCACTTATACTCTTCACCTGGCAACATGTCCCGTGTGTATTAAACCATCAGGGGAACTCACTCTCCTCACTTACACTGTTCACCTGGTAACATGTCCTGTTTGTATTAAACCATCAGGGGAACTCACTCTCCTCACTTACACTGTTTACCTGGTAACATGTCCCGTGTGTATTAAACCATCAGGGGAACACACTCTCTTCACTTATACTCTTCACCTGGCAACATGTCCCGTGTGTATTAAACAATCAGGGGAACACACTCGCTTCACTTATACTGTTCACCTGGTAACATGTCCCGTGTATATTAAACCAACAGGGGAACACACTCTCCTCACTTCTACTGTTCACCTGGTAACATGTCCCCTGCCTGTTAAGCTATCATGGGAACACTCTCTCCTCACTTATACTGTTCACCTGCTAACATGTCCCGTGTATATTAAACCATCAGGGGAACACACTCTCCTCACTTATACTGTTCACCTGCTAACATGTCCCGTGTATATTAAACCATCAGGGGAACACACTCTCCTCACTTCTACTCTTCACCTGGTAACATGTCCCCTGCCTGTTAAACCATCATGGGAACACACTCTCCTCACTAATACTGTTCATCTGGTGACACGTCCCGTCAGTATTAAACAATCATTGGATCACACTCTCCTCACTTCTACTGTTCACCTGGTAACATGTCCCCTGCCTGTTAAACCATCATGGGAACACACTCTCCTCACTTATACTGTTCACCTGCTAACATGTCCCGTCAGTATTAAACCATCAGGGGAACACACTCTCCTCACTTATACTGTTGACCTGGTAACATGTCCCGTGTATATTAAACCATGAGGGGAACACATTCTCCTCACTTATACTGTTCACCTGGTAACATGTCCCATGTATATTGAACCATCAGGGGAGTACAGTCTCATCACTTATACTGTTCACCTGGTAACATGTCCCGTGTATATTATACCATCAGGGGAACACACTCTCCTCACTTATACTGTTCACCTGCTAACATGTCCCGTGTATATTAAACCATCAGGGGAAAGCCCTCTCCTCACTTATACTGTTCACCTGGTAACATGCCCCGTGTATATTAAACAATCAGGGGGACAAACTCTCCTGACATATACTTTTCACCTGGTATCATGTCCCGTGTATATTAAAACATCAGGGGAACACATTCTCCTCACTTCTCCTGTTCACCTGGTAACATGTCTTGTGTATATTAAACCATCAGGGGAACACAGTCTCCTCACTTATCCTGTTCACCTGGTAACATGTCCCCTGTATATTAAACCATCAGGGGAATACATTCTCCTCACTTATACTGTTCACCTGCTAACATGTCCCGTGTATATTAAACCATCAGGGGAACACACTCTCCTCACTTATACTGTTCACCTGCTAACATGTCCCGTGTATATTAAACCATCAGGGGAAAGCCCTCTCCTCACTTATACTGTTCAGCTGGTAACATGTCCCGTGTATATTATACCATCAGGGGAACACACTCTCCACACTTATACTGTTCACCTGGCAACATGTCCCATGTATATTAAACCATCAGGGGAACACACTCTCCTCACTTATACTGTTCACCTGGTAACATGTCCCGTGTATATTAAACCATCAGGGGAATACATTCTCGTCACTTATACTGTTCACGAGCTAACATGTCCCGTGTATATTGAACCATGAGGGGAATACAGTCTCATCACTTATACTGTTCACCTGGTAACATGTCCCGTGTATATTAAACCATCAGGGGAACACATTCTCCTCACTTATACTGTTCACCTGGTAACATGTCCCTTGTATATTAAGCCATCAGGGGAAAGCCCTCTCCTCACTTATACTGTTCAGCTGGTAACATGTCCCGTGTATATTAAAACATCAGGGGAACACACTCTCCTCACTTATACTGTTCACCTGGTAACATGTCCCGTGTATATTAAACCATCAGGGGAACACACTCTCTTCACATATACTGTTCACCTGGTAACATGTCCCGTGTATATTAAACCATCAGGGGAGCTCACTCTCCTCACTTACACTGTTCAGCTGGTCACATGTCCCGTGTGCATTAAACCAAGAGGGGAACACACTCTCTTCACTGATACTGTTCACCTGGTAACATGTCCCGTGTATATTAAACCATCAGGGGAACACACTCTCCTCACTTCTACTGTTCAGCTGGTAACATGTCCCCTGCCTGTTAAACCATCATGGGAACACACTCTCCTCACTTATGCTGTTCACCTGGTAACATGTCCCGTGTATATTGAACCATCAGTGGAATACAATATCCTCACTTATACTGTTCACCTGGTAACATGTCCCGTGTATATCAAACCATCAGGGGAATACAATATCCTCACTTATACTGTTCACCTGGTAACATGTCCCGTGTATATTAAACAATCAGGGGAACTCACTCTCCTCACTTATACTGTTCACCTGGTAACATGTCCCGTGTATATTAAACCATCAGGGGAATACATTCTCCTCACTTATACTGTTCACCAGCAAACATGTCCTGTGTATATTAAACCATCAGGGGAATACAATATCCTCACTTATACTGTTCACCTGGTAACATGTCCCGTGTCTATCAAACCATCAGGGGAACACATTCTCCTCACTTATACTGTTCACCTGGTAACATGTCCCTTGTATATTAAACCATCAGGGGAAAGCTCTCTCCTCACTTATACTGTTCAGCTGGTAACATGTCCCGTGTATATTAAAACGTCATGGGAAAGCAGGCTCCTCACTTATACTGTTCACCTGCTAACATGTCCCGTGTATATTAAACAATCAGGGGAACTCACTCTCCTCACTTACACTGTTCACGTTGTAACATGTCCCGTGTATATTAAACCATCAGGGGAACACACTCTCCTCACTTATACTGTTCACCTGGTAACATGTCCCGTGTTTATTAAACCATCAGGGGAATACATTCTCCTCTCTTATACTGTTGACCAGCAAACATGTCCTGTGTGTATTAAACCATCAGGGGAACACAGTATCCTCACTTATACTGTTCACCTGGTAACATGTCCCGTGTGTATCAAACCATCAGGGGAACACATTCTCCTCACTTATACTGTTCACCTGGTGACATGTCCCGTGCATATTAAACAATCAGGGGAATACATTCTCCTCACTTATACTGCTCAGCTGGTAACATGTCCCGTGTATATTAAACAATCAGGGGAACACACTCTCCTCACTTATACTGTTCACCTGGTAACATGTCCTTTGTGTATTAAACAATCAGGGGAACACACTCTCCTCACTTATACTGTTCACCTGGTATCATGTCCTGTGTATATTAAACCATCAGGGAAACACACTCTCCTCACTTATACTGTTCACCTGGTGATATATCCCGTCAGTATTAAACCATCAGGGGAATACATTCTCCTCATTTATTCTGTTCACCTGGTAACATGTCCTGTTTGTATTAAACCATCAGGGGAACTCACTCTCCTCACTTACACTGTTCAGCTGGTAACATGTCCCCTGCCTGTTAAACCATCATGGGAACACACTCTCCTCACTTATACTGTTCACCTGGTAACATGTCCCGTGTATATTGAACCATCAGTGGAATACAATATCCTCACTTATACTGTTCACCTGGTAACATGTCCCGTGTATATCAAACCATCAGGGGAATACAATATCCTCACTTATACTGTTCACCTGGTAACATGTCCCGTGTATATTAAACAATCAGGGGAACTCACTCTCCTCACTTATACTGTTCACCTGGTAACATGTCCCGTGTATATTAAACCATCAGGGGAATACATTCTCCTCACTTATACTGTTCACCAGCAAACATGTCCTGTGTATATTAAACCATCAGGGGAATACATTCTCCTCACTTATACTGTTCACCTGGTAACATGTCCCGTGTATATCAAACCATCAGGGGAACACATTCTCCTCACTTATACTGTTCACCTGGTAACATGTCCCTTGTATATTAAGCCATCAGGGGAAAGCCCTCTCCTCACTTATACTGTTCAGCTGGTAACATGTCCCGTGTATATTAAACCATCAGGGGAATACATTCTCCTCACTTATACTGTTCACCAGCTAACATGTCCCGTGTATATTGAACCATCAGGGGAATACAGTATCCTCACTTATACTGTTCACCTGGTAACATGTCCCGTGTGTATCAAACCATCAGGGGAACACATTCTCCTCACTTATACTGTTCACCTGGTGACATGTCCCGTGTATATTAAACAATCAGGGGAATACATTCTCCTCACTTATACTGTTCAGCTGGTATCATGTCCCTTGTATATTAAACCATCAGGGGAAAGCCCTCTCCTCACTTATACTGTTCACCTGGTAACATGTCCTGTGTGTATCAAACCATCAGGGGAACACATTCTCCTCACTTATACTGTTCAGCTGGTATCATGTCCCTTGTATATTAAACCATCAGGGGAAAGCCCTCTCCTCACTTATACTGTTCACCTGGTAACATGTCCTGTGTGTATCAAACCATCAGGGGAACACATTCTCCTCACTTATACTGTTCACCTGGTAACATGTCCTTTGTGTATTAAACAATCAGGGGAACACACTCTCCTCACTTATACTGTTCACCTGGTATCATGTCCTGTGTATATTAAACCATCAGGGGAACACTCTCTGCTCACTTATGCTGTTCACCTGGGGAAATGTCCCGTCAGTATTAAACCATCAGGGGAACACACTCTCCTCACTTATACTGTTCACCTGGGGAAATGTCCCGTCAGTATTAAACCATCAGGGGAATACATTCTCCTCACTTATTCTGTTCACCTGGAAATAAGTCCCGTGTATATTAAACCATCAGGGGAATACATTCTCCTCACTTATACTGTTCACCTGCTAACATGTCCCGTGTATATTAAACCATCAGGGGAATACACTCTCCTCACTTATACTGTTCACCTGGTGACATATCCCGTCAGTATTAAACCATCAGGGGAAAGCCCTCTCCTCACTTATTCTGTTCACCTGGTAATAAGTCCCGTGTATATTAAACCATCAGGGGAACACACTCTCCTCACTTATACTGTTCACCTGACAACATGTCCCGTGTATATTAAACCATGAGGCGAACACACTTTCCTCACTTATACAGTTCACCTGGTAACATGTCCCGTGTATTTTTAACAATCAGGGGAACACACTCTCCTCACTTATACTGTTCACCTGGTAACATGTCCCATGTATATTAAACCATCAGGGGAACACACTCTCTTCACATATACTGTTCACCTGGTGACACGTCCCGTGCGTGTTAAACCATCAGGGGAACACACTCTCCTCACTTATACTGTTCACCTGGTAACATGTCCCGTTTATATTTAACAAACAGGGGAACACACTCTCCTCACTTATACTGTTTACCTGGTAACATGTCCCGTGTATATTAAACCATCAGGGGAACACATTCTCCTCACTGATACTGTTCACCTGCTAACATGTCCCGTGTATATTAAACCATCAGGGGAACACACTCTCCTCACTTATACTGTTCACCTGGTAACATGTCCCGTCTATATTATACCATCAGGGGAACACACTCTCCTCACTTATACTGTTCACCTGCTAACATGTCCCGTGTATATTAAACCATCAGGGGAACACATTCTCCTCACTTCTACTCTTCACCTGGTGACACGTCCCGTGCGTGTTAAACCATCAGGGGAACACACTCTCCTCACTTATACAGCTCACCTGGTAACATCTCCCGTGAGTATTAAACAATCAGGGGAACACACTCTCCTCTATTATACTGTTCACCTGGTAACATGTCCCGTGTATATTAAACCATCTGGGGAACACACTCTCCTCACTTATACTTTTCACCTGGTAACATGTCCCGTTTATATTTAACAATCAGGGGAACACACTCTCCTCACTTATACTGTTCATCTGGTAACATGTCCCGTGTATATTAAACCATCTGGGGAACACACTCTCCTCACTTATACTTTTCACCTGGTAACATGTCCCGTTCATATTTAACAATCAGGGGAACACACTCTCCTCACTTATAGTGTTTACCTGGTAACATGTCCCGTGTATATTAAACCATCAGGGGAACACATTCTCCTCACTGATACTGTTCACCTGCTAACATGTCCCGTGTATATTAAACCATCATGGGAATACATTCTCCTCACTTATACTGTTCAGCTGCTACGATGTCACGTGTATATTAAACCATCAGGGGAACACACTCTCCTCACTTATACTGTTCACCTGCTAACAGGTCCCGTGTTTATTAAACCCTAAGGGGAAAGCCCTCTCCTCACTTATACTGTTCAGCTGGTAACATGTCCCGTCTATATTATACCAACAGGGGAACACACTCTCCTCACTTATACTGTTCACCTGCTAACATGTCCCGTGTATATTAAACCATCAGGCGAAAGCCCTCTCCTCACTTATGCTGTTCAGCTGGTAACATGTCCTGTGTATATTAAACCATCAGGGGAACACCTTCTCCTCACTTACACTGTTCACCTGGTAACATATCCTGTTTGTATTAAACCATCAGGGGAACTCACTCTCCTCACTTATACTGTTTTCCTGTTAACATGTGCCGTGTATATTAAACCATCAGGGGAACACACTCTCCTCACTTATACTGTTCACCTGCTAACATGTCCCGTATGTATTAAACCCTAAAGGGAAAGCCCTCTCCTCACTTACACTTTTCAGCTGGTAACATGTCCCTTCTATATTATACCATCAGGGGAACACACTCTCCTCACTTATACTGTTCACCTGCTAACATGTCCCGTGTATATTAAACCCGAAGGGGAAAGCCCTCTCCTCACTTATACTGTTCACCTGGTAACATGTCCCGTGTATATTAAACCCGAAGGGGAAAGCCCTCTCCTCACTTATACTGTTCACCTGGTAACATGTCCCGTGTATATTAAACCCGAAGGGGAAAGCCCTCTCCTCACTGATACTGTTCAGCTGGTAACATGTCCCGTGTATATTAAACCATCAGGGGAACACATTCTCCTCACTTATACTGTTCACCTGGTAACATGTCCCTTGTATATTAAACCATCAGGGGAAAGCACTCTCCTCACTTATACTGTTCACCTGGTAACATGTCCCGTGTTTATTAAACCATCAGGGGAGTACATTCTCCTCACTTATACTGTTCACCTGGTAACATGTCCCGTGTATATTAAACCATCTGGGGAACACACTCTCCTCACTTATACTGTTCACCTGCTAACATGTCCCATGTATATTAAACAATCAGGGGAACTCACTCTCCTCACTTACACTGTTCACCTGGTAACATGTCCCGTGTATATTAAACCATCTGGGGAACACACTCTCCTCACTTATACTTTTCACCTGGTAACATGTCCCGTTTATATTTAACAATCAGGGGAACACACTCTCCTCACTTATACTGTTTTCCTGGTAACATGTCCCGTGTATATTAAACCATCAGGGGAACACATTCTCCTCACTTATACTGTTCACCTGGTAACATGTCCCTTGTATATTAAACCATCAGGGGAAAGCACTCTCCTCACTTATACTGTTCACCTGGTAACATGTCCCGTGTGTATTAAACCATCAGGGGAACACACTCTCTTCACTTATACTCTTCACCTGGTAACATGTCCTGTGTATATTAAACCATCAGGGGAACACACTCTCCTCACTTTTACTGTTCACCTGGTAACATGTCCCGTGTATATTAAACCATCAGGGGAATACATTCTCCTCACTTATACTGTTCACCTGCTAACATGTCCCGTGTATATTAAACAATCAGGGGAACTCAATCTCCTCACTTACACTGTTCACGTTGTGACATGTCCCGTGTATATTAAACCATCAGGGGAACACACTCTCCTCACATATACTGTTCACCTGGTAACATGTCCCGAGTATATTAAACCATCAGGGGAATACATTCTCCTCACTTATACTGTTCACCAGCTAACATGTCCCGTGTATATTGAACCATCAGGGGAACACACTCTCCTCACTTATACTGTTCACCTGGTAACATGTCCCGTGTATATTAAACCATCAGGGGAAAGCCCTCTCCTGACTTATACTGTTCACCTGGTAACATGTCCCGTGTATATTAAACCATCAGGGGAACACACTCTCCTCACATATACTGTTCACCTGGTAACATGTCCCGAGTATTTTGAACCATCAGGGGAATACATTCTCCTCACTTATAATGTTCACCAGCTAACATGTCCCGTGTATATTGAACCATCAGGGGAACACACTCTCCTCACTTATACTGTTCACCAGCTAACATGTCCCGTGTATATTGAACCATCAGGGGAACACACTCTCCTCACTTACACTGTTCACCTGGTAACATGTCCTGTTTGTATTAAACAATCAGGGGTACACATTCTCCTCACTTCTACTCTTCACCTGGTGACACTTCCCGTGCGTGTTAAACCATCAGGGGAACACACTCTCCTCACTTATACAGCTCACCTGGTAACATCTCCCGTGAGTATTAAACAATCAGGGGAACACACTCTCCTCACTTATACTGTTCACCTGGTAACATGTCCCATGTATATTAAACCATCTGGGGAACACACTCTCCTCACTGATACTGTTTTCCTTGCTAACATGTCTCGTGTATATTAAACCATCAGGGGAACACACTCTCCTCACTTATACTGTTCACCTGCTAACATGTCCCTTGTATATTAAACCATCAAGGGAAAGCACTCTCCTCACTTATACTGTTCACCTGCTAACATGTCCCTTGTATATTAAACCATCAGGGGAAAGCACTCTCCTCACTTATACTGTTCACCTGGTAACATATCCCGTGTTTATTAAACCATCAGGAGAATACATTCTCCTCACTTATACTGTTCACCAGCTAACATGTCCTGTTTGTATTGAACCATCAGGGGAACACACTCTCTTCACTTATACTCTTCACCTGGTAACATGTCCTGTGTATATTAAACCATCAGGGGAACACACTCTCCTCACTTTTACTGTTCGCCTGGTAACATGTCCCGTGTATATTAAACCACCAGGGGAATACATTCTCCTCACTTATACTGTTCACCAGCTAACATGTCCCGTGTATATTGAACCATCAGGGGAATACAATATCCTCACTTATACTGTTCACCTGGTAACATGTCCCGTGTATATCAAACCATCAGGGGAACACATTCTCCTCACTTATACTGTTCACCTGGTAACATGTCCCTTGTATATTAAGCCATCACGGGAAAGCCCTCTCCTCACTTATACTGTTCAGCTGGTAACATGTCCCGTGTATATTATACCATCAGGGGAACACACTCTCCTCACTTATACTGTTCACCTGGTAACATGTCCCGTGTATATTAAACCATCAGGGGAAAGCCCTCTCCTCACTTATACTGTTCACCTGGTATCATGTCCTGTGTATATTAAACAATCAGGGGAACTCACTCTCCTCACTTACACTGTTCACCTGGTAACATATCCTGTTTGTATTAACCCATCAGGGGAACTCACTCTCTTCACTTATACTCTTCACCTGGTAACATGTCCTGTGTATATTAAACCATCAGGGGAACACACTCTCCTCACTTATACTGTTCACCTGGTAACATGTCCCGTGTATATTAAACCATCAGGGGAATACATTCTCCTCACTTATACTGTTCACCAGCTAACATGTCCCGTGTATATTGAACCATCAGGGGAATACAGTATCCTCACTTATACTGTTCACCTGGTAACATGTCCCGTGTGTATCAAACCATCAGGGGAACACATTCTCCTCACTAAGACTGTTCACCTGGTAACATGTCCCGTGTATATTAAACCATCAGGGGAAAGCCCTCTCCTCACTTATACTGTTCACCTGCTAACATGTCCCTTGTATATTAAACCATCAGGGGAAAGCACTCTCCTCACTTATACTGTTCACCTGGTAACATATCCCGTGTTTATTAAACCATCAGGAGAATACATTCTCCTCACTTATACTGTTCACCTGGTATCATGTCCCGTGTATATTAAACCATCAGGGGAACACTCTCTCCTCACTTATGCTGTTCACCTGGGGAAATGTCCCGTCAGTATTAAACCATCAGGGGAACACATTCTCCTCACTTATTCTGTTCATCTGGTAATAAGTCCCGTGTATATTAAACAATCAGGGGAATACATTCTCCTCACTTATACTGTTCACCTGGTAACATGTCCTGTGTAGATTGAACCATCAGGGGAACACATTCTCCTCACTTATACTGTTCACCTGGTGACATGTCCCGTGAGTATTAAACAATCAGGGGAACACATTCTCCTCACTTATTCTGTTCACCTGGTGACATGTCCTGCGTATATTAAAACATCAGGGGAACACACTCTCCTCACTTATACTGTTCACCTGGTAACATGTCTCGTGTATATTAAACCATCAGGGGAACACATTCTCCTCACTTATACTGTTCACCTGCTAACATGTCCCGTGTATATTAAACCATCAGGGGAACACACTCTCCTCACTTATTCTGTTCACCTGGTAACATGTCTCGTGTATATTAAACCATCAGGGGAACACACTCTCCTCACTTATACTGTTCACCTGGTAACATGTCCTGTGTATATTAAACCATCAGGGGAACACACTCTCCTCTCTTATAATGTTCACCTGGTAACATGTCCCGTGTATATTAAACCATCAGGGGAATACATTCTCCTCACTTCTCCTGTTCACCTGCTAACATGTCCCGTGTATATTAAACAATCAGGGGAACTCACTCCCCTCACTTACACTGTTTACCTGGTAACATGTCCCGTGTGTATTAAACCATCAGGGGAACACACTCTCCTCTCTTATACTGTTCACCTGGTAACATGTCCCGTGTATATTAAACCATCAGGGGAATACATTCTCCTCACTTCTCCTGTTCACCTGCTAACATTTCCCGTGTATATTAAACAATCAGGGGAACTCACTCTCCTCACTTACACTGTTCACCTGGTAACATGTCCTGTTTGTATTAAACCATCAGGGGAACTCACTCTCCTCACTTACACTGTTAACCTGGTAACATGTCCCGTGTGTATTAAACCATCAGGGGAACACACTCTCATCACTTATACTCTTCACCTGGAAACATGTCCCCTGCCTGTTAAACCATCATGGGAACACACTCTCCTCACTTATAATGTTCACCTGCTAACATGTCCCACGTATATTAAACCATCAGGGGAACACGCTCTCTTCACTTATACTCTTCACCTGGTAACATGTCCCATGTATATTAAACCATCAGGGGAACACACTCTCCTCACTTCTACTCTTCACCTGGTAACATGTCCCATGTATATTAAACCATCAGGGGAACACACTCTCTTCACATATACTGTTCACCTTGTAACATGTCCCGTGTATATTAAACCATCAGGGCAACACACTCTCCTCACTTATACTGTTCACCTGGTAACATGTCCAGTGTATGTTAAACCATCTGGCGAACACACTCTCCTCACTTATACTGTTCACCTGGTAACATGTCCGGTGTATGTTAAACCATCAGGGGAACACACTCTGCTCACTTATACTGCTCACCTGGTAACATGTCCCGTGTCTATTAAACAATCAGGGGAACATACTCTCCTGACTTATACTTTTCACCTGGTAACATGTCCTGTGTAGATTGAACCATCAGGGGAACACATTCTCCTCACTTTTACTGTTCACCTGGTAACATGTCCTGTGTATATTAAACCATCAGGGGAACACACTCTCCTCACTTATACTGTTCACCTGGTAACATGTCCCGTGTATATTAAACCATCAGGCGAACACAGTCTCCTCACTTATACTGTTCACCTGGTAACATGTCCTGTTTGTATTAATCCATCAGGGGAACACATTCTCCTCACTTATACTGTTCACCTGCCAACATGTCCCATGTATATTAAACCATCAGGGGAACACACTCTCCTCACTTATACTGTTTACCTGGTAACATGTCCCGTGTATATTAAACCATCAGGGGAACACACTCTCCTCACTTATACTGTTCACCTGCTAACATGTCTCATGTATATTAAACCATCAGGGGAACACATTCTCCTCACTTATACTGTTCACCTGCTAACATGTCGCGTGTATATTCAACCATCGTGGGAACACATTCTCCTCACTTATACTGTTCACCTGGTAACATGTCCCTTGTATATTAAACCATCAGGGGAAAGCCCTCTCCTCACTTATACTGTTCACCTGGTAACATGTCCTTTGTGTAATAAACAATAAGGGGAACACACTCTCCTCACTTATACTGTTCACCTGGTGACATGTCCCGTCAGTATTAAACCATCAGGGGAAGACACTCTCCTCCCTTTTCTGTTCACCTGGTAACATGTCCCGTGTGTATTAAACCATCAGGGGAACTCACTGTCCTCACTTATACTGTTCACCTGGTATCATGTCCCGTGTATATTAAACCATCAGGGGAAAGCCCTCTCCTCACTTATACTGTTCACCTGGTAACATGTCCCGTGTGTATTAAACCATCAGGGGAACTCACTGTCCTCACTTATACTGTTCACCTGGTATCATGTCCCGTGTATATTAAACCATCAGGGGAAAGCCCTCTCTTCACTTATACTGTTCACCTGGTAATAAGTCCCGTGTATATTAAACCATCAGGGGAACACATTCTCCTCACTTTTACTGTTCACCTGGTAACATGTCCTGTGTATATTAAACCATCAGGGGAACACACTCTCCTCACTTATACTGTTCACCGGGTAACATGTCCCGTGTATATTAAACCATCAGGCGAACACAGTCTCCTCACTTATACTGTTCACCTGGTAACATGTCCTGTTTGTATTAATCCATCAGGGGAACACATTCTCCTCACTTATACTGTTCACCTGCCAACATGTCCCATGTATATTAAACCATCAGGGGAACACACTCTCCTCACTTATACTGTTCACCTGGTAACATGTCCCGTGTATATTAAACCATCAGGGGAACACACTCTCCTCACTTATACTGTTCACCTGCTAACATGTCTCATGTATATTAAACCATCAGGGGAACACATTCTCCTCACTTATACTGTTCACCTGCTAACATGTCGCGTGTATATTCAACCATCAGGGGAACACACTCTCCTCACTTATACTGTTCTCCAGCTAACATGTCCCGTGTATATTGAACCATCAGGGGAATACAGTATCCTCACTTATACTGTTCACCTGGTAATAAGTCCCGTGTATATTAAACCATCAGGGGAACACACTCTCCTCACTTATACTGTTCACCTGGCAACATGTCCCGTGTATATTAAACCATGAGGGGAACACACTCTCCGCACTTATACTGTTCACCTGTTTACATGTCCCGTGTATATTAAACCATCAGGGGAACACACTCTCCTCTCTTATACTCGTCACCTGGTAACATGTGCCACGTATATTAAACAATCAGGGGAACACGCTCTCTTCACTTATACTGTTCACCTGGTGACACGTCCCGTGTATATTAAACAATGAGGGGAAAACACTCTCCTCACTTATACTCGTCACCTTGTAACATGTCCCACGTATATTAAGCAATCAGGGGAGCAGGCTCTCTTCACTTATTCTGTTCACCTGGTAACATGTCCCATGTGTATTAAACCATCAGGGGAAAGCCTTCTCCTCACTTATGCTGTTCAGCTGGTAACATGTCCCGTGTATATTATACCATCAGGGGAACACACTCTCTTCACATATACTGTTCACCTGGTAACATGTCCCGTTTATATTAGACCATCAGGGGAACACATTCTCCTCACTTCTACTCTTCACCTGGTGACACGTCCCGTGCGTGTTAAACCATTAGGGGAACACACTCTCCTCACTTATACTGCTCACCTGGTAACATGTCCCGTGAGTATTAAACAATCAGGGGAACACACTCTCCTGACTTATACTTTTCACCTGGTAACATGTCCCGTCTATATTAAACCATCAGGGGAACACACTCTCCTCACTTATACTGTTCACGTGGTAACATGTCCCGTGTATATTAAACCATCAGGGGAATACATTCTCCTCACTTATACTGTTCACCTGCTAACATGTCCCGTCTATATTAAACAATCAGGGGTACTCACTCTCCTCACTTACACTGTTCACCTGGTAACATGTCCTGTTTGTATTAAACCATCAGGGGAACTCACTCTCCTCACTTACACTGTTTACCTGGTAACATGTCCCCTGCCTGTTAAACAATCAGGGGAACACACTCTCTTCACTTATACTGTTCACCTGCTAACATGTCCCGTGTATATTGAACCATCAGGGGAATACAGTCTAATCACTTATACTGTTCACCTGGTAACATGTCCCGTGTATATTAAACCATCAGGGGAACACACTCTCCTCACTTATACTCGTCACCTGGTGACAAGTCCCACGTATATTAAACAATCAGGGGAACACGCTCTCTTCACTTATACTGTTCACCTGGTAACATTTCCCATGTATATTAAACCATCAGGGGAACACACTCTCTTCACTTATGCTGTTCACCTGGTAACATGTCCCGCGTATATTAAACCATCAGGGGAACACACGCTCCTCACTTATACTGTTCAACTGGTAACATATCCCGGGAGTATTAAACAATCAGGGGAACACACTCTCTTCACTTATGCTGTTCACCTGGTAACATGTCCCGCGTATATTAAACCATCAGGGGAACACACTCTCCTCACTTTTCCTGTTCACCTGGTAACATGTCCCGTGAGTATTAAACAATCAGGGGAACACACTCTCCTCACTTATACTGTTCACCTGGTAACATGTCCCGTGTATATTAAAACATCAGGGGAATACAGTCTCCTCACTTATACTGTTCACCTGGTAACATGTCCCGTGTATATTAAACCATCAGGGGAACAAACTCTCCTCACTTCTACTCTTCACCTGGTGACACGTCCCGTGCGTGTTAAACCATCAGGGGAACACACTCTCCTCACTTATACTGTTCACGTTGTAACATGTCCCGTGTATATTAAACCATCAGGGCAACACACTCTCCTCACTTATACTGTTCACCTGGTAACATGTCCCGTGTATATTAAACCATCTGGGGAACACATTCTCCTCACTTATGCTATTCACCTGGTAACATGTCCCGTGTATTTTAAACAATCAGGGGAACACATTCTCCTCACTTATTCTGTTCACCTGGTGACATGTCCCTTGTATATTAAACCATCAGGGGAAAGCCCTCTCCTCACTTATACTGTTCAGCTGGTAACATGTCCCGTGTATATTAAACCATCAGGGGAACACACTCTCCTCACTTATACTGTTCACCTGGTAACATGTTCCGTGTATATTAAAACATCAGGGGAAAGCACTCTCCTCACTTATGCTGTTCACCTGGTAACATGTCCCGTGTATATTAAACCATCAGGGGAACTCACTCTCCTCACTTTTCCTGTTCAGCTGGTATCATGTCCTGTGTATATTAAACCATCAGGGGAACACACTCTCCTCACTTATACTGTTCACCTGTTGACATGTCGTGTGTTGTAAACCATCAGGGGAACACACTCTCCTCACTTATCCTGTTCACCTGGGAAATGTCCCGTCAGTATTAAACCATCAGGGGAACTCAATCTCCTCACTTATACTGTTCACCTGGTGCCATGTCCCGTGTGTATTAAACAATCAGGGGAACACACTCTCCTCACATATACTGTTCACCTGGTAACATGTCCCATGTGTATTAAACAATCAGGGGAACTCACTCTCCTCACTTATACTGTTCACCTGGTAACATGTCCCGTGTATATTAAACAATCAGGGGAACACACTCTCCTCACTTCTACTCTTCACCTGGTGACAAGTCCCGTGCGTGTTAAACCATCAGGGGAATACACTCTCCTCACTTATACTGTTCACCTGCTAACATGTCCCGTGTATATTAAACCATCAGGGGAACTCACTCTCCTCACATTTCCTGTTCACCTGCTAACATGTCCCGTGTATATTAAACCATCAGGGGAACACACTCTCCTCACTTATACTGTTCACCTGTTGACATGTCGTGTGTTGTAAACCATCAGGGGAACACACTCTCCTCACTTATCCTGTTCACCTGGGAAATGTCCCGTCAGTATTAAACCATCAGGGGAAATCAATCTCCTCACTTATACTGTTCACCTGGTGACATGTCCCGTGTATATTAAACAATGAGGGGAACACACTCTCCTCACTTATAATCGTCACCTGGTAACATGTCCCATGTATATTAAGCCATCAGGGGAACACACTCTCTTCACATATACTGTTCACCTGGTAACATGTCCCGTGTGTATTAAACAATCAGGGGAACACACTCTCCTCACTTCTACTCTTCACCTGGTGACACGTCCCGTGCGTGTTAAACCATCAGGGGAACACACTCTCCTCACTTATACTGTTCACGTTGTAACATGTCCCGTGTATATTAAACCATCAGGCCAACACACTCTCCTCACTTATACTGTTCACCTGGTAACATGTCCCGTGTATATTAAACCATCAGGGGAACACACTCTCTTCACATATACTGTTCACCTGGTAACATGTCCCGTGTGTATTAAACAATCAGGGGAACACACTCTCCTCACTTCTACTCTTCACCTGGTGACACGTCCCGTGCGTGTTAAACCATCAGGGGAACACACTCTCCTCACTTATACTGTTCACTTTGTAACATGTCCCGTGTATATTAAACCATCTGGGGAACACACTCTCCTCACTTATACTGTTCACCTGGTAACATGTCCCGTTTATATTTAACAATCAGGGGAACACACTCTCCTCACTCATACTGTTCACCTGGTAACATGTCCCGTGTATACTAAACCATCAGGGGAACACACTCTCCTCACTTATACTGTTCACTTTGTAACATGTCCTGTGAGTATTAAACAATCAGTGGAACACACTCTCCTGACTTATACTTTTCACCTGGTAACATGTCCTGTGTATATTAAACCATCAGGGGAACACATTCTCCTCACTTATACTGTTCACCTGGTAACATGTCCTGTGTATATTAAACCATCAGGGGAACACACTCTCCTCACTTATACTGTTCACCTGGTAACATGTCCCGTGTATACTAAACCATCAGGGGAACACACTCTCTTCACATATACTGTTCACCAGGTAACATGTCCCGTGTGTATTAAACAATCAGGGGAACACACTCTCCTCACTTATACTGTTCACCTGGTAACATCTCCCTTGAGTATTAAACAATCGGGGGAACACACTCTCCTCAATTATGCTGTTCACCTGGTAACATGTCCCGTGTATATTAAACCATCTGGGGAACACACTCTCCTCACTTATACTGTTCACCTGGTAATATGTCCCGTGTATATTAAACCATCAGGGCAACACACTCTCCTCTCTTATGCTCTTCAGCTGGTAACATGTCCCGTGTATATTAAACCATCTGGGGAACACACTCTCCTCACTTATACTGTTCACCTGGTAACATGTCCCGTGTATATTAAACCATCTGGGGAACACACTCTCCTCACTTATACTGTTCACCTGGTAATATGTCCCGTGTATATTAAACCATCAGGGCAACACACTCTCCTCTCTTATGCTCTTCAGCTGGTAACATGTCCCGTGTATATTAAACCATCTGGGGAACACACTCTCCTCACTTATACTGTTCACCTGGTAACATGTCCCGTGTATATTAAACCATCAGGGGAAAACACTCTCCTCACTTATACTCGTCACGTTGTAACATGTCCCACGTATATTAAGCAATCAGGGGAACAGGCTCTCTTCACTTGTACTGTTCACCTGCTAACATGTCCCATGTATATTAAACCATCAGGGGAAAGCCTTCTCCTCACTTATGCTGTTCAGCTGGTAACATGTCCCGTGTATATTATACCATCAGGGGAACACACTCTCCTCACTTACACTGTTCACCTGGTAACATGTCCCATGTATATTAAACAATCAGGGGAACACACTCTCCTGACTTATACTTTTCACCTGGTAACATGTCCTGCGTATATTAAACCATCAGGGGAACACATTCTCCTCACTTATACTGTTCAGCTGGGAACATGTCCCGTGTATATTAAACCATCAGGGGAATACATTCTCCTCACTTATATTGTTCACCAGCTAACATGTCCAATGTATATTGAACCATCAGAGGAATACAGTATCCTCACTTATACTGTTCACCTGGTAACATATCCCGTTTATATTAAACCATCAGTGGAACACATTCTCCTCACTTATACAATTCACCTGGTAACATGTCCCTTGCATATTAAACCATCAGGGGAAAGCCCTTTCCTCACTTATACTGTTCAGCTGGTAACATGTCCCGTGTATATTAAAACATCAGGGGAATACATTCTCCTCACTTATACTGTTCACCTGATAACATGTCCCGTGTATATTAAACCATCAGTGGAACACATTCTCCTCACTTATACTGTTCACCTGGTAACATGTCCCGTGTATATTGAACCATCAGGGGAATACAGTATCCTCACTTATACTGTTCACCTGGTAACATGTCCCGTGTATATTAAAACATCAGGGGAATACATTCTTCTCACTTATACTGTTCACCTGGTAACATGTCCCGTGTATATTAAACCATCAGTGGAACACATTCTCCTCACTTATACTGTTCACCTGGTAACATGTCCCGTGTTTATTAAACCATCAGGGGAAAGCCCTCTCCTCACTTATACTGTTCAGCTGGTAACATGTCCCGTGTATATTAAACCATCAGGGCAACACACTCTCCTCACTTATACTGTTCACCTGGTAACATGTCCCGTGTATATTAAACCATCTGGGGAACACACTCTCCTCACTTATACTGTTCACCTGGTAACATGTCCCGTTTATATTTAACAATCAGGGGAACACACTCTACTCACTTATGCTGTTCACCTGGTAACATGTCCCGTGTATATTAAACAATCAGGGGAACACATTCTCCTCACTGATACTGTTCACCTGCTAACATGTCCCGTGTATATTAAACCATCAGGGGAACGCACTCTCCTCACTTATACTGTTCACCTGGTAACATGTCCCGTTTATATTTAACAATCAGGGGAACACACTCTCCTCACTTATACTGTTCACCTGGTGACATGTCCCATGTATATTATACCATCAGGGGAACACACTCTCCTCACTTCTAGTCTTCACCTGGTGACACGTACCATGCGTGTTAAACCATCAGGGGAACACACTCTCCTCACTTATACTGTTCACCTGGTAACATGTCCCGTGTATATTAAACCATCAGGGGAACACACTCTCTTCACATATACTGTTCACCAGGTAACATGTCCCGTGTGTATTAAACAATCAGGGGAACACACTCTCCTCACTTCTACTCTTCACCTGTTGACACGTCCCGTGCGTGTTAAACCATCAGGGGAACACACTCTCCTCTCTTATGCTCTTCAGCTAGTAACATGTCCCGTGTATAATAAACCATCTGGGGAACACACTCTCCTCACTTATACTGTTCACCTGGTAACATGTCCCGTGTATATTAAACCATCTGGGGAACACACTCTCCTCACTTATACTGTTCACCTGGTAATATGTCCCGTGTATATTAAACCATCAGGGCAACACACTCTCCTCTCTTATGCTCTTCAGCTGGTAACATGTCCCGTGTATATTAAACCATCTGGGGAACACACTCTCCTCACTTATACTGTTCACCTGGTAACATGTCCCGTGTATATTAAACCATCAGGGGAAAACACTCTCCTCACTTATACTCGTCACGTTGTAACATGTCCCACGTATATTAAGCAATCAGGGGAACAGGCTCTCTTCACTTGTACTGTTCACCTGCTAACATGTCCCATGTATATTAAACCATCAGGGGAAAGCCTTCTCCTCACTTATGCTGTTCAGCTGGTAACATGTCCCGTGTATATTATACCATCAGGGGAACACACTCTCCTCACTTACACTGTTCACCTGGTAACATGTCCCATGTATATTAAACAATCAGGGGAACACACTCTCCTGACTTATACTTTTCACCTGGTAACATGTCCTGCGTATATTAAACCATCAGGGGAACACATTCTCCTCACTTATACTGTTCAGCTGGGAACATGTCCCGTGTATATTAAACCATCAGGGGAATACATTCTCCTCACTTATATTGTTCACCAGCTAACATGTCCAATGTATATTGAACCATCAGAGGAATACAGTATCCTCACTTATACTGTTCACCTGGTAACATATCCCGTGTATATTAAACCATCAGTGGAACACATTCTCCTCACTTATACAATTCACCTGGTAACATGTCCCTTGCATATTAAACCATCAGGGGAAAGCCCTTTCCTCACTTATACTGTTCAGCTGGTAACATGTCCCGTGTATATTAAAACATCAGGGGAATACATTATCCTCACTTATACTGTTCACCAGATAACATGTCCCGTGTATATTAAACCATCAGTGGAACACATTCTCCTCACTTATACTGTTCACCTGGTAACATGTCCCGTGTATATTGAACCATCAGGGGAATACAGTATCCTCACTTATACTGTTCACCTGGTAACATGTCCCGTGTATATTAAAACATCAGGGGAATACATTCTCCTCACTTATACTGTTCACCTGGTAACATGTCCCGTGTATATTAAACCATCAGTGGAACACATTCTCCTCACTTATACTGTTCACCTGGTAACATGTCCCGTGTATATTAAACCATCAGGGGAAAGCCCTCTCCTCACTTATACTGTTCAGCTGGTAACATGTCCCGTGTATATTAAACCATCAGGGCAACACACTCTCCTCACTTATACTGTTCACCTGGTAACATGTCCCGTGTATATTAAACCATCTGGGGAACACACTCTCCTCACTTATACTGTTCACCTGGTAACATGTCCCGTTTATATTTAACAGTCAGGGGAACACACTCTACTCACTTATGCTGTTCACCTGGTAACATGTCCCGTGTATATTAAACAATCAGGGGAACACATTCTCCTCACTGATACTGTTCACCTGCTAACATGTCCCGTGTATATTAAACCATCAGGGGAACGCACTCTCCTCACTTATACTGTTCACCTGGTAACATGTCCCGTTTATATTTAACAATCAGGGGAACACACTCTCCTCACTTATACTGTTCACCTGGTGACATGTCCCATGTATATTATACCATCAGGGGAACACACTCTCCTCACTTCTAGTCTTCACCTGGTGAGACGTACCTTGCGTGTTAAACCATCAGGGGAACACACTCTCCTCACTTATACTGTTCACCTGGTAACATGTCCCGTGTATATTAAACCATCAGGGGAACACACTCTCTTCACATATACTGTTCACCAGGTAACATGTCCCGTGTGTATTAAACAATCAGGGGAACACACTCTCCTCACTTCTACTCTTCACCTGTTGACACGTCCCGTGCGTGTTAAACCATCAGGGGAACACACTCTCCTCACTTATACTGTTCACCAGATAACATGTCCCGTGTATATTAAACCATCAGGGGAACACACTCTCCTCACTTATACTGTTCACCTGGTAACATGTCCCGTGTATATTAAACCATCAGGGGAACACACTCTCTTCACATATACTGTTCACCAGGTAACATGTCCCGTGTATATTAAACCATCAGGGGAACACACTCTCCTCACTTATACTGTTCACCTGGTAACATCTCCCGTGAGTATTAAACAATCAGGGGAACACACTCTCCTCACTTATACTGTTCACCTGGTAACATGTCCTGTGTATATTGAACCATCTGGGGAAAACACTCTCCTCACTTATACTGTTCACCTGGTAACATGTCCTGTGTATATTAAACCATCAGGGGAACACACTCTCCTCACTTATACTGTTCACCTGGTAACATGTCCCGTGTATATTAAACCATCAGCGGAACACACTCTCCTCACTTATACTGTTCACCTGGTAACATGTCCCGTTTATATTTAACAATCAGGGGAACACACTCTCCTCACTTATACTGTTCACCTGGTAGCATGTCCCGTGTATATTAAACCATCAGGGGAACACATTCTCCTCACTGATACTGTTCACCTGCTAACATGTCCCGTGTATATTAAACATTGAGGGGAAAACACTCTCCTCACTTATACTCGTCTCCTTGTAACATGTCCCACGTATATTAAGCAATCAGGGGAACAGGCTCTCCTCACTTATACTGTTCACCTGGTAACATGTCCCATGTATATTAAACCATCAGGGGAAAGCCTTCTCCTCCCTTTTCTGTTCACCTGGTAACATGTCCCGTGTGTATTAAACCATCAGGGGAACTCAATGTCCTCACTTATACTGTTCACCTGGTAACATGTCCCGTGTATATTAAACCATCAGGGGAATTCTTTCTCCTCTCTTATACTGTTCACCTGGCAACAAGTCCCGTGTATATTAAACCATCAGTGGAACACATTCTCCTCACTTATACAATTCACCTGGTAACATGTCCCGTGTATATTATACCATCAGGGGAACACACTGTCCTCACTTATACTGTTCACCTGGTAACATGTTCCGTGTATATTGAAACATCAGGGGAATGCAGTATCCTCACTTATACTGTTCACCTGGTAACATGTCCCGTGTATATTAAACCATCAGGGGAACACACTCTCCTCACTTATACTGTTCACCTGGTAACATGTCCCGTGTATATTAAACCATCAGTGGAACACATTCACCTCACTTATACTGTTCACCTGGTAACATGTCCCTTGTATATTAAACCATCAGGGGAAAGCCCTCTCTTCACTTATACTGTTCACCTGGTAACATGTCCCGTGTATATTATACAATCAGGGGAACACACTGTCATCACTTATGCTGTTCACCTGGTAACATGTCCCGTGTATAATAAAACATCAGGGGAAAGCACCCTCCTCACTTACACTGTTCACCTGGTGACATGTCCCGTGTATATTATACCATCAGGGGAACTGACTTTCCTCACTTAATCTGTTCACCTGGTAACATTTCCTGTGCGTGTTAAACCATCAGGGGAACACTCCTCACTTATAATGTTCACCTGGTAACATGTCCTGTGCGTGTTAAACCATCAGGGGAACACTCTCTCCTCACTTATACTGTTCACCTGTTGACATGTCGTGTGTTTTAAACCATCAGGGGAACACACTCTCCTCAATTACACTGTTCACCTGGTAACATGTCCCGTGTGTATTAAACAATCAGGGGAACTCACTCTCCTCACTTATACTGTTCACCTGTTAACATGTCCCGCCAGTATTAAACCATCAGGGGAAGACACTCTCCTCCCTTTTCTGTTCACCTGGTAACATGTCCCGTGTGTATTAAACCATCAGGGGAACTCACTGTCCTCACTTATGCTGTTCTCCTGGTAACATGTCCCGTGTATATTAAACCATCAGGGGAATACATTCTCCTCACTTATACTGTTCACCTGGTGACATGTCCCGTGTATATTAAATCATCAGTGGAACAAATTCTCCTCACTTATACAGTTCACCTGGTAACATGTCCCTTGTATATTAAACCATCAGGGGAACACACTCTCCTCACTTATACTGTTCACCTGGTAACATGTCCCTTGTATATTAAACCATCAGGGGAAAGCCCTCTCCTCACTTATACTGTTCAGCTGGTAACATGTCCCGTGTATATTAAACCATCAGGGGAACACAGTCTCCTCACTTATACTGTTCACCTGGTAACATGTCCTGTGCGTGTTAAACCATCAGGGGAACACACTCTCCTCACTTATGCTGTTCACCTGGTGACATGTCCCGTGTGTATTAACCAATCAGGGGAACACACTCTCCTCACATATACTGATCACTTGGTTACATGTCCCGTGCGTGTTAAACCATCAGGGGAACACACTCTCCTCACTTATACTGTTCACGTGGGGAAATGTCCCGTCAGTATTAAACCATCAGGGGAACACACTCTCCTCACTTATACTGTTCACCTGGTAACATGTCCTGTGCGTGTTAAACCATCAGGGGAACACACTCTCCTCACTTATACTGTTCACGTGGGGAAATGTCCCGTCAATATTAAACAATCAGGGGAACTCACTCTCCTGACTTATGCTGTTCTGCTGGTAACATGTCCTGTGCGTGTTAAACCATCAGAGGAACACACTCTCCTCACTTATCCTGTTCACCTGGTGACATGTCCCGTCAGTATTAAACCATCAGGGGAAGACACACCCCTCCCTTTTCTGTTCTCCTGGTAACATGTCCCGTTTGTATTAAACCATCAGGGGAACTCACTGTCCTCACTTATACTGTTCACCTGGTAACATGTCCCGTGTATATTAAACCATCAGGGGAAAGCCCTCTCCTCACTTATACTGTTCACCTGGTAATATGTCCCTTGTATATTAAACCATCAGGGGTACACACTCTCCTCACTTATATTGTTCACCTGGTAACATCTCCCGTGAGTATTAAACAATCAGGGGAACACACTCTCCTCACTTATACTGTTCACATGCTAACATGTCCCGTGTATATTAAACCATCAGGGGAACACACTCTCCTCACTTATACTTTTCACCTGGTAACATGTCCCGTGTATATTAAACCATCAGGGGAACACATTTTCCTCACTTATTCTGTTCACCTGCTAACATGTCCCGTGTATATTAAACCATCAGGGGAACACACTCTCCTCACTTACATTGTTCACCTGGTAACATGTCCCGTGTATATTTAACCATCAGGGGAATACAGTCTCCTCACTTATACTGTTCACCTGGTAACATGTCCCGTGTATATTAAACCATCAGGGGAACACACTCTCCTCACTTACATTGTTCACCTGGTAACATGTCCCGTGTATATTTAACCATCAGGGAAACACACTCTCCTCACTTATACTGTTCACCTGGTAACATGTCCCGTGTATATTAAACAATGAGGGGAACACACTCTCCTCACTTATACTCGTCCCCTGGTAACATGTCCAAAGTATATCGAGCAATCAGGGGAACCCGCTCTACTCACTTATACTGTTCACCTGGTAACATGTCCCGTGTATATTAAACCATCGGGGGAAAGCCCTCTCCTCACTTATACTGTTCACCTGGTAACATGTCCCATGTATATTAAACCATCAGGGGAACACATTCTCCTCACTGATACTGTTCACCTGCTAACATGTCCCGTGTATATTAAACCATCGGGGAAAGCCCTCTCCTCACTTATACTGTTCAGCTGGTAACATGTCCCGTGTATAGTAAACGATCAGGGGAACGCACTCTCCTCACTTATACTGTTCACCTGGTAACATGTCCCGTGTATATTAAACCATCGGGGAAAGCCCTCTCCTCACTTATACTGTTCAGCTGGTAACATGTCCCGTGTATAGTAAACGATCAGGGGAACGCACTCTCCTCACTTATACTGTTCACCTGGTAACATGTCCCTTGTATATTAAACCATCGGGGGAAAGCCCTCTCCTCACTTATACTGTTCAGCTGGTAACATGTCCCGTGTATATTAAACCATCAGGGGAACACACTCTCCTCACTTATCCTGTTCACCTGGTAACATGTCCCGTGTATATTAAACCATCAGGGGAAAAACCCTCTCCTCACTTATACTGTTCAGCTGGTAACATGTCCCGTGTATATTATACCATCAGGGGAACACACTCTCCTCACTTATACTGTTCAGTTGGTAACTTGTCCCGTGTATATTAAACCATCACGGAAACACACTCTCCTCACTTTTACTGTTCACCTGGTAACATGTCCCGTGTATATTTACAAACAGGGGAACACACTCTCCTCACTTACACTCGTCACCTGGTAACATGTCCCACGTATATTAAGCAATCAGGGGAACACAATCTCCTCACTTATACTTTTCACCTGGTAACATGTCCCGTGTATATTAAACCATCAGGGGATTACATTCTCCTCACTTATACTGTTCACCTGCTAACATGTCCCGTGCATATTAAACCATCAGGGGAAAGCCCTCTCCTCAATTACACTGTTCAGCTGGTAACATGTCCTGTGTATATTAAACCATCAGGGGAACACACTCTCCTCACTTATACTGTTCACCTGCTAACATGTCCCGTGTATATTGAACCATCAGGCAAACACACTCTCCTCACTTATACTGTTCACCTGGTAACATGTCCCGTGCGTGTTCAACAATCAGGGGAACACTCTCTCCTCACTTATACTGTTCACCTGGTGACATGTCCTGTGTGTATTAAACCATGAGGGGAACAAACTCTCCTCTCTTATACTGTTCACCTGGGGAAATGTCCCGTCAGTATTAAAGAAGCAGGGGAACACACTCTCCTCACTTATAATGTTCACCTCGGGAAATGTCCCGTCAGTATTAAACCATCAGGGGAACACACTCTCCACACTTATACTGTTCACCTGGTAACATGTCCCGTGCGTGTTAAACCATCAGGGGAACACACTCTCCTCGCTTAAACTGATCACATGGTGACATGTCCCGTCAGTATTAAACAATCGTGGGAACACACTCTCCTCACTTCCTCTGTTCACCTGGTAACATGTCCCATGTATATTAAACAATCAGGGAAACACACTCTCCTCACTTATACTGTTCACCTGGTAACATGTCCCGTGTATATTAAACCATCAGGGGAACACACTCTCCTCACTTATACTGTTCACCTGGGAACATGTCCCGTGTATATTAAACCATCAGGGGAACACACTCTCCTCACTTATACTGTTCACCTGGGAACATGTCCTGTGTGTATTAAACAATCAGGGGAACACACTCTCCTCACTTATCCTGTTCACCTGGTAACATGTCCTGTGCGTATTAAACAATCAGGGGAACACACTCTCCTCACTTATACTGTTCACCTGGTAACATGTCCCGTGCGTATTAAACCATCAGGGGAACACACTCTCCTCCCTTAAACTGTTCACCTGGTAATGTGTCCCATGTATATTAAACAATCAGGGGAACACACTCGCCTCACTTGAACTGTTCACCTGGTAACATGTCCCGTGTTTATTAAACAATCAGGGGAACACACTCTCCTCAACTATACTGTTCACCTGGTAACATGTCCCGTGTGTATTAAACCATCAGGGGAACACACTCTCCTCAATTATACTGTTCACCTGGTAACATGTCCCGTGTATATTATACCATCAGTGGAACATACTCTCCTCACTTATACTGTTCACCTGGTAACATGTCCCGTGTATATTAAACCATCATGGGTAAGCCCTCTCCTCACTTATACAGTTCAGCTGGTAACATGTCCCGTGTATATTATACCATCAGGGGAACACACTCTCCTCACTTCTGCTGTTCACCTGGTAACATGTCCCGTGTATATTAAACCATCAGGGGAACACACTCTCCTCACTTATACTGTTCACCTGATGACATGTCCCGGGTATATTAAACAATCAGGGGAACACACTCTCCTCACTTATACTGTTCACCTGGTAACATGTCCTGTGTATATTAAACAATCAGGGGAACTCACTCTCCTCACTTATACTGTTCACCTGGTATCATGTCCTGTGTATATTAAACCATCAGGGGATCACACTCTCCTCACTTATACTGTTCACCTGGTATCATGTCCTGTGTATATTAAACAATCAGGGGAACTCACTCTCCTCACTTATACTGTTCACCTGGTATCATGTCCTGTGTATATTAAACCATCAGGGGAACACATTCTCCTCACTTATACTGTTCACCTGGTAACAAGTCCCGTGCGTATTAAACCATCAGGGGAACACATTCTCCTCACTTATACTGTTCACCTGATAACATGTCCCGTGTGTATTAAACAATCCGGGGAATACACTCACCTCACTTATACTGTTCACCTGGTAACATGTCCCGTGCGTATTAAACCATCAGGGGAACACACTCTCCTCACTTCTGCTCTTCACCTGGTGACACGTCCCGTGTATATTAAACCATCAGGGGAACACACTCTCCTCACTTATACTATTCACCTGTAGACATGTCCTGTGTGTATTAAACCATCAGGGGAACACACTCTTCTCACTTATTCTGTTCACCTGGCGACATGTCCAGTGCGTATTAAACAATCAGGGGAACTCACTCTCTTCACTTATACTGTTCACCTGGGGAAATGTTCTGTCAGTATTAAACCATCAGGGGAACACACTCTCCTCACTTATAGTGTTCACCTGGTAACATATCCCGTGCGTATTAAACCATCAGGGGAACACTCTCTCCTCACTTATACTGTTCACCTGGGGAAATGTCCCGACAGTATTAAACCATCACAGGAACACACTCTCCTCACTTATACTGTTCATCTGGTAACATGTCCCGTCAGTATTAAACCATCAGGAGAACACAGTCTCCTCACTTATACTGTTCACCTGGTGACATGTCCCGTGTGTATTAAACAATAAGGGGAACACACACTCCTCACTTATACTGTTCACCTGGTAACATGTCCCGTCAGTATTAAACAATCAGGGGAACACACTCTCCTCAATTATACTGTTCACCTGGTAACATGTCCCATGCGTGTTAAACCATCAGGGGAACACACTCTCCTCACTTATACTGTTCACCTGGTAACATTTCCCGGGAATATTAAACCATCAGGGGAACACACTCTCCTCACTTATACCGTTCACCTGATAACATGTCCCGTGTGTATTAAACAATCAGGGGAACACACTCTCCTCACTTATACTGTTCACCTGGTAACATGTCCCGTGAATATTAAACCATCAGGGGAAAGCACTCTCCTCACTTATACTGTTCACCTCGTGACATGTCCCGTCAGTATTAAGCAATCAGGGGAACACACTCTCCTCACTTATACTGTTCACCTGATAACATGTCCCGTGAATATTAAACCATCAGGGGAAAGCACTCTCCTCACTTATACTGTTCACCTCGTGACATGTCCCGTCAGTATTAAGCAATCAGGGGAACACACTCTCCTCAATTATACTGTTCACCTGGTAACATGTCCCGTGTATATTAAACCATCAGTGGAACACACTCTCCTCACTTATACTGTTCACCTGGTAACATTTCCCTCGTATATTAAACCATCAGGGGAACACACTCTCCTCACTTATAATGTTCACCTTGTAACATGTCCGGTGTGTATTAAACAATCAGGGGAACACACTCTCCTCACTTATACTGTTCACCTGGTAACATTTCCCTCGTATATTAAACCATCAGGGGAACACACTCTCCTCACTTATACTGTTCACCTGGTAACATGTCCCGTGTGTATTAAACAATCAGGGGAACACACTCTCCTCACTTATACTGTTCACCTGTTGACATGTCCCGTGTATATTAAACAATCTGGGGAACACACTCTCCTCAATTATACTGTTCACCTGCTGACATGTTCCGGGTATATTAAAACATCAGGGGAACACACTCTCCTCACTTATACTGTTCACCTTGTAACATGTCCCGTGCGTGTTAAACCATCAGGGGAACACACTCTCCTCACTTATACTGTTCATCTGGTAACATGTCCTGTGTGCATTAAACCATCAGAGGAACACACTCTCCTCACTTATACTGTTCATCTGGTAACATGTCCCGTCAGTATTAAACCATCAGGAGAACACAGTCTCCTCACTTATACTGTTCACCTGGTAACATGTCCCGTGTGTATTAAACAATCAGGGGAACACACTCTCCTCACTTATACTGTTCACCTGGTAACATGTCCTGTGTGCATTAAACCATCAGAGGAACACACTCTCCTCACTTATACTGTTCATCTGGTAACATGTCCCGTCAGTATTAAACCATCAGGAGAACACATTCTCCTCACTTATACTGTTCACCTGGTAACATGTCCTGTGTGCATTAAACCATCAGAGGAACACACTCTCCTCACTTATACTGTTCATCTGGTAACATGTCCCGTCAGTATTAAACCATCAGGAGAACACATTCTCCTCACTTATACTGTTCACCTGGTAACATGTCCCGTGTGTATTAAACAATCAGGGGAACACACTCTCCTCACTTATACTGTTCACCTGGTAACATGTCCTGTGTGCATTAAACCATCAGAGGAACACACTCTCCTCACTTATACTGTTCATCTGGTAACATGTCCCGTCAGTATTAAACCATCAGGAGAACACATTCTCCTCACTTATACTGTTCACCTGGTAACATGTCCCGTCAGTATTAAACCATCAGGAGAACACACTCTCCTCACTTATACTGTTCACCTGGTAACATGTCCTTTGCATATTTATCCATCAGGGGAAAACATTCTGCTCACTTATACTGTTCACCTGGTGACATGTCCCGTGTGTATTAAACAATCAGGGGAACACACTCTCCTCACTTATACTGTTCACCTGGTAACATGTCCCGTGTGTATTAAACAATCAGGGGAACACACTCTCCTCACTTATACTGTTCACCTGGTAACATGTCCTGTGTGCATTAAACCATCAGAGGAACACACTCTCCTCACTTATACTGTTCATCTGGTAACATGTCCCGTCAGTATTAAACCATCAGGAGAACACATTCTCCTCACTTATACTGTTCACCTGGTAACATGTCCCGTGTGTATTAAACAATCAGGGGAACACACTCTCCTCACTTATACTGCTCAACTGGTAACATGTCCTGTGTGCATTAAACCATCAGAGGAACACACTCTCCTCACTTATACTGTTCATCTGGTAACATGTCCCGTCAGTATTAAACCATCAGGAGAACACATTCTCCTCACTTATACTGTTCACCTGGTAACATGTCCCGTCAGTATTAAACCATCAGGAGAACACACTCTCCTCACTTATACTGTTCACCTGGTAACATGTCCTTTGCATATTTATCCATCAGGGGAAAACATTCTGCTCACTTATACTGTTCACCTGGTGACATGTCCCGTGTGCATTAAACAATCAGGGGAACACACTCTCCTCACTTATACTTTTTAACCGGTGACATGTCCCGTCAGTATTAAACAATCAGGGGAACACACTCTCCTCACTTATACTGTTCACCTGGTAACATGTCCCGTCAGTATTAAACAATCAGGGGAACACACTCTCCTCAATTATACTGTTCACCTGGTAACATGTCCCGTGCGTGTTAAACCATCAGGGGAACACACTCTCCTCACTTATACTGTTCACCTGGTAACATTTCCCGTGAGTATTAAACCATCAGGGGAACACACTCTCCTCACTTATACTGTTCACCAGGTAACATGTCCCGTGAATTTTAAACAATCAGGGGAAAGCACTCTCCTCACTTATACTGTTCACCTGGTAACATGTCCCGTCAATATTAAACCATCAGGGGAAAGCACTCTCCTCACTTATACTGTTCACCTCGTGACATGTCCCGTCAGTATTAAGCAATCAGGGGAACTCACTCTCCTCAATTCTACTCTTCACCTGGTGACATGTCCCGGGTATATTAAACAATCAGGGGAACACACTCTCCTCAATTATACTGTTCACCTGGTAACATGTCCCGTGTATATTAAACCATCAGTGGAACACACTCTCCTCACTTATACTGTTCACCTGGTAACATTTCCCTCGTATATTAAACCATCAGGGGAACACACTCTCCTCACTTATAATGTTCACCTTGTAACATGTCCGGTGTGTATTAAACAATCAGGGGAACACACTCTCCTCACTTATACTGTTCACCTGGTAACATTTCCCTCGTATATTAAACCATCAGGGGAACACACTCTCCTCACTTAGACTGTTCACCTGGTAACATGTCCCGTGTGTATTAAACAATCAGGGGAACACACTCCCCTCACTTATACTGTTCACCTGTTAAAATGTCCCGTGTGTATTAAACAATCAGGGGATCACACTCTCCTCACTTATACTGTTCACCTGGTAACATGTCCTGTGTATATTAAACAATCTGGGGAACACACTCTCCTCAATTATACTGTTCACCTGCTGACATGTTCCGGGTATATTAAAACATCAGGGGAACACACTCTCCTCACTTATACTGTTCATCTGGTAACATGTCCTGTGTGCATTAAACCATCAGAGGAACACACTCTCCTCACTTCTACTGTTCATCTGGTAACATGTCCTGTGTGCATTAAACCATCAGAGGAACACACTCTCCTCACTTATACTGTTCATCTGGTAACATGTCCCGTCAGTATTAAACCATCAGGAGAACACAGTCTCCTCACTTATACTGTTCACCTGGTAACATGTCCTTTGCATATTTATCCATCAGGGGAAAACATTCTGCTCACTTATACTGTTCACCTGGTGACATGTCCCGTGTGTATTAAACAATCAGGGGAACACACTCTCCTCACTTATACTTTTTAACCGGTGACATGTCCCGTGTGTATTAAACAATCAGGGGAACACACTCTCCTCACTTATACTGTTCACCTGGTAACATGTCCCGTCAGTATTAAACAATCAGGGGAACACACTCTCCTCAATTATACTGTTCACCTGGTAACATGTCCCGTGCGTGTTAAACCATCAGGGGAACACACTCTCCTCACTTATACTGTTCACCTGGTAACATTTCCCGTGAGTATTAAACCATCAGGGGAACACACTCTCCTCACTTATACTGTTCACCAGGTAACATGTCCCGTGAATTTTAAACAATCAGGGGAAAGCACTCTCCTCAATTATACTGTTCACCTGCTGACATGTTCCGGGTATATTAAAACATCAGGGGAACACACTCTCCTCAATTATACTGTTCTCCTGGCAACATGTCCCGTGTGTATTAAACCATCAGTGGAACGCACTCTCCTCACTTATACTGTTCACCTGGTAACATGTCCCGTCAATATTAAACCATCAGGGGAAAGCACTCTCCTCACTTATACTGTTCACCTCGTGACATGTCCCGTCAGTATTAAGCAATCAGGGGAAATCACTCTCCTCAATTCTACTCTTCACCTGGTGACATGTCCCGGGTATATTAAACAATCAGGGGAACACACTCTCCTCAATTATACTGTTCACCTGGTAACATGTCCCGTGTATATTATACCATCAGTGGAACATACTCTCCTCGCTTATACTGTTCACCTGGTAACATGTCCCGTGTATATTAAACCATCATGGGTAAGCCCTCTCCTCACTTATACAGTTCAGCTGGTAACATGTCCCGTGTATATTGTACCATCAGGGGAACACACTCTCCTCACTTATGCTGTTCACCTGGTAACATGTCCCGTGTATATTAAACCATCAGGGGAACACACTCTCCTCACTTATACTGTTCACCTGATGACATGTCCCGGGTATATTAAACAATCAGGGGAACTCACTCTCCTCACTTATACTGTTCACCTGGTATCATGTCCTGTGTATATTAAACCATCAGGGGAACACATTCTCCTCACTTATACTGTTCACCTGATAACATGTCCCGTGCGTATTAAACCATCAGGGCAACACACTCTCCTCACTTATACTGTTCACCTGGTAACAGGTCCCGTGCGTATTAAACCATCAGGGGAACACATTCTCCTCACTTATACTGTTCACCTGATAACATGTCCCGTGTGTATTAAACCATCAGGGGAACACTCTCTCCTCACTTATACTGTTCACCTGGTAACAAGTCCCGTGCGTATTAAACCATCAGGGGAACACATTCTCCTCACTTATACTGTTCACCTGATAACATGTCCCGTGTGTATTAAACCATCAGGGGAACACACTCTCTTCACTTACACTGTTCACCTGGTAACATGTCCCGTGTATATTAAACCATCAGGGGAAAGCACTCTCCTCACTTATACTGTTCACCTGGTAACATGTCCCGTGCGTATTAAACCATCAGGGGAACACTCTCTCCTCACTTATACTGTTCACCTGGTAACAAGTCCCGTGCGTATTAAACCATCAGGGGAACACATTCTCCTCACTTATACTGTTCACCTGATAACATGTCCCGTGTGTATTAAACCATCAGGGGAACACACTCTCTTCACTTACACTGTTCACCTGGTAACATGTCCCGTGTATATTAAACCATCAGGGGAAAGCACTCTCCTCACTTATACTGTTCACCTGATAACATGTCCCGTGTGTATTAAACCATCAGGGGAACACACTCTCCTCATTTATACTGTTCACCTGGAAACATGTCCCGTGTATATTAAACCATCAGGGGAAAGCACTCTCCTCACTTATACTGTTCACCTGGTAACATGTCCCGTGCGTATTAAACCATCAGGGGAACACACTCTCCTCACTTATACTGTTCACCTGGTAACATATCCCATGTATATTAAACCATCAGGGGAACACACTCTCCTCACTTATACTATTCACCTGGCGACATGTCCAGTGCATATTAAACAATCAGGGGAACACACTCTCCTCACTTATACTGTTCACCTGGTAACATATCCCGTGCGTATTAAACCATCAGGGGAACACTCTCTCCTCACTTATACTGTTCACCTGGGGAAATGTCCCGACAGTATTAAACCATCAGGGGAACACACTCTCCTCAGTTATACTGTTCACCTGGTAACATGTCCCGTGTATATTAAACCACCAGGGGAACACACTCTCCTCACTTATACTGTTCACCTGGTAACATGTCCTGTGTGCATTAAACCATCAGAGGAACACACTCTCCTCAATTATACTGTTCACCTGGTAACATGTCCTTTGCATATTTATCCATCAGGGGAAAACATTCTGCTCACTTATACTGTTCACCTGGTGACATGTCCCGTGTGTATTAAACAATCAGGGGAACACACTCTCCTCACTTATACTTTTTAACCGGTGACATGTCCCGTGTTTATTAAACAATCAGGGGAACACACTCTCCTCACTTATACTGTTCACCCGATGACATGTCCCGTGTGTATTAAACAATCAGGGGAACACACACTCCTCACTTATACTGTTCACCTGGTAACATGTCCCGTCAGTATTAAACAATCAGGGGAACACACTCTCCTCAATTATACTGTTCACCTGGTAACATGTCCCGTGCGTGTTAAACCATCAGGGGAACACACTCTCCTCACTTATACTGATCACCTGGTAACATTTCCCGTGAGTATTAAACCATCAGGGGAACACACTCTCCTCACTTATACTGTTCTCCTGGCAACATGTCCCGTGTTTATGAAACCATCAGGGGAACACACTCTCCTCACTTATACTGTTCACCTGGTAACATGTCCCGTGTGCATTAAACAATCAGGGGAACACACTCTCCTCACTTATACTGTTCACCAGGTAACATGTCCCGTGAATATTAAACAATCAGGGGAAAGCACTCTCCTCACTTATACTGTTCACCTGGTGACATGTCCCGTGTTTATGAAACCATCAGGGGAACACACTCTCGTCACTTATACCGTTCACCTGATAACATGTCCCGTGTGTATTAAACCATCAGGGGAACACACTCTCCTCACTTATACTGTTCAAATGGTAATATGCCCTGTGTGTATTAAACAATCAGGGGAACACACTCTCCTCAATTTTACTGTTCACCTGGTAACATGTCCCGTGTATATTAAACCATCAGTGGAACGCGCTCTCCTCACTTATACTGTTCACCTGGTAACATGTCCCGTGAATATTAAACCATCAGGGGAAAGCACTCTCCTCACTTATACTGTTCACCTCGTGACATGTCCCGTCAGTATTAAGCAATCAGGGGAACACACTCTCCTCAATTATACTGTTCACCTGGTAACATGTCCCGTGTATATTAAACCATCAGTGGAACACACTCTCCTCACTTATACTGTTCACCTGGTAACATTTCCCTCGTATATTAAACCATCAGGGGAACACACTCTCCTCACTTATAATGTTCACCTTGTAACATGTCCGGTGTGTATTAAACAATCAGGGGAACACACTCTCCTCACTGATACTGTTCACCTGGTAACATTTCCCTCGTATATTAAACCATCAGGGGAACACACTCTCCTCACTTATACTGTTCACCTGGTAACATGTCCCGTGTGTATTAAACAATCAGGGGAACACACTCTCCTCACTTATACTGTTCACCTGGTAAAATGTCCCGTGTGTATTAAACAATCAGGGGATCACACTCTCCTCACTTATACTGTTCACCTGGTAACATGTCCCGTGTATATTAAACAATCTGGGGAACACACTCTCCTCAATTCTACTGTTCACCTGCTGACATGTTCCGGGAATATTAAAACATCAGGGGAACACACTCTCCTCATTTATACTGTTCACCTGGCAACATGTCCCGTGCGTGTTAAACCATCAGGGGAACACACTCTCCTCACTTATACTGTTCATCTGGTAACATGTCCTGTGTGCATTAAACCATCAGAGGAACACACTCTCCTCACTTATACTGTTCATCTGGTAACATGTCCCGTCAGTATTAAACCATCAGGAGAACACAGTCTCCTCACTTATACTGTTCACCTGGTAACATGTCCCGTGTGTATTAAACAATCAGGGGAACACACTCTCCTCACTTATACTTTTTAACCGGTGACATGTCCCGTGTGTATTAAACAATCAGGGGAACACACTCTCCTCACTTATACTGTTCACCTGGTAACATGTCCTGTGTGCATTAAACCATCAGAGGAACACACTCTCCTCACTTATACTGTTCATCTGGTAACATGTCCCGTCAGTATTAAACCATCAGGAGAACACAGTCTCCTCACTTATACTGTTCACCTGGTAACATGTCCTTTGCATATTTATCCATCAGGGGAAAACATTCTGCTCACTTATACTGTTCACCTGGTGACATGTCCCGTGTGTATTAAACAATCAGGGGAACACACTCTCCTCACTTATACTTTTTAACCGGTGACATGTCCCGTCAGTATTAAACAATCAGGGGAACACACTCTCCTCACTTATACTGTTCACCTGGTAACATGTCCCGTCAGTATTAAACAATCAGGGGAACACACTCTCCTCAATTATACTGTTCACCTGGTAACATGTCCCGTGCGTGTTAAACCATCAGGGGAACACACTCTCCTCACTTATACTGTTCACCTGGTAACATTTCCCGTGAGTATTAAACCATCAGGGGAACACACTCTCCTCACTTATACTGTTCACCAGGTAACATGTCCCGTGAATATTAAACAATCAGGGGAAGCACTCTCCTCAATTATACTGTTCACCTGCTGACATGTTCCGGGTATATTAAACCATCAGGGGAACACACTCTCCTCACTTATACTGTTCACCTGGTAACATGTCCCGTGCGTGTTAAACCATCAGGGGAACACACTCTCCTCACTTATACTGTTCACCTGGTAACATGTCCCGTGAGTATAAAACAATCAGGGGAACACACTCTCCTCACTTATACTGTTCACCTGTAACATTTCCATCGTATATTAAACCATCAGGGGAACACACTCTCCTCACTTATACTGTTCACCAGGTAACATGTCCCGTGAATATTAAACAATCAGGGGAAAGCAATCTCCTCAATTATACTGTTCACCTGCTGACATGTTCCGGGTATCTTAAACCATCAGGGGAACACACTCTCCTCACTTATACTGTTCACCTGGTAACATGTCCCGTGCGTGTTAAACCATCAGGGGAACACACTCTCCTCACTTATACTGTTCACCTGGTAACATGTCCCGTGAGTATAAAACAATCAGGGGAACACACTCTCCTCACTTATACTGTTCACCTGTAACATTTCCATCGTATATTAAACCATCAGGGGAACACACTCTCCTCACTTATACTGTTCACCTGGCAACATGTCCCGTGAGTATAAAACAATCAGGTGAACACACTCGCCTCACTTATACTGTTCACCTGGTGACATGTCCCGTCTGTATTAACCCATCAGGTGAACACACTCTCCTCACTTATACTGTTCACCTGGTGACATGTCCTGTGTGCATTAAACCATCAGAGGAAAACACTCTCCTCACTTATACTGTTCATCTGGTAACATGTCCCATCAGTATTAAACCATCAGGAGAACACAGTCTCCTCACTTATACTGTTCACCTGGTAACATGTCTTTTGCATATTTATCCATCAGGGGAAAACATTCTGCTCACTTATACTGTTCACCTGGTGACATGCCCCGTGTGTATTAAACAATCAGGGGAACACACTCTCCTCACTTATACTTTTTAACCGGTGACATGTCCCGTGTGTATTAAACAATCAGGGGAACACACTCTTCTCACTTATACTGTTCACCCGATGACATGTCCCGTGTGTATTAAACAATCAGGGGAACACACTCTCCTCACTTATACTCTTCACCTGGTAACATGTCCTGTGTATATTAAACCATCAGGGGAACACAGTCTCCTCACTTACACTGTTCACCTGGTGACATGTCCCGACAGTATTAAACAATCAGGGGAACACACTCTCCTCACTTATACTGTTCCCCTGGTAACATGTCCTGTGTATATTAAACAATCAGGGGAACACACTCTCCTCACTTATACTGTTCACCTGGTAACATGTCCTGTGTATATTAAACAATCAGGGGAACACACTCTCCTCACTTATACTGTTCACCTGGTAACATGTCCTGTTTGTAGTAAACAATCAGGGGAATACACTCTCCTCACTTATACTGTTCACCTGGTAACATGTCCCGTGTATATTAAACCATCAGGGGAACACACTCTCCTCACTTATACTGTTCACCTGGTAACATGTCCCGTGAATTTTAAACCATCGGGGAAAGCACTTCCCTCACTTATACAGTTCTCCTGGTAACATGTCCCGTGTGCATTAAACAATCAGGGGAACACACTCTCCTCACTTATAATGTTCACCTGCTGACATGTCCGGGGTATATTAAACCATCAGCAGAACACACTCTACTCACTTATACTGTTCACCTGGTAACATGTCCCGTGCGTGTTAAACCATCAGGGGAACACACTCTCCTCACATATACTGTTCACCTGTTGACATGTCCCGTGTGTATTAAACAATCAGGGGAACACACTCTCCTCACTTATACTGTTCACGTGGTGACATGTCCTGTGTGTATTAAACAATCAGGGGAACACACTCTCCTCACTTATACTGTTCACGTGGTGACATGTCCCGTGTGTATTAAACAATCAGGGGATCACACTCTCCTCAATTATACTGTTCACCTGGTAACATGTCCCGTGTATATTAAACCATCAGGGGAACACACTCTCCTCACTTAGACTGTTCACCTGGTGACATGTCCCGTGAATATTAAACCATCAGGGGAAAGCACTCTCCTCACTTATACTGTTCAACTGGTAACATGTCCCGTGTGCATTAAACCATCAGTGGAACACTCTCTCCTCACTTTTACTGTTCACCTGGTAACATGTCCTGTGTGCATTAAATCATCAGTGGAACACTCTCTCCTCACTTATACTGTTCACCTGGTAACATGTCCCGTGCGTATTAAACCAAAAGGGGAACACACTCTCCTCACTTATACTGTTCAGCTGGTTAAATTTCCATTGACTATTAAACCATCAGGGGATCACACTCTCCTCACTTATACTGTTCATCTGGTAACATGTCCAGTGAATATTAAACCATCAGGGGAGCACACTCTGCTCACTTATACTGTTCAGCTGGTAACATATCCTGTGTGTATTTAACCATCAGGGGAACACACTCTCCTCACTTATACTGTTCATCTGGTAACATGTCCCGTCAGTATTAAACCATCAGGGGAACACACTCTCCTCACTTATACTGTTCACCTGGTAACATGTCCCGTGAATTTTAAACCATCGGGGAAAGCACTTCCCTCACTTATACAGTTCTCCTGGTAACATGTCCCGTGTGCATTAGACAATCAGGGGAACACTCTCTCCTCACTTTTACTGTTCACCTGGTAACATGTCCTGTGTGCATTAAATCTTCAGTGGAACACCCTCTCCTCACTTATACTGTTCACCTGGTAACATGTCCCGTGCGTATTAAACCAAAAGGGGAACACACTCTCCTCACTTATACTGTTCAGCTGGTAACCTGTCCCGTGACTATTAAACCATCAGGGGATCACACTCTCCTCACTTATTCTGTTCATCTGGTAACATGTCCAGTGAATATTAAACCATCAGGGGAACACACTCTGCTCACTTATACTGTTCAGCTGGTAACATATCCTGTGTGTATTTAACCATCAGGGGAACACACTCTCCTCACTTATACTGTTCATCTGGTAACATGTCCCGTCAGTATTAAACCATCAGGGGAACACACTCTCCTCACTTATACTGTTCACCTGGTAACATGTCCCGTGTATACTAAACCATCAGGGGAACACACTCTCCTCACTTATACTGTTCACCTGGAAACATGTCCCGTGAATATGAAACCATCAGGGGAAAGCACTCTCCTCACTTATACTGTTCACTTGGAAACATGTCCCGTGCGTATTAAACATACAGGTGAACACACTCTCCTCACTTAGACTGTTCACCTGGTAACATGTCCTGTTTGCATTAAACCATCAGGAGAACACACTCTCCTCACTTATACTGTTCACCTGGCAACATGTCCCGTCAGTATTAAACAATCAGGGGAACACATTCTCCTCACTTATACTGTTCACTTGGTAACATGTCCCGTGCGTATTAAACCAACAGGGGAACACATTCTCCTCACTTATACTGTTCAGCTGGTAACATGTCCCGTGTGCATTAAGCAATCAAGGGAACACACTCTCCTCACTTATACCGTTCACCTGATAACATGTCCCGTGTGTATTAAAACATCAGGGGAACACATTCTCCTCACTTATACTGTTCACCTGGTAACATGCCCTGTGTATATTAAACCATCAGGGGAACACACTCTCCTCACTTATATTTTTTACCTGGTAAGATGTCCCGTGTATATTAAACCATCAGGGGAACACACTCTCCTCACTTATACTGTTCACGTAGTCACCTGTCCCGTGTATATTAAACCATCAGGGGAACACACTCTCCTCACTTATACTGTTCACCTGGTAACATATCCGGTGTATATTAAACCATCAGGGGAACACACTCTCCTGACTTATACAGTTCACTTGGTGACATGTCCCGTGCGTATTAATCCATCAGGTGAACACACTCGCCTCACTTATACTGTTCATCTGGTAACATGTCCTGTGTATATTAAACCATCAGGGGAACACACTCTCCTCACTTATACTGTTCAGCTGGTAACGTGTCCCGTGAGTATTAAACAATCAGGGGAACAAACTCTCCTCACTTATACTGTTCACCTGGTAATATTTCCTGTGTGTATTAAACAATCAGGGGAATACACTCTCCTCACTTATACTGTTCACCTGGTAACATGTCCCGTGTATATTAAACCATCAGGGGAACACACTCTCCTCAATTATACTGTTCACCTGGTAACATGTCCCGTGAATATTAAACAAACAGGGGAACACATTCTCCTCACTTATACTGTTCACCTGGAAACATGTCCCGTGTGTATTAAACAAACAGGGGAACACATTCTCCTCACTTATACTGTTCACCTGGTAACATGTCGTGTGTGTATTAATCCATCAGGGGAACACACTCTCCTCACTTAAACCGTTCACCTGGTAACATCTCCCGTGTGCATTAAACAATCAGGGGAACACACTCTCCTCAATTATACCATTCACCTTATAACATGTCCCGTGCGTATTAAGCCATCAGGGGAACACACTCTCCTCACTTATACTGTTCACTTGGTAACATGTCCCGTGCGTATTAAACAAGCAGGGGAACACATTCTTCTCACTTATACTGTTCACCTGGAAACATGTCCCGTGTGTATTAAACAAACAGGGGAACACATTCTCCTCACTTATACTGTTCACCTGGTAACATGTCCCGTGTGTATTAAACAATCAGGGGAACACATTTTTCCTCACTTATACTGTTCACCTGGTAACATGTCCCGTGAGTATTAAACAATCAGGGGAACACATTCTCCTCACTTATACTGTTCACCTGGTAACATGTCCCGTGTGTATTAAACAATCAGGGGAACACATTCTCCTCACTTATACCGTTCACCTGGTAACATGTCCCGTGCATATTAAACAATCAGGGGAACACACTCTCCTCACTAATACTGTTCACCTGGTAACATGTCCTGTGTATATTAAACCATCAGGGGAACACATTCTCCTCACTTATACTGTTCACTTGGTAACATGTCCCGTGCGTATTAAACAAACAGGGGAACACATTCTCCTCACTTCTACCGTTCACCTGGTAACATGTCCCGTGCGTATTAAACAATCAGGGGAACACACTCTCCTCACTAATACTGTTCACATGGTAACATGTCCTGTGTATATTAAACCATCAATGGAACACAATCTCCTCACTTATACCGTTCACCTGGTAACATGTCCCGTGTGCATTAAACAATCAGGGGAACACACTCTCCTCAATTATACCGTTCACCTGATAACATGTCCCGTGTGTATTAAACCATCAGGGGAACACAATCTCCTCACTTGCACTGTTCACCTGGTAACATGCCCTGTGTTTATTAAACCATCAGGGGAACACACTCTCCTCACTTATACTGTTTACCTGGTAACATGTCCCGTGTATATTAAACCATCAGGGGAACACACTCTCCTCACTTATACTGTTCACCTAGTCACATGTCCCGTGTATATTAAACCATCAGGGGAACACACTCTCCTCACTTATACTGTTCACCTGGTAACATGTCCCGTGTATATTAAACCATCAGGGGAACACACTCTCCTCACTTATACTGTTCACCTGGTAACATATCCCGTGTATATTAAACCATCAGGGGAACACACTCTCCTCACTTATACTGTTCACCTGGTAACATGTCCTGTGTGCATTAAACCATCAGGGGAACACACTCTCCTCACTTATACTGTTCATCTGGTAACATGTCCCGTCAGTATTAAACCATCAGGGGAACACACTCTCCTCAATTATACTGTTCACCTGGTGCCATGTCCCGGGTATATTAAACAATCAGGGGAAAACACTCTCCTCACTTATACTGTTCACCTGGTAACATGTCCCGTGCGTGTTAAACCATCAGGGGAACACACTCTCCTCACTTATACTGTTCAGCTGGTAACATGTCCCGTGTGTATTAAACAATCATGGGAACACACTCTCCTCACTTATAATGTTCACCTGGTGACATGTCCCGTGTATTTTAAACCATCAGCGGAACACACTCTACTCACTTATACTGTTCACCTGGTAACATGTCCCGTGCGTGTTAAACCATCAGGGCAACACACTCTCCTCACATATACTGTTCACCTGGTAACATGTCACGTGCGTGTTAAACCATCAGCGGAAAACACTCTACTCACTTATACTGTTCACCTGGTGACATGTCCTGTGTGTATTAAACCATCAGGGGAACACACTCTCCTCACTTATACTGTTCACCTGGTAACATGTCCCGTGTATATTAAACCATCAGGGGAACACACTCTCCTCACTTATACTGTTCACCTGGTAACATGTCCTGTGTGCATTAAACCATCAGGGGAACACACTCTCCTCACTTATACTGTTCGTCTGGTAACATGTCCCGTCAGTATTAAACAATCAGGGGAACACACTATCCTCACTTATACTGCTCACCCGGTGACATGTCCCGTGTGTATTAAACAATCAGGGGAACACACTCTCCTCACTTATACTGCTCACCCGGTGACAGGTCCCGTGTATATTAAACAATCATTGGAAAACACTCTCCTCAATTATACTGTTCGCCTGGTGCAATGTCCCGGGTATATTAAACAATCAGGGGAAAACACTCTCCTCACTTATACTGTTCACCTGGTAACATGTCCCGTGCGTGTTAAACCATCAGGGGAACACACTCTCCTCACTTATACTGTTCACCTGGTAACATGTCCCGTGAGTATTAAACCATCAGGGGAATACATTCTCCTCACTTATACTGTTCAGCTGGTAACATGTCCTGTGTATATTAAACCATCAGGGGAATACATTCTCCTCACTTATACTGTTCACCTGGTAACATGTCCTGTGTGTATTAAACCATCAGGGGAACACACTCTCCTCACTTATACTGTTCAGTTGGTAACATATCCTGTGTATATTAAACCATCAGGGGAACACATTCTCCTCACTTATACTGTTCACCTGGTAACATGTCCCGTGTATATTAAACCATCAGGGGAACACACTCTCCTCACTTATACTGTTCATCTGGTAACATGTCCTGTGTGTATTAAACCATCAGGGGAACACACTCTCCTCACTTATACTGTTCACCTGGTAACATGTCCCGTGTATATTAAACCATCAGGGGAATACATTCTCCTCACTTATACTGTTCACCTGGTAACATGTCCTGTGTGTATTAAACCATCAGGGGAAAATACTCTCCTCACTTATACTGTTCACCTGATAACATGTCCTGTGTGTATTAAACCATCAGGGGAAAATACTCTCCTCACTTATACTGTTCATCTGGTAACATGTCCTGTGTATATTAAACCATCAGGGGAACACACTCTCCTCACTTATACTGTTCATCTGGTAACATGTCCTGTGTATATTAAACCATCAGGGGAACACACTCTCCTCACTTATACTGTTCACCTGGTAACATGTCCTGTGTGTATTAAACCATCAGGGGAACACATTCTCCTCACTTATACTGTTCAGCTGGTAACATGTCCTGTGTATATTAAACCATCAGGGGAATACATTCTCCTCACTTATTCTGTTCAGCTGGTAACATGTCCTGTGTATATTAAACCATCAGGGGAATACATTCTCCTCACTTATACTGTTCACCTGGTAACATGTCCTGTGTGTATTAAACCATCAGGGGAAAATACTCTCCTCACTTATACTGTTCATCTGGTAACATGTCCTGTGTATATTAAACCATCAGGGGAACACACTCTCCTCACTTATACTGTTCATCTGGTAACATGTCCTGTGTATATTAAACCATCAGGGGAACACACTCTCCTCACTTATACTGTTCACCTGGTAACATGTCCTGTGTGTATTAAACCATCAGGGGAAAACATTCTCCTCACTTATACTGTTCAGCTGGTAACATGTCCTGTGTATATTAAACCATCAGGGGAATACATTCTCCTCACTTATACTGTTCACCTGGTAACATGTCCTGTGTGTATTAAACCATCAGGGGAACACACTCTCCTCACTTATACTGTTCAGTTGGTAACATATCCTGTGTGTATTAAACCATCAGGGGAACACACTCTCCTCACTTATACTGTTCATCTGGTAACATGTCCTGTGTGTATTAAACCATCAGGGGAACACACTCTCCTCACTTATACTGTTCATCTGGTAACATGTCCTGTGTGTATTAAACCATCAGGGGAACACACTCTCCTCACTTATACTGTTCATCTGGTAACATATCCTGTGTGTATTAAACCATCAGGGGAACACACTCTCCTCACTTATACTGTTCATCTGGTAACATGTCCCGTCAGTATTAAACCATCAGGGGAACACACTCTCCTCACTTATACTGTTCATCTGGTAACATGTCCCGTCAGTATTAAACCATCAGGGGAACACATTCTCCTCACTTATACTGTTCACCTGGTAACATGTCCCGTCAGTATTAAACCATCAGGGGAACACACTCTCCTCACTTATACTGTTCATCTGGTAACATGTCCCGTCAGTATTAAACCATCAGGGGAACACACTCTCCTCACTTATACTGTTCATCTGGTAACATGTCCCGTCAGTATTAAACCATCAGGGGAACACACTCTCCTCACTTATACTGTTCACTTGGGAACATGTCCTGTGCGTCTTTAATCATCAGGGGAACACACTCTCCTCACTTATACAGTTCACTTGGTGAAATGCCCGTGCTTATTAAACCATCAGGGGAACACACTCTCCTCACTTATACTGTTCAGCTGGTAACATATCCTGTGTGTATTAAACCATCAGGGGAACACACTCTCCTCACTTATACTGTTCATCTGGTAACATGTCCCGTCAGTATTAAACCATCAGGGGAACACACTCTCCTCACTTATACTGTTCACCTGGAAAAATGTCCCGTGAATATTAAACAATCAGGGGAACACACTCTCCTCACTTATACTGTTCACCTGGTAACATGTCCCGTGTATATTAAACCATCAGGAGAACACACTCTCCTCACTTATACTGTTCACCTGGAAACATGTCCCGTGAATATTAAACCATCAGGGGAACACACTCTCCTCTCTTAGACTTTTCTCCTGGTAACATGTCCCGTGTGTATGAAACAATCAGGGGAACACATTCTCCTCACTTATACTGATCACCTGGTGACATGTCCCGTGTGTATGAAACAATCAGGGGAACACACTCTCCTCACTTATACTGTTCATCTGGTAACATGTCCTGTGTGCATTAAGTCATCAGGGAAACACACTCTCCTCACTTATACTGTTCATCTGGTAACATGTCCAGTGAATATTAAACCATCAGGGGAACACACTCTCCTCACTTCTACTGTTCATCTGGTAACATGTCCTGTGTGCATTAAATCATCAGGGGAAAGCACTCTCCTCACTTATACTGTTCACCTGATAACATGTCCCGTGCATATTAAATCATCAGGGGAACACACTCTCCTCACTTATACTGTTCACCTGGTGACATGTCCCGTCAGTATTAAACAATCAGGGGAACACACTCTCCTCACTTATACTGTTCACCTGGTAACATGTCCAGTGAATATTAAACCATCAGGGGAACACACTCTCCTCACTTATACTGTTCACCTGGTAACATTTCCTGTTTGCATTAAACCATCAGGGGATCACTCTCTCATCACTTATACTGTTCCGCTGGTAACATTTCCTGTGTATATTAAACCATCAGGGGAAGACACTCTCCTCACTTATACTGTTCACTAGGTAACATGTCCTGTGTGCATTAAACCATCAGGGGAACACACTCTCCTCACTTATACTGTTCATCTGGTAACATGTCCCGTCAGTATTAAACCATCAGGGGAACACACTCTCCTCACTTTTACTGTTCATCTCGTAACATGTCCCGTATGTGTTAAACAATCAGGGGAACACACTTTCCACACTTATACTGCTCACCCGGTGACATGTCCCGTGTATATTAAACCATCAGGGGAACACACTCTCCTCAATTATACTGTTCACCTGGTGCCATGTCCCGGGTATATTAAACAATCAGGGGAAAACACTCTCCTCACTTATACTGTTCACCTGGTAACATGTCCCGTGCGTGTTAAACCATCAGGGGAACACACTCTCCTCACTTATACTGTTCAGCTGGTAACATGTCCCGTGTGTATTAAACAATCATGGGAACACACTCTCCTCACTTATAATGTTCACCTGGTGACATGTCCCGTGTATTTTAAACCATCAGCGGAACACACTCTACTCACTTATACTGTTCACCTGGTAACATGTCCCGTGCGTGTTAAACCATCAGGGCAACACACTCTCCTCACATATACTGTTCACCTGGTAACATGTCACGTGCGTGTTAAACCATCAGCGGAAAACACTCTACTCACTTATACTGTTCACCTGGTGACATGTCCTGTGTGTATTAAACCATCAGGGGAACACACTCTCCTCACTTATACTGTTCACCTGGTAACATGTCCCGTGTATATTAAACCATCAGGGGAACACACTCTCCTCACTTATACTGTTCACCTGGTAACATGTCCTGTGTGCATTAAACCATCAGGGGAACACACTCTCCTCACTTATACTGTTCGTCTGGTAACATGTCCCGTCAGTATTAAACAATCAGGGGAACACACTATCCTCACTTATACTGCTCACCCGGTGACATGTCCCGTGTGTATTAAACAATCAGGGGAACACACTCTCCTCACTTATACTGCTCACCCGGTGACAGGTCCCGTGTATATTAAACAATCATTGGAAAACACTCTCCTCAATTATACTGTTCGCCTGGTGCAATGTCCCGGGTATATTAAACAATCAGGGGAAAACACTCTCCTCACTTATACTGTTCACCTGGTAACATGTCCCGTGCGTGTTAAACCATCAGGGGAACACACTCTCCTCACTTATACTGTTCACCTGGTAACATGTCCCGTGAGTATTAAACCATCAGGGGAATACATTCTCCTCACTTATACTGTTCAGCTGGTAACATGTCCTGTGTATATTAAACCATCAGGGGAATACATTCTCCTCACTTATACTGTTCACCTGGTAACATGTCCTGTGTGTATTAAACCATCAGGGGAACACACTCTCCTCACTTATACTGTTCAGTTGGTAACATATCCTGTGTATATTAAACCATCAGGGGAACACATTCTCCTCACTTATACTGTTCACCTGGTAACATGTCCCGTGTATATTAAACCATCAGGGGAACACACTCTCCTCACTTATACTGTTCATCTGGTAACATGTCCTGTGTGTATTAAACCATCAGGGGAACACACTCTCCTCACTTATACTGTTCACCTGGTAACATGTCCCGTGTATATTAAACCATCAGGGGAATACATTCTCCTCACTTATACTGTTCACCTGGTAACATGTCCTGTGTGTATTAAACCATCAGGGGAAAATACTCTCCTCACTTATACTGTTCACCTGATAACATGTCCTGTGTGTATTAAACCATCAGGGGAAAATACTCTCCTCACTTATACTGTTCATCTGGTAACATGTCCTGTGTATATTAAACCATCAGGGGAACACACTCTCCTCACTTATACTGTTCATCTGGTAACATGTCCTGTGTATATTAAACCATCAGGGGAACACACTCTCCTCACTTATACTGTTCACCTGGTAACATGTCCTGTGTGTATTAAACCATCAGGGGAACACATTCTCCTCACTTATACTGTTCAGCTGGTAACATGTCCTGTGTATATTAAACCATCAGGGGAATACATTCTCCTCACTTATTCTGTTCAGCTGGTAACATGTCCTGTGTATATTAAACCATCAGGGGAATACATTCTCCTCACTTATACTGTTCACCTGGTAACATGTCCTGTGTGTATTAAACCATCAGGGGAAAATACTCTCCTCACTTATACTGTTCATCTGGTAACATGTCCTGTGTATATTAAACCATCAGGGGAACACACTCTCCTCACTTATACTGTTCATCTGGTAACATGTCCTGTGTATATTAAACCATCAGGGGAACACACTCTCCTCACTTATACTGTTCACCTGGTAACATGTCCTGTGTGTATTAAACCATCAGGGGAAAACATTCTCCTCACTTATACTGTTCAGCTGGTAACATGTCCTGTGTATATTAAACCATCAGGGGAATACATTCTCCTCACTTATACTGTTCACCTGGTAACATGTCCTGTGTGTATTAAACCATCAGGGGAACACACTCTCCTCACTTATACTGTTCAGTTGGTAACATATCCTGTGTGTATTAAACCATCAGGGGAACACACTCTCCTCACTTATACTGTTCATCTGGTAACATGTCCTGTGTGTATTAAACCATCAGGGGAACACACTCTCCTCACTTATACTGTTCATCTGGTAACATGTCCTGTGTGTATTAAACCATCAGGGGAACACACTCTCCTCACTTATACTGTTCATCTGGTAACATATCCTGTGTGTATTAAACCATCAGGGGAACACACTCTCCTCACTTATACTGTTCATCTGGTAACATGTCCCGTCAGTATTAAACCATCAGGGGAACACACTCTCCTCACTTATACTGTTCATCTGGTAACATGTCCCGTCAGTATTAAACCATCAGGGGAACACATTCTCCTCACTTATACTGTTCACCTGGTAACATGTCCCGTCAGTATTAAACCATCAGGGGAACACACTCTCCTCACTTATACTGTTCATCTGGTAACATGTCCCGTCAGTATTAAACCATCAGGGGAACACACTCTCCTCACTTATACTGTTCATCTGGTAACATGTCCCGTCAGTATTAAACCATCAGGGGAACACACTCTCCTCACTTATACTGTTCACTTGGGAACATGTCCTGTGCGTCTTTAATCATCAGGGGAACACACTCTCCTCACTTATACAGTTCACTTGGTGAAATGCCCGTGCTTATTAAACCATCAGGGGAACACACTCTCCTCACTTATACTGTTCAGCTGGTAACATATCCTGTGTGTATTAAACCATCAGGGGAACACACTCTCCTCACTTATACTGTTCATCTGGTAACATGTCCCGTCAGTATTAAACCATCAGGGGAACACACTCTCCTCACTTATACTGTTCACCTGGAAAAATGTCCCGTGAATATTAAACAATCAGGGGAACACACTCTCCTCACTTATACTGTTCACCTGGTAACATGTCCCGTGTATATTAAACCATCAGGAGAACACACTCTCCTCACTTATACTGTTCACCTGGAAACATGTCCCGTGAATATTAAACCATCAGGGGAACACACTCTCCTCTCTTAGACTTTTCTCCTGGTAACATGTCCCGTGTGTATGAAACAATCAGGGGAACACATTCTCCTCACTTATACTGATCACCTGGTGACATGTCCCGTGTGTATGAAACAATCAGGGGAACACACTCTCCTCACTTATACTGTTCATCTGGTAACATGTCCTGTGTGCATTAAGTCATCAGGGAAACACACTCTCCTCACTTATACTGTTCATCTGGTAACATGTCCAGTGAATATTAAACCATCAGGGGAACACACTCTCCTCACTTCTACTGTTCATCTGGTAACATGTCCTGTGTGCATTAAATCATCAGGGGAAAGCACTCTCCTCACTTATACTGTTCACCTGATAACATGTCCCGTGCATATTAAATCATCAGGGGAACACACTCTCCTCACTTATACTGTTCACCTGGTGACATGTCCCGTCAGTATTAAACAATCAGGGGAACACACTCTCCTCACTTATACTGTTCACCTGGTAACATGTCCAGTGAATATTAAACCATCAGGGGAACACACTCTCCTCACTTATACTGTTCACCTGGTAACATTTCCTGTTTGCATTAAACCATCAGGGGATCACTCTCTCATCACTTATACTGTTCCGCTGGTAACATTTCCTGTGTATATTAAACCATCAGGGGAAGACACTCTCCTCACTTATACTGTTCACTAGGTAACATGTCCCGTGCGTATTAAACCAACAGGGGAACACATTCTCCTCACTTGTACTGTTCACCTGGTAACATGTCCCGTGTGTATTAAACAATCAGGGGAACACACCCTCCTCACTTGTACTGTTCACCTGGTAACATGTCCCGTTTGTATTAAACCATCAGGGGAACAAACTCTCCTCACTTAAACATTTCTCCTGTTGACATGTCCCGTGTGTATTAAACAATCAGGGGAACACACTCTCCTCACTTATACTGTTCACCAGGCAACATGTCCCGTGTATATTAAACCATCAGGGGAACACACTCTCCTCACTTAGACTGTTCACCTGGTAACATGTCCCGTGTATATTAAACCATCAGGGGAACACACTCTCCTCACTTATACTGTTCACCTGGTATCATGTCCTGTGTAAAATAAACCATCTGGTGAACACACTCTCCTCACTTATACTGTTCACTAGGTAACATGTCCCGTGCGTATTAAACCAACAGGGGAACACATTCTCCTCACTTGTACTGTTCACCTGGTAACATGTCCCGTGTGTATTAAACAATCAGGGGAACACACTCTCCTCACTTATACTGTTCACTTGGTAACATGTCCCGTGCGTATTAAACAAAAAGGGGAACACATTCTCCTCACTTATACTGTTCACCTGGAAACATGTCCCGTGAATATTAAACCATCAGGGGAAAGCACTCTCCTCACTTTTACTGTTCACTTGGTAACATGTCCCGTGCGTATTAAACAAACAGGGGAACACATTCTCCTCACTTATAATGTTCACCTGGTAACATGTCCCGTGTGTATTAAACAATCAGGGGAACACATTCTCCTCACTTATACTGTTCACTTGGTAACATGTCCCGTGCGTATTAAACAAACAGGGGAACACATTCTCCTCACTTATACTGCTCATCTGTTAACATGTCCCGTCAGTACTAAACCATCAGTGGAACACTCTCTCCTCACTTGTACTGTTCACCTGGTAACATGTCCCGTGCATATTAAACCATCAGGGGAACACATTCTCCTCACTTATACTGTTCACCTGGTAACATTTCCCGTGTGTATTAAACAATCAGGGGAACACATTCTCCTCACTTATACTGTTCACTAGGTAACATGTCCCGTGCGTATTAAACAAACAGGGGAACACTTTCTCCTCACTTATTCTGTTCTCCTATTAACATGTCCCGTGTATATGAAACCATCAGGGGAACACACTCCTCACTTATACTGTTCAGCTGGTAACATGTCCCGCGTGCATTAAACAATGAGGGGAACACACTCTCCTCACTTATACTTTTCACCTGATAACATGTCCCGTGTGTATTAAACCATAAGGGGAACACACTCTCCTCACTTATACTGTTCACCTGGCAATATGTACTGTGTATATTAAACCATCAGGGGAACACACTCTCCTCAATTATACATTTCACTTGGTGACATGTCCCGTGTGTATTGAACAATCAGGGGAACACACTCTCCTCACTTATACTGTTAACTTGCTAACATGTCCCGTGTGCATTTAACAATCAGGGGAACACACTCTCCTCACTGATACTGTTCACCTGGTAACATGTCCCGTGCGTATTAAACAATCAGGGGAACACATTCTGCTCACTTATACTGTTCACTTGGTAACATGTCCCGTGCGTATTAAACCAACAGGGGAACACATTCTCCTCACTTATACTGTTCACCTGGTAACATGTCCCGTGTGTATTAAACAATCAGGGGAACACAATCTCCTCACTTATACTGTTCACTTGGTAACATGTCCCGTGCGTATTAAACAAACAGGGGAACACATTCTCCTCACTTATACTTTTCACCTGGTAACATGTCCCGTGTGTATTAAACAATCAGGGGAACACATTCTCCTCACTTATACTGTTCACTTGGTAACATGTCCCGTGCGTATTAAACCAACAGGGGAACACATTCTCCTCACTTATACTGTTCACCTGGTAACATGTCCCGCGTGTATTAAACAATCAGGGGAACACAATCTCCTCACTTATACTGTTCACTTGGTAACATGTCCCGTGCGTATTAAACAAACAGGGGAACACATTCTCCTCACTTATACTTTTCACCTGGTAACATGTCCCGTGTGTATTAAACAATCAGGGGAACACATTCTCCTCACTTATACTGTTCACCTGGTAACATGTCCCGTGTGTATTAAACAAACAGGGGAACACATTCTCCTCACTTATACTGTTCACCTGGTAACATGTCCCGTGTGTATTAAACAAACAGGGGAACACATTCTCCTCACTTATACTGTTCACTTGGTAACATGTCCCGTGCGTATTAAACCAGCAGGGGAACACATTCTCCTCACTTCTACTGTTCACCTGGTAACATGTCCCGTGCGTATTAAACAATCAGGGGAAAACACTCTCCTCACTTATACTGTTCACCTGGTAACATGTCCTGTGTATATTAAAACATCAGGGGAACACACTCACTTCACTTATACTGTTCACTTGGTAACATGTCCCGTGTGCATTAAACAATCAGGGGAACACATTCTCCTCACTTATGCTGTTCACCTGGTAACATGCCCTGTGTATATTAAAACATCAGGGGAACACACTCACTTCACTTATACTGTTCACCTGGTAACATGTCCCGTGTGCATTAAACAATCAGGGGAACACACTCTCCTCACTTATACCGTTCACCTGATAACATGTCCTGTGTATATTAAACCATCAGGGGAACACACTCTCCTCACTTATACTGTTTACCTGGTAACATGTCCCGTGCGTATTAAACAAACAGGGGAACACATTCTCCTCACTTATACTGTTCACCTGGTAACATGTCCCGTGTGTATTAAACAAACAGGGGAACACATTCTCCTCACTTATACTGTTCACCTGGTAATATGTCCCGTGTGTATTAAACAATCAGGGGAACACATTCTCCTCACTTATACTGTTCACCTGGTAACATGTCCCGTGTGCATTAAACCATCAGGGGAACACACTCTCCTCACTTATACTGATCACCTGGTAACATGTCCCGTCTATATTAAACCATCAGGGGAACACACTCTCCTCACTTATACTGCTCACCCGGTGACATGTCCCGTGTGTATTAAACAATCAGGGGAACACACTCTCCTCTATTATACTGTTCACCTGGTGCCACGTCCCGGGTATATTAAACAATCAGGGGAAAACACTCTCCTCACTTATACTGTTCACCTGGTAACATGTCCCGTGCCTGTTAAACCATCAGGGGAACACATTCTCCTCACTTATACTGTTCAGCTGGTAACATGTCCCGTGATTATTAAACAATCAGGGGATCACACTCTCCTCACTTATACTGTTCACCTGGTGACATGTCCTGTGTGTATTAAACAATCAGAGGAACACACTCTCCTCACTTATACTGTTCACCTGGTGACATGTCCCGTGTGTATTAAACAATCAGGGGATCACACTCTCCTCAATTATACTGTTCACCTGGGAACATGTCCCGTGCGTGTTAAACCATCAGGGGAACACACTCTCCTCAATTATACTGTTCACCTGGTGACATGTCCCGTGTGTATTAAACAATCAGAGGAACACACTCTCCTCACTTATATTGTTCACCTGGTGACATGTCCTGTGTGTATTAAACAATCAGAGGAACACACTCTCCTCACTTACACTGTTCACCTGGTGACATGTCCCGTGTGTATTAAACAATCAGAGGAACACACTCTCCTCACTTATACTGTTCACCTGGTGACATGTCCTGTGTGTATTAAACAATCAGAGGAACACACTCTCCTCACTTATACTGTTCAACTGGTAACATGTCCCGTGAGTATTAAACAATCAGGGGATCACACTCTCCTCACTTCTACTGTTCACCTGGTAACATGTCCCGTGTATATTAAACCATCAGGGGAACACACTCTCCTCACTTATACTGTTCACCTGGTAACATGTCCCGTGAATATTAAACCATCAGGGGAAAGCACTCTCCTCACTTATACTGTTCACCTGGTAACATGTCCCGTGTGCATTAAACCATCAGTGGAACACTCTCTCCTCACTTATACTGTTCACCTGGTAACATGTCCCGTGCATATTAAACCATCAGGGGAACACACTCTCCTCACTTATACTGTTCACCTGGTAACATGTCCCGTGTGCATTAAATCATCAGGGGAACACACACTCCTCACTTATACTGTTCACCTGGTAACATGTCCCGTGTATATTAAACCATCAGGGGAACACTCTCTCCTCACTTATACTGTTCACCTGGTAACATGTCCTGTGTATATTAAACCATCAGGGGAACACACTCTCCTCACTTATACTGTTCACCTGGTAACATGTCCTGTGTATATTAAACCATCAGGGGAACACACTCTCCTCACTTATACTGTTCAGCTGGTAACATGTCCCGTGAATATTAAACCATAAGGGGAACACTCTCTCCTCACTTATACTGTTCATCTGGTAACATGTCCCGTGAATATTAAACCATCAGGGGAACAAACTCTCCTCTCTTAGACTGTTCACCTGGTAACATGTCCCGTGTGTATTAAACCATCAGGGGAACACAATCTCCTCAGTTATACTGTTCACCTGGTAACATGTCCTTTGCATATTTAACCATCAGGGGAAAACATTCTGCTCACTTATACTGTTCACCTGGTGACATGTCCCGTGTGTATTAAACCATCAGGGGAACACACTCTCCTCACTTATACTGCTCACCTGGTAACATGTCCTTTGCATATTTAACCATCAGGGGAAAACATTCTGCTCACTTATACTGTTCACCTGGTGACATGTCCCGTGTGTATTAAACAATCAGGGGAACACACTCTCCTCACTTATACTGTTCATCTGGTAACATGTCGCGTGTGTATTAAACCATCAGGGGAACACACTCTCCTCACTTCTACAGTTGACCTGGTGACATGTCCCGTGTGTATTAAACAATCAGGGGAACACACTCTCCTCACTTATACTGTTCACCTGGTAACATGTCCCGTCAGTATTAAACCATCAGGGGAACACACTCTCCTCACTTCTACAGTTGACCTGGTGACATGTCCCGTGTGTATTAAACCATCAGGGGAACACACTCTCCTCACTTATACTGTTCACCTGGTGCCATGTCCCGGGTATATTAAACAATCAGGGGAAAACACTCTCCTCACTTATACTGTTCACCTGGTAACATGTCCCGTGCGTGTTAAACCATCAGGGGAACACACTCTCCTCACTTATACTGTTCAGCTGGTAACATGTCCCGTGAGTATTAAACCATCAGAGGAAAGCATTCCCCTCACTTATACTGTTCTCCTGGTAACATGTCCCGAGTATATGAAACCATCAGGTGAACACACTCTCCTCACTTATACTGTTCACCTGGTAACATGTCCCGTGTGCATTAAACAATCAGGGGAACACACTCTCCTCACTTATACTGTTCACCTGATAACATGTCCCGTGTGTATTAAACCATAAGGGGAACACACTCTCCTCACTTGTACTGTTCACCTGGTAATATGCCCTGTGTATATTAAACCATCAGGGGAACACACTCTCCTCACTTATACTGTTCACCTGGGAACATGTCCCGTGTATATTAAACCATCAGGGGAAAACACTCTCCTCACTTATACTGTTCACCTGATAACATGTCCCGTGTGTATTAAACCATAAGGGGAACACACTCTCCTCACTTGTACTGTTCACCTGGTAATATGCCCTGTGTATATTAAACCATCAGGGGAACACACTCTCCTCACTTATACTGTTCACCTGGGAACATATCCCGTGCGTGTTAAACCATCAGGGGAACACACTCGCCTCACTTATACTGTTCACCTGGCAACATGTCCCGTGAGAATTAAACAATCAGGGGAACACACTCTCCTCACTTATAATGTTCACCTGGTAACATGTCCCGTGCGTGTTAAACCATCAGGGGAACACACTATCCTCACTTATACTGTTCAGCAGGTAACATGTCCCGTGAGTATTAAACCATCAGGGGAACACACTCTCCTCACTTATACCGTTCACCTGGTAACATGTCCCGTGCGTGTTAAACCATCAGGGGAACACACTCTCCTCACTTATACTGTTCAGCTGGAAACATGTCCCGTGAATATTAAACCATCAGGGGAAAGCACTCTCCTCACGTGGACTTTTCTCTTGGTAACATATCACGTGTATATTAAACCATCAGGAGAACACACTCTCCTCACTTACACTGTTCAAATGGAAACATGTCCCGTGAATATTAAACCATCAGGGGAAAGCACTCTCCTCACTTAGACTTTTCTCCTGGTAACATGTCCCGTCCGTATTAAACCATCAGCGGTACACTCTCTCCTCACTTATACTGTTCACCTGGTATCATGTCCCGTGTATATTAAACAATCAGGGGAAAACATTCTCCTCACTTATACTGTTCACCTGGTAACATGTCCCGTGTGTATTAAACAATCAGGGGAACACATTCTCCTCACTTATACTGTTCACTTGGTAACATGTCCCGTGCGTATAAAACCATCAGGGGAACACTCACTCCTCACTTATACTGTTCACCTGGTAACATGTCCCGTGCGTATTAAACCATCAGGGGAACACAATCTCCTCACTTATACTGTTCACTTGGTAACATGTCCCGTTTGCATTAAACAATCAGGGGAACACACTCTCCTCACTTATACTGTTCACCTGGTAACATGTCCCGAGTATATTAAACAATCAGGGGAACACACTCTCCTCACTTATACTGTTCACTTGGTAACATGTCCCGTGCGTATTAAACCAACAGGGGAACACATTCTCCTCACTTATACTGTTCACTTGGTGACATGTCCCGTGTGTATTAAACAATCAGGGGAACACATTCTCCTCAATTATGCTGTTCACTTGGTGACATGTCCCGTGTGTATTAAACAAACAGGGGAACACATTCTCCTCACTTCCACTGTTCACCTGGTAACATGTCCTGTGCGTATTAAACAATCAGGGGAACACACTCCCCTCACTAATACTGTTCACCTGGTATCATGTCCCGTGTGTATTAAACCATCAGGGGAACACAAACTCCTCACTTATACTGTTCACCTGGTAACATGCCCTGTGTATATTAAACCATCAGGGGAACACACTCTCCTCACTTATACTGTTAACCTAATCACATGTTCCGTGTATATTAAACCATCAGGGGAACACACTCTCCTCACTTATACTGTTCACCTGGTAACATGTCCCGTGCGTGTTAAACCATCAGGGGAACACACTCTCCTCACTTATACTGTTCAGCTGGAAACATGTCCCGTGAATATTAAACCATCAGGGGAAAGCACTCTCCTCACGTGGACTTTTCTCTTGGTAACATATCCCGTCTATATTAAACCATCAGGAGAACACACTCTCCTCACTTATACTGTTCAAATGGAAACATGTCCCGTGAATATTAAACCATCAGGGGAAAGCACTCTCCTCACTTAGACTTTTCTCCTGGTAACATGTCCCGTGCGTATTAAACCATCAGCGGAACACACTCTCCTCACTTATACTGTTCACCTGGTATCATGTCCCGTGTATATTAAACAATCAGGGGAAAACATTCTCCTCACTTATACTGTTCACCTGGTAACATGTCCCGTGTGTATTAAACAATCAGGGGTACACATTCTCCTCACTTATACTGTTCACTTGGTAACATGTCCCGTGCGTATTAAACCAACAGGGGAACACTCACTCCTCACTTATACTCTTCACCTGGTAACATATCCCGTGTATATTAAACAATCAGGGGAAAACATTCTCCTCACTTATACTGTTCACCTGGTAACAAGTCCTGTTTGCATTAAACCATCAGGGGAACACACTCTCCTCACTTATACAGTTCACTTGGTGAAATGTCCCGTGTATATTAAACCATCAGGGGAACACACTCTCCTCACTTATACAGTTCACTTGGTGAAATGTCCCGTGTATATTAAACCAGCAGGGGAACAAACTGTCCTCACTTAGACTTTTCTCCTGGTAACATGTCCCGTGCGTATTAAACCATCAGGGGAACACAATCTCCTCACTTATACTGTTCACCTGGTAACATGTCCCGTTTGCATTAAACAATCAGGGGAACACACTCTCCTCACTTATACTGTTCACCTGGTAACATGTCCCGAGTATACTAAACAATCAGGGGAACACACTCTCCTCACTTATACTGTTCACCTGGTAACATGTCCCGTGCGTATTAAACCAACAGGGGAACACATTCTCCTCACTTATACTGTTCACCTGGTAACTTGTCCCGAGTGTATTAAACAATCAGGACAAGACATTCTACTCACTTATACTGTTCACCTGGTAACATGTCCCGTGTATATTAAGGAATCAGGGGAACACACTCTCCTCACTTATACTGTTCACCTGGTAACATGTCCCGTGTGTATTAAACAATCAGGGGAACACATTCTCCTCACTTATACTGTTCACTTGGTGACATGTCCCGTGTGTATTAAACAAACAGGGGAACACATTCTCCTCACTTCCACTGTTCACCTGGTAACATGTCCTGTGCGTATTAAACAATCAGGGGAACACACTCCCCTCACTAATACTGTTCACCTGGTATCATGTCCCGTGTGTATTAAACCATCAGGGGAACACAAACTCCTCACTTATACTGTTCACCTGGTAACATGCCCTGTGTATATTAAACCATCAGGGGAACACACTCTCCTCACTTATACTGTTAACATAATCACATGTTCCGTGTATATTAAACCATCAGGGGAACACACTCTCCTCAGTTATACTGTTCACCTGGTAACATGTCCCATATATATTAAACCATCAGGGGAATACACTCTCCTCACTTATACTGTTCACCTGGTAACATATCCCGTGTATATTAAACCATCAGGGGAACACACTATCCTCACTTACACTGTTCACCTGGCAACATGTCCCGTGAGTATTAAACAATCAGGGGAACACATTCTCCTCACTTATAATGTTCACCTGGTAACATGTCCCGTGCGTGTTAAACCATCAGGGGCACACACTCTCCTCACTTATACTGTTCACCTGGTAACATGTCCAGTGCGTATTAAACCATCAGGGGAACACACTCTCCTCACTTATACTGTTCACCTGGTAACATGTCCCGTGCGTGTTAAACCATCAGGGGAACACACTCTCCTCTCTTATACTGTTCAGCTGGAAACATGTCCCGTGAATATTAAACCATCAGGGGAAAGCACTCTCCTCACTTAGACTTTTCTCCTGGTAACATGTCCCGTGCGTATTAAACCATCAGCGGAACACACTCTCCTCACTTATACTGTTCACTTGGTAACATGTCCCGTGCGTATTAAACAAACAGGGGAAAACATTCTCCTCACTTATACTGTTCACTTGGTAACATGTCCCGTGCGTATTAAACCATCAGGGGAACACACTCTCCTCACTTAAACTGTTCACCTGGTAACAAGTCATGTTTGCATTAAACCATCAGGGGAACACACTCTCCTCACTTATACTGTTCACTTGGTAACATGTCCCGTGCGTATTAAACCATCAGGGGAACACACTCTCCTCACTTAAACTGTTCACCTGGTAACAAGTCCTGTTTGCATTAAACCATCAGTGGAACACTCACTCCTCACTTAAACTGTTCACCTGGTAACAAGTCCTGTTTGCATTAAACCATCAGGGGAACACACTCTCCTCACTTATACTGTTCATCTGGTAACATATCCCGTGTATATTAAACCATCAGGGGAACACACTCTCCTCACTTACACTGTTCACCTGGTAAAATGTCCTGTGTGCATTAAACCATCATGGGAACACACTCTCCTCACTTATACAGTTCACTTGGTGACATGTCCCGTGCGTATTAAACCATCAGGGGAACACACTCGCCTCACTTATACTATTCATCTGGTAACATGTCCCGTATATATTAAACCATCAGGTGAACACACTCTCCTCACTTATACTGTTCACCTGGTAACATGTCCCGTGTAAATAAACCATCAGGGGAACACACTCTCCTCACTTATACTGTTCACCTGGTAACATGTCCTGTGTGCATTAAACCATCAGGGTAACACACTCTCCTCACTTATACAGTTCACTTGGTGACATGTCCCGTGCGTATTAAACCATCAGGGGAACACACTCTCCTCACTTATACAGTTCACTTGGTGACATGTCCCGTGTATATTAAACCATCAGGGGAACACACTCTCCTCACTTACACTGTTCACCTGGTAACATGTCCCGTATATATTAAACCATCAGGGGAGCACACTCTCCTCACTTATACTGTTCACCTGGTAACATGTCCCGTGTAAATAAACCATCAGGGGAACACACTCTCCTCACTTATACTGTTCAGCTGGAAACATGTCCCGTGAATATTAAACCATCAGGGGAAAGCACTCTCCTCACGTGGACTTTTCTCTTGGTAACATATCCCGTGTATATTAAACCATCAGGAGAACACACTCTCCTCACTTACACTGTTCACCTGGAAACATGTCCCGTGAATATTAAACCATCAGGGGAAAGCACTCTCCTCACTTCGACTTTTCTCCTGGTAACATGTCCCGTGCGTATTAAACCATCAGCGGAACACACTCTCCTCACTTATGCATTTCACTTGGTGAAATGTCCCGTGCGTATTAAACCAACAGGGGAACACATTCTCCTCACTTAAACTGTTCACTTGGTAACATGTCCCGTGCGTATTAAACCAACAGGGGAACACATTCTCCTCACTTATACTTTTCACCTGGTAACTTGTCCCGAGTGTATTAAACAATCAGGGCAAGACATTCTCCTCACTTATACTGTTCACTTGGTGACATGTCCCATGTGTATTAAACAAACAGGGGAACACATTCTCCTCACTTATACTGTTCACCTGGTCACATGTCCCGTGTGTATTAAACAATCAGGGGAACACATTCTCCTCACTTATACTGTTCACTTGGTAACATGTCCTGTGCGTATTAAACAATCAGGGGAACACACTCCCCTCACTAATACTGTTTACCTGGTAACATGTCCCGTGTATATTAAACCTTCAGGGGAACACACTCTCCTCACTTATACTGTTAACCTAATCACATGTCCCGTGTATATTAAACCATCAGGGGAACACACTCTCCTCAGTTATACTGTTCACCTGGTAACATGTCCCGTATATATTAAACCATCAGGGGAACTCACTCTCCTCACTTATACTGTTCACCTGGTAACATATCCCGTGTATATTAAACCATCAGGGGAACACACTCTCCTCACTTATTCAGTTCACTTGGTGACATGTCCCGTGCGTATTAAACCATCAGGTGAACACACTCGCCTCACTTATACTGTTCACCTGGTAACATGTCCCGTGTAAATAAACCATCAGGGGAACACACTCTCCTCACTTATACTGTTCACCTGGTAACATGTCCTTTGCATATTTAACCATCAGGGGAATACACTCTCCTCAATTATACTGTTCACCTGGTAACATGTCCCGTGCGTGTTAAACCATCAGGGGAAGACACTCTCCTCACTTAGACTGTTCACCTGGTAACATGTCGCGTGTATATTAAACCATCAGGGGAACACACTCTCCTCAATTATACTGTTCACCTGGTAACATGTCCCGTGCGTATTAAACCATCAGCGGAACACACTCTCCTCACTTATACTGTTCACTTGGTAACATGTCCCGTGCGTATTAAACAAACAGGGGAAAACATTCTCCTCACTTATACTGTTCACCTGGTAACATGTCCCGTGTGTATTAAACAATCAGGGGAACACACTCTCCTCACTTCTACTGTTCACTTGGTAACATGTCCCGTGCGTATTAAACCATCAGTGGAACACTCACTCCTCACTTATACTGTTCACCTGGTAACAAGTCCTGTTTGCATTAAACCATCAGGGGAACACACTCTCCTCACTTATACTGTTCATCTGGTAACATATCCCGTGTATATTAAACCATCAGGGGAACACACTCTCCTCACTTACACTGTTCACCTGGTAAAATGTCCTGTGTGCATTAAACCATCATGGGAACACACTCTCCTCACTTATACAGTTTACCTGGTAACGTGTCCTGTGTGTATTAAACAATCAGGGGAACACACTCTCTTCACTTATACTGTTCACCCGGTAACATGTCCCATGTATATTAAACAATCAGGGGAACACACTCTCTTCACTTATGCTGTTCACTTGGTGACATGTCCCGTGCGTATTAAACCATCAGGGGAACACACTCGCCTCACTTATACTATTCATCTGGTAACATGTCCCGTATATATTAAACCATCAGGTGAACACACTCTCCTCACTTATACTGTTCACCTGGTAACATGTCCCGTGTAAATAAACCATCAGGGGAACACACTCTCCTCACTTATACTGTTCACCTGGTAACATGTCCTGTGTGCATTAAACCATGAGGGGAACACACTCTCCTCACTTATACAGTTCAATTGGTGACATGTCCCGTGCGTATTAAACCATCAGGGGAACACACTCTCCTCACTTATACAGTTCACTTGGTGACATGTCCCGTGCATATTAAACCATCAGGGGAACACACTCTCCTCACTTATACTGTTCAGCTGGAAACATGTCCCGTGAATATTAAACCATCAGGGGAAAGCACTCTCCTCACGTGGACTTTTCTCATGGTAACATATCCTGTGTATATTAAACCATCAGGAGAACACACTCTCCTCACTTAGACTTTTCTCCTGGTAACATGTCCCGTGCGTATTAAACCATCAGCGGAACACACTCTTCTCACTTATGCATTTCACTTGGTGAAATGTCCCGTGCGTATTAAACCAACAGGGGAACACATTCTCCTCACTTAAACTGTTCACTTGGTAACATGTCCCGTGCGTATTAAACCAACAGGGGAACACATTCTCCTCACTTATACTTTTCACCTGGTAACTTGTCCCGAGTGTATTAAACAATCAGGGGAACACATTCTCCTCACTTATACTGTTCACTTGGTAACATGTCCCGTGTGTATTAAACAATCAGGGGAACACATTCTCCTCACTTATACTGTTCACTTGGTGACATGTCCCGTGTGTATTAAACAAACAGGGGAACACATTCTCCACACTTCTACTGTTCACCTGGTAACATGTCCTGTGCGTATTAAACAATCAGGGGAACACACTCCCCTCACTAATACTGTTTACCTGGTAACATGTCCCGTGTATATTAAACCTTCAGGGGAACACACTCTCCTCACTTATACTGTTAACCTAATGACATGTCCCGTGTATATTAAACCATCAGGGGAACACACTCTCTTCAGTTATACTGTTCACCTGGTAACATGTCCCGTATATATTAAACCATCAGGGGAACTCACTCTCCTCACTTATACTGTTCACCTGGTAACATATCCCGTGTATATTAAACCATCAGGGGAACACACTCTCCTCACTTATACAGTTCACTTGGTGACATGTCCCGTGTATATTAAACCATCAGGGGAACACACTCTCCTCACTTATACTGTTCATCTGGTAACATGTCCCGTCAGTATTAAACCATCAGGGCAACACACTCTCCTCACTTCTACTGTTCACCTGGTGACATGTCCCGTGTGTATTAAACCATCAGGGGAACTCACTCTCCTCACTTCTACTGTTCACCTGGTGACATGTCCTGTGTGTATTAAACAATCAGGGGAATACACTCTCCTCAATTCTACTGTTCACCTGGTAACATGTCCCGTGCGTGTTAAACCATCAGGGGAACACACTCTCCTCACTTATACTGTTCACCTGGTAACATGTCGCGTGTATATTAAACCATCAGGGGAACACACTCTCCTCAATTATACTGTTCACCTGGTAACATGTCCCGGGTATATTAAACCATCAGCGGAACACACTCTCCTCACTTACACTGTTCACCTGGTAACATGTCCCGTCATTATTAAACAATCAGGGGAACACACTCTCCTCACTTACAATGTTCACCTGGTGACATGTCCCGGGTATATTAAACAATCAGGGGAAAACACTCTCTTCACTTATACTGTTCACCTGGTAACATGTCCCGTGCGTGTTAAACCATCAAGGGAACACACTCTCCTCACTTATAATGTTCAGCTGGTAACATGTCCCGTGAGTATTAAACCATCAGGGGAACACACTCTCCTCACTTATACTGTTCACCTGGTAATATGTCCTGTGTGTATTAAACAATCAGGGGAATACACTCTCCTCAATTCTACTGTTCACCTGTTAACATGTCCCGTGCGAGTTAAACCATCAGGGGAACACACTCTCCTCACTTATACTGTTCACCTGGTAACATGTCGCGTGTATATTAAACCATCAGGGGAACACACTCTCCTCAATTATACTGTTCACCTGGTAACATGTCCCGGGTATATTAAACCATCAGCGGAACACACTCTCCTCACTTATACTGTTCACCTGGTAACATGTCCCGTCATTATTAAACAATCAGGGGAACTCACTCTCCTCACTTATACTGTTCACCTGGTGACATGTCCCGTGTATATTAAACCATCAGGGGAGCACACTCTACTCACTTATACTGTTCACCTGGTAACATGTCCCGTGTAAATAAACCATCAGGGGAACACACTCTCCTCACTTATACTGTTCAGCTGGAAACATGTCCCGTGAATATTAAACCATCAGGGGAAAGCACTCTCCTCACGTGGACTTTTCTCTTGGTAACATGTCCCGTGCGTGTTAAACCATCAGGGGAACACACTCTCCTCACTTATACTGTTCACCTGGTAACATGTCGCGTGTATATTAAACCATCAGGGGAGCACACTCTACTCACTTATACTGTTCACCTGGTAACATGTCCCGTGTAAATAAGCCATCAGGGGAACACACTCTCCTCACTTATACTGTTCAGCTGGAAACATGTCCCGTGAATATTAAACCATCAGGGGAAAGCACTCTCCTCACGTGGACTTTTCTCTTGGTAACATGTCCCGTGCGTGTTAAACCATCAGGGGAACACACTCTCCTCACTTATACTGTTCACCTGGTAACATGTCCCGGGTATATTAAACCATCAGCGGAACACACTCTCCTCACTTATACTGTTCACCTGGTAACATGTCCCGTCATTATTAAACAATCAGGGGAACTCACTCTCCTCACTTATAATGTTCACCTGGTGACATGTCCTGTGTATATTAAACCATCAGGGGAGCACACTCTCCTCACTTATACTGTTCACCTGGTGACATGTCCTGTGTATATTAAACCATCAGGAGAACACACTCTCCTCACTTACACTGTTCACCTGGAAACATGTCCCGTGAATATTAAACCATTGAGGGGAACACACTCTCCTCACTTATACTGTTCACCTGGTAACATGTCCCGTGCGTGTTAAACCATCAGCGGAACACATACTCCTCACTTATACTGTTCACCTGGTAACATGTCCCGTGCGTGTTAAATCATCAGGGGAACACACTCTCCTCACATATACTGTTCACCTGGTAACATGTCCCGTGAGTATTAAACAATCAGGGGAACACACTCTCCTCACTTATACTGTTCACCTCTTAACATGTCCTGTGCATATTAAACCATCTGGGGAACACACTCTCCTCACTTAGACTGTTCACCTGGTAACATGTCCTGTGTGTATTAAACCATCAGGGGAGCAAACTCTCCTCACTTATACTGTTCACCTGGTAACATTTCCCGTGAATATTAAACCATCAGGGGAACGCACTCTCCTCACTTATACTGTTCACCTGGTAAGATGTCCTGTGTGTATTAAACCATCAGGGGAACACTCTCTCCTCACTTCTACTGTTCACCTGCTTACATGTCCTGTGTGCATTAAATCATCAGGGGAACACACTCTCCTCACTTAGACTGTTCATCTGGTAACATGTCCCGTGCGTGTTAAACCATCAGGGGAACACACTCTCCTCACTTATACTGTTCACCTGGCAACATGTCTCGTGAGTATTAAACAATCAGGGGAACACACTCTCCTCACTTATCCTGTTCACCTGGTGACATGACCCGTGAATATTAAACCATCAGGGGAAAGCACTCTCCTCACTTATACTGTTCACCTGGTAACATGTCTCGTGAGTATGAAACAATCAGGGGGACACACTCTCCTCACTTATACTGTTCACCTGGTGACAAGTCCCGTGTGTATTAAACAATCAGGGGAACACTCTCTCCTCACTTATACTGTTCACCTGGTAACATGTCCCGTGTATATTAAACCATCATGGGAAAGCACTCTCCTCACTTATACTGTTCACCTGGTAACATGTCCCGTGAATATTAAACCATCATGGGAAAGCACTCTCCTCACTTATACTGTTCACCTGGTAACATGTCCCGTGAATATTAAACCATCATGGGAAAGCACTCTCCTCGCTTATACTGTTCACCTGGTAACATGTCCCGTGAATATTAAACCATCAATGGAAAGCACTCTCCTCACTTATACTGTTCACCTGGTAACATGTCCCGTGAATATTAAACCATCAGGGGAAAGCACTCTCCTCACTTATTCTGTTCACCTGGTAACATGTCCCGTGAATATTAAACCATCAGGGGAACACTCTCTCCTCACTAATAATGTTCACCTGCTAACATGTCCTGTGTGCATTAAATCATCAGGGGAACACACTCTCCTCACTTAGACTGTTCATCTGGTAACATGTCCAGTGAATATTAAACCATCAGGGGAACACATTCTCCTCACTTATCCTGTTCACCTGGTGACATGTCCTGTGTGTATTAAACAATCAGGGGAATTCACTCTCCTCACTTATGCTGTTCACCTGGTATCATGTCCTGTGTATATTAAACCATCAGGGGAACACACTCTCCTCACTTATACTGTTCACCTGGTAACATGTCCCGTGCGTGTTAAACCATCAGGGGAACACACTCTCCTCACTTATACTGTTCACCTGGCAACATGTCTCGTGAGTATTAAACAATCAGGGGAATACACTCTCCTCACTTATCCTGTTCACCTGGTGACATGTTCCGTGAATATTAATCCATCAGGGGAAAGCACTCTCCTCACTTATACTGTTCACCTGGTAACATGTCTCGTGAGTATTAAACAATCAGGGGAACACACTCTCCTCACTTATACTGTTCACCTGGTGACAAGTCCCGTGTGTATTAAACAATCAGGGGAACACTCTCTCCTCACTTATACTGTTCACCTGGTAACATGTCCCGTGTATATTAAACCATCATGGGAAAGCACTCTCCTCACTTATACTGTTCACCTGGTAACATGTCCCGTGAATATTAAACCATCATGGGAAAGCACTCTCCTCGCTTATACTGTTCACCTGGTAACATGTCCCGTGAATATTAAACCATCATGGGAAAGCACTCTCCTCACTTATACTGTTCACCTGGTAACATGTCCCGTGAATATTAAACCATCATGGGAAAGCACTCTCCTCACTTATACTGTTCACCTGGTAACATGTCCCGTGAATATTAAACCATCAGGGGAAAGCACTCTCCTCACTTATTCTGTTCACCTGGTAACATGTCCCGTGAATATTAAACCATCAGGGGAACACTCTCTCCTCACTAATACTGTTCACCTGCTAACATGTCCTGTGTGCATTAAATCATCAGGGGAACAAACTCTCCTCACTTAGACTGTTCATCTGGTAACATGTCCAGTGAATATTAAACCATCAGGGGAACACATTCTCCTCACTTATACTGTTCACCTGGTGACATGTCCCGTGTGTATTAAACAATCATGGGAACACACTCTCCTCACACAGGACATGTTACCAGGTGAACAGTATATGTGAGGAGATTTGTTCCCCTGATGGCTTAATATACACAGGACATGATACCAGGTGAACAGTATAAGTGAGGAGAGTGAATTCCCCTGATTGTTTAATACACACGGGACATGTCACCAGGTGAAGAGGATTAGTGAGGAGAATGTGTTCCCCTGATGGTTTAATATTCACTGGACATGTTACCAGGTGAACAGTCGAAGTGAGGAGAGTGTGTTCCCCTGATGGTTTAATGCACACGGGACATTTAACCAAGTGAACTGGATAAGTGAGGAGAGTGTGTTCCCCTGATGATTTAATGCACACAGGACATGTTACCAGGTGAACAGTATAATAGTTCACCAGGAAACATGTCAACTGTGCATTAAACAATCAGGGGAACACTCTCTCCTCACTTATACTGTTCACCTGGTAACATGTCCCGTGCGTATTAAACAATCAGGGGAACACACTCTCCTCACTTATCCTGTTCACCTGTTGACATGTCCTGTGTATATTAAACCATCAGTGGAACACACTCTCCTCACTTATACTGTTTACCTGGTAACATGTCCTGAGTGTATTAAACAATCAGGGGAACACACTCTCCTCACATATACTGTTCACCTGGCAACATGTCCTGTGTATATTAAACCATCAGTGGAACACACTCTCCTCACTTATACTGTTTACCTGGTAACATGTCCTGTGTGTATTAAACAATCAGGGGAACACACTCTCTTCACTTATACTGTTCACCCGGTAACATGTCCCATGTATATTAAACAATCAGGGGAACACACTCTCTTCACTTATGCTGTTCACCTGGTAACATGTCCCGCGTATATTAAACCATCAGGGGAACACACGCTCCTCACTTATACTGTTCAACTGGTAACATATCCCGGGAGTATTAAACAATCAGGGGAACACACTCTCTTCACTTATGCTGTTCACCTGGTAACATGTCCCGCGTATATTAAACCATCAGGGGAACACACTCTCCTCACTTTTCCTGTTCACCTGGTAACATGTCCCGTGAGTATTAAACAATCAGGGGAACACACTCTCCTCACTTATACTGTTCACCTGGTAACATGTCCCGTGTATATTAAAACATCAGGGGAATACAGTCTCCTCACTTATACTGTTCACCTGGTAACATGTCCCGTGTATATTAAACCATCAGGGGAACACACTCTCCTCACTTATCCTGTCACCTGGTAACATGTCCCGTGTATATTAAACCATCAGGGGAACACACTCTCCTCACTTATACTGTTCACCTGGTAACATGTCCCGTGTGTATTAAACCATCAGGGGAACACACTCTCCTCACTTATACTGTTCACCTGGTAACATGTCCTGTGTATATTAAACAATCAGGGGAACACACTCTCCTCACTTATACTGTTCGCCTGGTAACGTGTCCCGTGTATATTTAACAATCAGGGGAACACACTCTCCTCACTTATACTGTTCACCTGATAACATGTCCCGTGTATATTAAACCATCAGGGGAACACACTCTCCTCACTTATACTGTTCACCTGGTAACATGTCCCGTGTGTATTAAACCATCAGGGGAACACACTCTCCTCACTTATACTGTTCGCCTGGTAACGTGTCCCGTGTATATTAAACCATCAGGGGAACACACTCTCCTCACTTATACTGTTCACCTGGTAACATGTCCCGTGTATATTAAACCATCATTGGAATACAGTCTCCTCACTTATACTGTTCACCTGGTAACATGTCCCGTGTATATTAAACCATCAGCGGAACACACTCTCCTCACTTATACTGTTCACCTGGTAACATGTCCCGTGTGTATTAAACCATCAGGGGAACACACTCTCCTCACTTCTACTGTTCACCTGGTGACATGTCCCGTGTGTATTAAACCATCAGGGGAACACAATCTCCTCACTTATACTGTTCATCTGGTAACATGTCCCGTCAGTATTAAACCATCAGGGGAACACACTCTCCTCACTTATACTGTTCATCTGGTAACATGTCCCGTCAGTATTAAACCATCAGGGGAACACACTCTCCTCACTTATACTGTTCATCTGGTAACATGTCCCGTCAGTATTAAACCATCAGGGGAACACACTCTCCTCACTTATACTGTTCACCTGGTAACATGTCGCGTGTATATTAAACCATCAGGGGAACACACTCTCCTCAATTATACTGTTCACCTGGTAACATGTCCGGTGAATATTAAACCATCAGGGGAAAGCATTCCCATCACTTATAATGTTCACCTGCTGACATGTCCCGGGTATATTAAACCATCAGCGGAACACACTCTCCTCACTTATACTGTTCATCTGGTAACATGTCCCGTCATTATTAAACAATCAGGGGAACACACTCTCCTCAATTATACTGTTCACCTGGTAACATGTCCGGTGAATATTAAACCATCAGGGGAAAGCATTCCCATCACTTATAATGTTCACCTGCTGACATGTCCCGGGTATATTAAACCATCAGCGGAACACACTCTCCTCACTTATACTGTTCACCTGGTAACATGTACCGTGTATATTAAACCATCAGGTGAACACACTCTCCTCACTTATACTGTTCACCTGGTGTCATGTCCCGTGTATATTAAACCATCAGGGGAACACATTCTCCTCACTTATACTGTTCACCTGGTAACATGTCCCGTGCGTGTTAAACCATCAGGGGAACACACTCTCCTCACTTATACTGTTCACCTGGTAACATGTCCCGTGCGTGTTAAACCATCAGCGGAACACACACTCCTCACTTATCCTGTTCACCTGGTAACATGTCCCGTGCGTGTTAAATCATCAGGGGAACACACTCTCCTCACATATACTGTTCACCTGGTAACATGTCCCGTGAGTATTAAACAATCAGGGGAACACACTCTCCTCACTTATACTGTTCACCTGGTAACATGTCCTGTGCATATTAAACCATCTGGGGAACACACTCTACGCACTTAGACTGTTCACCTGGTAACATGTCCTGTGTGTATTAAACCATCAGGGGAGCAAACTCTCCTCACTTATACTGTTCACCTGGTAACATTTCCCGTGAATATTAAACCATCAGCGGAACACACTCTCCTCACTTATACTGTTCACCTGGTAAGATGTCCTGTGTGTATTAAACCATCAGGGGAACACTCTCTCCTCACTTCTACTGTTCACCTGCTAACATGTCCTGTGTGCATTAAATCATCAGGGGAACACACTCTCCTCACTTAGACTGTTCATCTGGTAAAATATCCAGTGAATATTAAACCATCAGGGGAACACATTCTCCTCACTTATCCTGTTCACCTGGTGACATGTCCTGTGTATATTAAACCATCAGGGGAACACACTCTCCTCACTTATACTGTTCACCTGGTAACATGTCCCGTGCTTGTTAAACCATCAGGGGAACACACTCTCCTCACTTATACTGTTCACCTGGCAACATGTCTCGTGAGTATTAAACAATCAGGGGAACACACTCTCCTCACTTATCCTGTTCACCTGGTGACATGTCCCGTGAATATTAAACCATCAGGGGAAAGCACTCTCCTCACTTATACTGTTCACCTGGTAACATGTCCCGTGTATATTAAACCATCATGGGAAAGCACTCTCCTCACTTATACTGTTCACCTGGTAACATGTCCCGTCAATATTAAACCATCATGGGAAAGCACTCTCCTCACTTATACTGTTCAGCTGCTAACATGTCCCGTGAATATTGAACCATCATGGGAAAGCACTCTCCTCACTTATACTGTTCACCTGGTAACATGTCCCGTGAATATTAAAACATCAGGGGAAAGCACTCTCCTTACTTAGACTGTTCATCTGGTAACATGTCCCGTGTATATTAAACAATCAGGGGAACACACTCTCCTCACTTATACTTTTCACCTGGTGACATGTCCCGTGTGTATTAAACCATCAGGGGAACACACTCTCCTCACTTATACTGTTCGCCTGGTAACGTGTCCCGTGTATATTAAACCATCAGGGGAACACATAATCCTCACTTATACTGTTTACCTGCTAACATGTCCCGTGTATATTAAACCATCATTGGAATACAGTCTCCTCACTTATACTGTTCACCTGGTAACATGTCCCGTGTATATTAAACCATCAGCGGAACACACTCTCCTCACTTATACTGTTCACCTGGTAACATGTCCTTTGCATATTTAACCATCAGGGGAAAACATTCTGCTCACTTCTACTGTTCACCTGGTGACATGTCCCGTGTGTATTAAACCATCAGGGGAACACACTCTCCTCACTTCTACTGTTCACCTGGTGACATGTCCCGTGTGTATTAAACCATCAGGGGAACACACTCTCCTCAATTATACTGTTCATCTGGTAACATGTCCCGTCAGTATTAAACCATCAGGGGAACACACTCTCCTCACTTATACTGTTCATCTGGTAACATGTCCCGTCAGTATTAAACCATCAGGGGAACACACTCTCCTCAATTATACTGTTCACCTGGTAACATGTCCCGTGCGTGTTAAACCATCAGGGGAACACACTCTCCTCACTTATACTGTTCACCTGGTAACATGTCGCGTGTATATTAAACCATCAGGGGAACACACTCTCCTCAATTATACTGTTCACCTGGTAACATGTCCGGTGAATATTAAACCATCAGGGGAACACACTCTCCTCACTTATACTGTTCATCTGGTAACATGTCCCGTCATTATTAAACAATCAGGGGAACTCACTCTCCTCACTTATAATGTTCACCTGGTGACATGTCCCGTGTATATTAAACCATCAGGGGAACACATTCTCCTCACTTATACTGTTCACCTGGTAACATGTCCCGTGCGTGTTAAACCATCAGGGGAACACACTCTCCTCACTTATACTGTTCACCTGGTAACATGTCCCGTGCGTGTTAAACCATCAGCGGAACACACACTCCTCACTTATACTGTTCACCTGGTAACATGTCCCGTGCGTGTTAAATCATCAGGGGAACACACTCTCCTCACATATACTGTTCACCTGGTAACATGTCCCGTGAGTATTAAACAATCAGGGGAACACACTCTCCTCACTTATACTGTTCACCTGGTAACATGTCCTGTGCATATTAAACCATCTGGGGAACACACTCTACGCACTTAGACTGTTCACCTGGTAACATGTCCTGTGTGTATTAAACCATCAGGGGAGCAAACTCTCCTCACTTATACTGTTCACCTGGTAACATTTCCCGTGAATATTAAACCATCAGGGGAACACACTCTCCTCACTTATACTGTTCACCTGGTAAGATGTCCTGTGTGTATTAAACCATCAGGGGAACACTCTCTCCTCACTTCTACTGTTCACCTGCTAACATGTCCTGTGTGCATTAAATCATCAGGGGAACACACTCTCCTCACTTAGACTGTTCATCTGGTAAAATATCCAGTGAATATTAAACCATCAGGGGAACACATTCTCCTCACTTATCCTGTTCACCTGGTGACATGTCCTGTGTGTATTAAACAATCAGGGGAATTCACTCTCCTCACTTATGCTGTTCACCTGGTTTCATGTCCTGTGTATATTAAACCATCAGGGGAACACACTCTCCTCACTTATACTGTTCACCTGGTAACATGTCCCGTGCTTGTTAAACCATCAGGGGAACACACTCTCCTCACTTATACTGTTCACCTGGCAACATGTCTCGTGAGTATTAAACAATCAGGGGAACACACTCTCCTCACTTATCCTGTTCACCTGGTGACATGACCCGTGAATATTAAACCATCAGGGGAAAGCACTCTCCTCACTTATACTGTTCACCTGGTAACATGTCTCGTGAGTATTAAACAATCAGGGGAACACACTCTCCTCACTTATACTGTTCACCTGGTGACAAGTCCCGTGTGTATTAAACCATCAGGGGAACACACTCTCCTCACTTATACTGTTCACCTGGTGACAAGTCCCGTGTGTATTAAACAATCAGGGGAAAGCACTCTCCTCACTTATACTGTTCACCTGGTAACATGTCCCGTGACTGTTAAACCATCATGGGAAAGCACTCTCCTCACTTATACTGTTCACCTGCTAACATGTCCCGTGAATATTAAACCATCATGGGAAAGCACTCTCCTCACTTATACTGTTCACCTGGTAACATGTCCCGTGAATATTAAAACATCAGGGGAAAGCACTCTCCTTACTTATTCTGTTCACCTGGTAACATGTCCCGTGAATATTAAACCATCAGGGGAACACTCTCTCCTCACTAATACTGTTCACCTGCTAACATGTCCTGTGTGCATTAAATCATCAGGGGAACACACTCTCCTCACTTAGACTGTTCATCTGGTAACATGTCCAGTGAATATTAAACCATCAGGGGAACACATTCTCCTCACTTATACTGTTCACCTGGTAACATGTCCCGTGAGTATTAAACAATCAGGAGAACACTCTCTCCTCACTTATACTGTTCACCTGGTAACATGTCCTGTGCATATTAAACCATCAGGGGAACACATTCTCCTCACTTATACTGTTCACCTGGTAACATGTCCCGTGTGCATTAAACCATCATTGGAACACTCTCTCCTCACTTATACTGTTCACCTGGTAACATGTCCTGTGTGCATTAAATCATCAGGGGAACACACTCTCCTCACTTATCCAGTTCACTTGGTTAAATGTCCCGTTTGCATATTAAACCATCAGGGGAACACACTCTCCTCACTTCGACTGTTCACCTGGTAACATGTCCCGTGTGCATTAAACAATCAGGGGAATTCACTCTCCTCACTTATACTGTTCACCTGGTATCATGTCCTGTGTATATTAAGCCATCAGGGGAACAAATCTCCTCACATATACTGTTCACCTGGTAACATGTCCTGTGTGCATTAAACAATCAGGGGAACACACTCTCCTCACTTATACTGTTCACTTGGTAACATGTCCCGTGTGTATTAAACAATCAGGGGAACTCACTCTCCTCACTTATACTGTTCACCTGGCAACATGTCCCGTGAGTATTAAACAATCAGTGGGAACACACTCTCCTCACTTATCCTGTTCACCTGGTGACATGTCCCGTGAATATTAAACCATCAGGGGAAAGCACTCTCCTCACTTATACTGTTCACCTGGTAACATGTCTCGTGAGTATTAAACAATCAGGGGAACACACTCTCCTCACTTATACTGTTCACCTGGTAACATGTCCTGTGTGCATTAAACAATCAGGGGAACACACTCTCCTCACTTATACTGTTCACTTGGTAACATGTCCCGTGTGTATTAAACAATCAGGGGAACTCACTCTCCTCACTTATACTGTTCACCTGGCAACATGTCCCGTGAGTATTAAACAATCAGTGGGAACACACTCTCCTCACTTATCCTGTTCACCTGGTGACATGTCCCGTGAATATTAAACCATCAGGGGAAAGCACTCTCCTCACTTATACTGTTCACCTGGTAACATGTCCCGTGTATATTAAACCATCATGGGAAAGCACTCTCCTCACTTATACTGTTCACCTGGTAACATGTCCCGTGAATATTAAACCATCATGGGAAAGCACTCTCCTCACTTATACTGTTCACCTGGTAACATGTCCCGTGTGCTTTAAACCATCAGGGGAACACACTCTCCTCAATTATACTGTTCACCTGGCAACATGTCTCGTGAGTATTAAACAATCAGGGGAACACACTCTCCTCACTTATCCTGTTCACCTGGTGACATGACCCGTGAATATTAAACCATCAGGGGAAAGCACTCTCCTCACTTATACTGTTCACCTGGTAACATGTCTCGTGAGTATTAAACAATCAGGGGAACACACTCTCCTCACTTATACTGTTCACCTGGTGACAAGTCCCGTGTGTATTAAACCATCAGGGGAACACACTCTCCTCACTTATACTGTTCACCTGGTGACAAGTCCCGTGTGTATTAAACAATCAGGGGAAAGCACTCTCCTCACTTATACTGTTCACCTGGTAACATGTCCCGTGACTGTTAAACCATCATGGGAAAGCACTCTCCTCACTTATACTGTTCACCTGCTAACATGTCCCGTGAATATTAAACCATCATGGGAAAGCACTCTCCTCACTTATACTGTTCACCTGGTAACATGTCCCGTGAATATTAAAACATCAGGGGAAAGCACTCTCCTTACTTATTCTGTTCACCTGGTAACATGTCCCGTGAATATTAAACCATCAGGGGAACACTCTCTCCTCACTAATACTGTTCACCTGCTAACATGTCCTGTGTGCATTAAATCATCAGGGGAACACACTCTCCTCACTTAGACTGTTCATCTGGTAACATGTCCAGTGAATATTAAACCATCAGGGGAACACATTCTCCTCACTTATACTGTTCACCTGGTAACATGTCCCGTGAGTATTAAACAATCAGGAGAACACTCTCTCCTCACTTATACTGTTCACCTGGTAACATGTCCTGTGCATATTAAACCATCAGGGGAACACATTCTCCTCACTTATACTGTTCACCTGGTAACATGTCCCGTGTGCATTAAACCATCATTGGAACACTCTCTCCTCACTTATACTGTTCACCTGGTAACATGTCCTGTGTGCATTAAATCATCAGGGGAACACACTCTCCTCACTTATCCAGTTCACTTGGTTAAATGTCCCGTTTGCATATTAAACCATCAGGGGAACACACTCTCCTCACTTCGACTGTTCACCTGGTAACATGTCCCGTGTGCATTAAACAATCAGGGGAATTCACTCTCCTCACTTATACTGTTCACCTGGTATCATGTCCTGTGTATATTAAGCCATCAGGGGAACAAATCTCCTCACATATACTGTTCACCTGGTAACATGTCCTGTGTGCATTAAACAATCAGGGGAACACACTCTCCTCACTTATACTGTTCACTTGGTAACATGTCCCGTGTGTATTAAACAATCAGGGGAACTCACTCTCCTCACTTATACTGTTCACCTGGCAACATGTCCCGTGAGTATTAAACAATCAGTGGGAACACACTCTCCTCACTTATCCTGTTCACCTGGTGACATGTCCCGTGAATATTAAACCATCAGGGGAAAGCACTCTCCTCACTTATACTGTTCACCTGGTAACATGTCTCGTGAGTATTAAACAATCAGGGGAACACACTCTCCTCACTTATACTGTTCACCTGGTAACATGTCCTGTGTGCATTAAACAATCAGGGGAACACACTCTCCTCACTTATACTGTTCACTTGGTAACATGTCCCGTGTGTATTAAACAATCAGGGGAACTCACTCTCCTCACTTATACTGTTCACCTGGCAACATGTCCCGTGAGTATTAAACAATCAGTGGGAACACACTCTCCTCACTTATCCTGTTCACCTGGTGACATGTCCCGTGAATATTAAACCATCAGGGGAAAGCACTCTCCTCACTTATACTGTTCACCTGGTAACATGTCCCGTGTATATTAAACCATCATGGGAAAGCACTCTCCTCACTTATACTGTTCACCTGGTAACATGTCCCGTGAATATTAAACCATCATGGGAAAGCACTCTCCTCACTTATACTGTTCACCTGGTAACATGTCCCGTGAATATTAAACCATCAGGGGAAAGCACTCTCCTTACTTATTCTGTTCACCTGGTAACATGTCCCGTGAATATTAATCCATCAGGGGAACACTCTCTCCTCACTAATACTGTTCACCTGCTAACATGTCCTGTGTGCATTAAATCATCAGGGGAACACACTCTCCTCACTTAGACTGTTCATCTGGTAACATGTCCAGTGAATATTAAACCATCAGGGGAACACATTCTCCTCACTTATACTGTTCACCTGGTAACATGTCCCGTGAGTATTAAACAATCAGGAGAACACTCTCTCCTCACTTATACTGTTCACCTGGTAACATGTCCCGTGTATATTAAACCATCAGGGGAACACACACTCCTCACTTATACTGTTCACCTGGTAACATGTCCCGTGTGCATTAAACCATCATTGGAACACTCTCTCCTCACTTATACTGTTCACCTGGTAACATGTCCTGTGTGCATTAAATCATCAGGGGAACACACTCTCCTCACTTATACTGTTCACCTGGTAACATGTCCTGTGTGCATTAAATCATCAGGGGAACACACTCTCCTCACTTATACTGTTCACCTGGTAACATGTCCTGTGTGCATTAAATCATCAGGGGAACACACTCTCCTCACTTATACTGTTCACCTGGTAACATGTCCTGTGTGCATTAAATCATCAGGGGAACACACTCTCCTCACTTATACTGTTCACCTGGTAACATGTCCTGTGTGCATTAAATCATCAGGGGAACACACTCTCCTCACTTATACTGTTCACCTGGTAACATGTCCTGTGTGCATTAAATCATCAGGGGAACACTCTCTCCTCACTTATACTGTTCACCTGGTAACATGTCCTGTGTGCATTAAATCATCAGGGGAACACTCTCTCCTCACTTATCCAGTTCACTTGGTTAAATGTCCCGTGTGCATATTAAACCATCAGGGGAACACATTCTCCTCACTTCGACTGTTCATCTGGTAACATGTCCAGTGAATATTAAACCATCAGGGGAACAAATCTCCTCACATATACTGTTCACCTGGTAACATGTCCTGTGTGCATTAAACAATCAGGGGAACACACTCTCCTCACTTATACTGTTCACTTGGTAACATGTCCCGTGTGTATTAAACAATCAGGGGAACTCACTCTCCTCACTTATACTGTTCACCTGGTAACATGTCCCGTGTGTATTAAACAATCAGGGGAACACACTCTCCTCACTTATACTATTCAGCTGGTAACATGTCCTGTGTATATTAAACAATCAGGGGAACACACTCTCCTCACTTATACTGTTCGCCTGGTAACGTGTCCCGTGTATATTTAACAATCAGGGGAACACACTCTCCTCACTTATACTGTTCACCTGGTAACATGTCCCGTGTGTATTAAACCATCAGGGGAACAAACTCTCCTCACTTATACTGTTCGCCTGGTAACGTGTCCCGTGTATATTAAACCATCAGGGGAACACATAATCCTCACTTATACTGTTTACCTGCTAACATGTCCCGTGTATATTAAACCATCATTGGAATACAGTCTCCTCACTTATACTGTTCACCTGGTAACATGTCCCGTGTATATTAAACCATCAGCGGAACACACTCTCCTCACTTATACTGTTCACCTGGTAACATGTCCTTTGCATATTTAACCATCAGGGGAAAACATTCTGCTCACTTCTACTGTTCACCTGGTGACATGTCCCGTGTGTATTAAACCATCAGGGGAACACACTCTCCTCACTTCTACTGTTCACCTGGTGACATGTCCCGTGTGTATTAAACCATCAGGGGAACACACTCTCCTCAATTATACTGTTCATTTGGTAACATGACCCGTCAGTATTAAACCATCAGGGGAACACACTCTCCTCACTTATACTGTTCATCTGGTAACATGTCCCGTCAGTATTAAACCATCAGGGGAACACACTCTCCTCAATTATACTGTTCACCTGGTAACATGTCCCGTGCGTGTTAAACCATCAGGGGAACACACTCTCCTCACTTATACTGTTCACCTGGTAACATGTCGCGTGTATATTAAACCATCAGGGGAACACACTCTCCTCAATTATACTGTTCACCTGGTAACATGTCCGGTGAATATTAAACCATCAGGGGAACACACTCTCCTCACTTATACTGTTCATCTGGTAACATGTCCCGTCATTATTAAACAATCAGGGGAACTCACTCTCCTCACTTATAATGTTCACCTGGTGACATGTCCCGTGTATATTAAACCATCAGGGGAACACATTCTCCTCACTTATACTGTTCACCTGGTAACATGTCCCGTGCGTGTTAAACCATCAGGGGAACACACTCTCCTCACTTATACTGTTCACCTGGTAACATGTCCCGTGCGTGTTAAACCATCAGCGGAACACACACTCCTCACTTATACTGTTCACCTGGTAACATGTCCCGTGCGTGTTAAATCATCAGGGGAACACACTCTCCTCACATATACTGTTCACCTGGTAACATGTCCCGTGAGTATTAAACAATCAGGGGAACACACTCTCCTCACTTATACTGTTCACCTGGTAACATGTCCTGTGCATATTAAACCATCTGGGGAACACACTCTACGCACTTAGACTGTTCACCTGGTAACATGTCCTGTGTGTATTAAACCATCAGGGGAGCAAACTCTCCTCACTTATACTGTTCACCTGGTAACATTTCCCGTGAATATTAAACCATCAGGGGAACACACTCTCCTCACTTATACTGTTCACCTGGTAAGATGTCATGTGTGTATTAAACCATCAGGGGAACACTCTCTCCTCACTTCTACTGTTCACCTGCTAACATGTCCTGTGTGCATTAAATCATCAGGGGAACACACTCTCCTCACTTAGACTGTTCATCTGGTAAAATATCCAGTGAATATTAAACCATCAGGGGAACACATTCTCCTCACTTATCCTGTTCACCTGGTGACATGTCCTGTGTGTATTAAACAATCAGGGGAATTCACTCTCCTCACTTATGCTGTTCACCTGGTATCATGTCCTGTGTGCATTAAACAATCAGGGGAACACACTCTCCTCACTTATACTGTTCACTTGGTAACATGTCCCGTGTGTATTAAACAATCAGGGGAACTCACTCTCCTCACTTATACTGTTCACCTGGTAACATGTCCCGTGTGTATTAAACAATCAGGGGAACACACTCTCCTCACTTATACTGTTCAGCTGGTGACATGTCCTTTGCATATTTAACCATCAGGGGAAAACATTCTGCTCACTTATACTGTTCACCTGGTGACATGTCCCGTGTGTATTAAACAATCATGGGAACACACTCTCCTCACTTATATGGTTCACCAGGAAACATGTCAACTGTGCATTAAACAATCAGGGGAACACTCTCTCCTCACTTATGCTGTTCACGTGGTAACATGACCCGTGCGTATTAAACAATCAGGGGAACACACTCTCCTCACTTATCCTGTTCACCTGTTGACATGTCCTGTGTATATTAAACCATCAGTGGAACACACTCTCCTCACTTATACTGTTTACCTGGTAACATGTCCTGTGTGTATTAAACAATCAGGGGAACACACTCTCTTCACTTATACTGTTCACCCGGTAACATGTCCCATGTATATTAAACAATCAGGGGAACACACTCTCTTCACTTATGCTGTTCACCTGGTAACATGTCCCGCGTATATTAAACCATCAGGGGAACACACGCTCCTCACTTATACTGTTCAACTGGTAACATGTCCCGGGTGTATTAAACCATCAGGGGAACACACTCTCCTCACTTTTCCTGTTCACCTGGTAACATGTCCCGTGAGTATTAAACAATCAGGGGAACACACTCTCCTCACTTATACTGTTCACCTGGTAACATGTCCCGTGTATATTAAAACATCAGGGGAACACACTCTCCTCACTTATACTGTTCGCCTGGTAACGTGTCCCGTGTATATTTAACAATCAGGGGAACATACTCTGCTCACTTATACTGTTTACCTGATAACATGTCCCGTGTATATTAAACCATCATTGGAATACAGTCTCCTCACTTATACTGTTCACCTGGTAACATGTCCCGTGTATATTAAACCATCAGCGGAACACACTCGCCTCAATTATCCTGTTCACCTGGTAACATGTCCTGTGTATATTAAACCATCAGGGGAACACACACTCCTCACTTATACTGATCACCTGGTGACATGTCCCGGGTATATTAAAAAATCAGGGGAACTCACTCTCCTCACTTATACTTTTCACCTGGTAACATGTCCCGTGCGTGTTAAACCATCATGGGAACACACTCTCCTCACATATACTGTTCACCTGGTGACATGTCCCGTGCGTATTAAACAATCAGGGGTACACACTCTCCTCACTTATACTGTTCACCTGGTAATATGTCCTGTGTGCATTAAACAATCAGGTTAATACACTCTCCTCACTTATACTGTTCACCTGGTAACATGTCCCGTGCGTGTTAAACCTTCAGGGGAACACACTCTCCTCACTTATACTGTTCAGCTGCTTACATGTCCCGTGAATATTAAACCATCAGGGGAAAGCACTCCCCTCACTTATACTGTTCTCCTGGTAACATGTCCCGAGTATATGAAACCATCAGGGGAACACACTCTCCTCACTTATACTGTTCACATGATAACATGTCCCGTGTGTATAAAACGATAAGGGGAACACACTCTCCTCACTTATACTGTTCACCTGGTAACATGTCCCGTGTGCATTAAACCATCAGGGGAACACACTCTCCTCACTTATACTGTTCACCTGGTAACATGTACCGTGTATATTAAACCATCAGGGGAACACACTCTCCTCAATTATACATTTCACTTGGTGACATGTCCCGTGTGTATTGAACAATCAGGGGAACACACTCTCCTCACTTATACTGTTCACCTGGTAACATGTCCCGTGTATATTAAATCATCAGGGGAACACACTCTCCTCAATTATACATTTCACCTGGTAACATGTCCCGTGTGTATTGAACAATCAGGGGAACACACTCTCCTCACTTATACTGTTCACCTGCTGACATGTCCCGTGTAGATTAAATCATCAGGGGAACACACTCTACTCAATTATACATTTCACCTGGTAACATGTCCCGTGTGTATTGAACAATCAGGGGAACACACTCTCCTCACTTATACTGTTCACCTGGTAATATGCCCTGTGTATATTAAACCATCAGGGGAACACACTCTCCTCACTTATACTGTTCACCTGGGAACATGTCCCGTGTATATTAAACCATCAGGGGAACACACTCTCCTCACTTATACTGTTCACCTGGTAACATGTCCCGTGTACATTAAACCATCAGGGGAACACACTCTCCTCACTTATACTCTTCACCTGGTAACATGTACCGTATATATTAAACCATCAGGGGAACACACTCTCCTCACTTATACTGTTCACCTGGTAACATGTAACGTGTATATTAAACCATCAGGGGAACACACTCTCCTCACTTATACGGTTCACCTGGTAACATGTCCCCTGTATATTAAACCATCAGGGGTACACACTCTCCTCACTTACACTGCTCACCTGGTAACATGTCCCGTGTGTATTAAACCATCAGGGGAACACACTCTCCTCACTTATACTGTTCACCTGGTAACATGTACCGTGTATATTAAACCATCAGGGGAACACACTCTCCTCACTTATAATGCTCACCGGGTAACATGTCCCGTGTGTATTAAACCATCAGGGGAACACACTCTCCTCAATTATACTGTTCACCTGGTAACATGTACCGTGTATATAAAACCATCAGGGGAACACACTCTCCTCACTTATACTGCTCACCTGGTAACATGTCCCGTGTGTATTAAACCATCAGGGGAATACACTCTCCTCACTTATACTGTTCAACTGGTAACATGTACCGTGTATATTAAACCATCAGGGGAACACACTCTCCTCACTTATACTGCTCACCTGGTAACATGTCCCGTGTGTATTAAACCATCAGGGGAACACACTCTCCTCAATTATACTGTTCACCTGGTAACATGTACCGTGTATATTAAACCATCAGGGGAACACACTCTCCTCACTTATACTGTTCACCTGGTAACATGTACCGTGTATATTAAACCATCAGGGGAACACACTCTCCTACTTATACTGCTCACCTGCTAACATGTCCCGTGTATATTAAACCATCAGGGGAACACACTCTCCTCAAATATACATTTCACTTGGTGACATGTCCCGTGTCTATTGAACAATCAGGGGAACACACTCTCCTCACTTATACTGTTCACCTGGTAACATGTACCGTGTATATTAAACCATCAGGGGAACACACTATCCTCAATTATACATTTCACTTGGTGACATGCCCCGTGTTTATTAAACCATCAGGGGAACTCACTCACCTCAAATATACATTTCACTTGGTGACATGTCCCGTGTGTATTAAACAATCAGGGGAACACACTCTCCTCACTTATACTGTTGACCTGGTGACATGTCCCGTGTGTATTAAACCATCAGGGGAACACACTCTCCTCAATTATACTGTTCACCTGGTAACATGTCCCGTGTACATTAAACAATCAGGGGAACAAACTCTCCTCACTTATACTGTTGACCTGGTGACATGTCCCGTGTGTATTAAACCATCAGGGGAACACACTCTCCTCAATTATACTGTTCACCTGGTAACATGTCCCGTGTACATTAAACCATCAGGGGAACACACTCTCCTCACTTATACTGTTCACCAGGTGACATGTCCCATGTACATTAAACCATCAGGGGAACACATTCTCCTCACTTATACTGTTCACCAGGTGACATGTCCCATGTGTATTAAACAATCAGGGGAACACACTCTCCTCACTTATACTGTTCACCTGGTAACATGTCCCGTGTATATTAAACAATCAGGCGAACACACTCTCCTCACTTATACTGTTCACCTGGTGACATGTCCCGTGTATATTAAACAATCAGGCGAACACACTCTCCTCACTTATACTGTTCACCTGGTGACATGTCCTGTGTGTATTAAACAATCAGGGGAACACACTCTCCTCACTTATACTGCAAATCTGGTAACATGTACCGTGTATATTAAACCATCAGCGGAACACACTCTCCTCACTTATACTGCTCACCTGCTGACAAGTCCCGTTTAAATTAAACCATCAGGGGAATACAGTCTCCTCACTTATACTGTTCATCTGGTAACATGTCCCGTGAGTATTAAACAATCAGGGGAACAAACTCTCCTCACTTATACTGTTCACCTGCTAACATGTCCCTTTTATATTAAACCATCAGGGGAATACACTCTCCTCACTTATACTGTTCACCTAGTAACATGTCCTGTGTATATTAAACCATCAGGGGAACACATTCTCCTCACTTATACTGTTCACCAGGTGACATGTCCCGTGTATATTAAACAATCAGGCGAACACACTGTCCTCAATTATACTGTTCACCTGGTAACATGTCCCGTGAGTATTAAACCATCAGGGGAACAAACTCTCCTCACTTATACTGTTCACCTGGCAACATGTCCCGTGAGTATTAAACAATCAGGGGAACAAACTCTCCTCACTTATACTGTTCACCTGCTAACATGTCCCTTTTATATTAAACCATCAGGGGAATACACTCTCCTCACTTATACTGTTCACCTAGTAACATGTCCTGTGTATATTAAACCATCAGGGGAACACATTCTCCTCACTTATACTGTTCACCTGCTAACATGTCCCGTTTATATTAAACCATCAGGGGAATACCGTCTCCTCACTTATACTGTTCACCTGGTAACATGTCCCGTGTATATTAAACCATCAGGGGAACACACTCTCCTCACTTATACTGTTCACCTGGTAACATGTCCCGTGTATATTAAACCATCAGGGGAACACACTCTCCTCACTTATACTGTTCATCTGGTAACATGTCCCGTGTGTATTAAACCATCAGGGGAACACACTCTCCTCACTTATACTGTTCGCCTGGTAACGTTTCCCGTGCATATTTAACAATCAGGGGAACACACTCTCCTCACTTATACGGTTCACCTGGTAACATGTCCCGTGTATATTAAACCATCAGGGGAACACATAATCCTCACTTATACTGTTCACCTGCTAACATGTCCCGTGTATATTAAACCATCAGCGGAACACACTCGCCTCACTTATACTGTTCACCTGGTAACATGTCCCGTGTATCTTAAACCATCAGGGCAAAGCACTCTCCTCACTTATACTGTTCACCTGGTAACATGTCCCGTGCATATTGAACCATCAGGGGAGCACACTCTCCTCACTTATACTGTTCACCTGGTAACATGTCCCGTGCGTATTAAACCATCAGGGGAACAAACTCTCCTCACTTATACTGTTCACCTGGTATCATGTCCTGTGTATATTAAACCTACACGGGAACACACTCTCCTCACTTGTACTGTTCACCTGGGAACATGTCCCGTGTATATTAAACCATCAGGGGAACACACTCTCCTCACTTATACAGTTCACCTGGTAACATGTCCTGTGTATATTAAACCTTCAGGGGAACACCATCCCCTAAATTATACTGTTCACCTGGTGACATGTCCCGTCAGTATTAAACAATCAGGGGAAAACACTCTCCTCACTTATACTGTTCACCTGGTAACATGTCGTGTGTATATTAAACCATCAGGGGAACACATTCTCCTCACTTATACTGTTCACCTGGTAACATGTCCTGTGTGTATTAAACCATCAGGGGAACACACTCTCCTCACTTATACTGTTCACCTGGTAACAAGTCCCGTGTATATTAAACCATCTGGGGAAAGCACTCTCCTCACTTATACTGTTCACCTGGTATCATGTCCTGTGCGTGTTAAACCATCAGGGGAACACACTCTCCTCACTTATACTGCTCACCTGGTGACATGTCCCGTGCATATTAAACAATCAGGGTAACAATCTCTCCTCACTTATACTGTTCACCTGGTAACATGTCCCGTGTATGATAAACGATCAGGGGAACACACTCTCCTCACTTATACTGTTCACCTGGTAACATGTCCCGTGCGTGTTAAACCATCAGGGGAACACACTCTCCTCACTTATACTGTTCACCTGGTAACATGTCCCGTGCGTGTTAAACCATCAGGGGAACACACTCTCCTCACTTATACTGATCACCTGGTGACATGTCCCGGGTATATTAAACAATCAGGGTAACAATCTCTCCTCACTTATACTGTTCACCTGGTAACATGTCCCGTGCATGTTAAACCATCAGGGGAACACACTCTCCTCACTTATACTGCTCACCTGGTGACATGTCCCGTGCATATTAAACAATCAGGGTAACAATCTCTCCTCACTTATACTGTTCACCTGGTAACATGTCCCGTGTATGCTAAACGATCAGGGGAACACACTCTCCTCATTTATACTGTTCAACTGGAAACATGTCCCGTGTATATTAAACCATCAGGGGAAAGCACTCTCCTCACTTGTACTGTTCACCTGGTAATATGTCCCCTGTATATTAAACAATCAGGGGAACACACTCTCCTCACTTATACTGTTCACCTGGTAACATGTCCCGTGTGCTTTAAACCATCAGGGGAACACACTCTCCTCACTTATACTGTTCACCTGGTGACCTGTCCCGTCAGTATTAAACCATCATGGGAACACACTCTCCTCACTTAACCTGTTCACCTGGTGACCTGTCCCGTCAGTATTAAACAATCAGGGGAACACACTCTCCTCACTTATACAGTTCACCTGGTAACATGTCCCGTGCGTGTTAAATCATCAGGGGAACACACTCTCCTCACTTATACTGTTCAGCTGGTAACATGTCCCGAGAGTATTAAACAATCAGGGGAACACACTCCCCTCACTTATACTGTTCACCTGGTAATATGTCCCGTGTGTATTAAACAATCAGGGGAACACACTCCCCTCACTTATACTGTTCACCTGGTAACATGTCCCCTGTGTATTAAACAGTCAGGGGAATACACTCTCCTCACTTATACTGTTCACCTGGTAACATGTCCCGTGTATATTAAACCATCAGGGGAACACACTCTCCTCACTTATACTGTTCACCTGCTAACATTTCCTGTGTATATTAAACCATCAGGGGAACACACTCTCCTCACTTATATTGTTCACCTGGTAATATGTCCTGTGTGTATTAAACAATCAAGGGAATACACTCTCCTCACTTATAGTGTTCACCTGGTAACATGTCCCGTGTATATTAAACCATCAGGGGAACACACTCTCCTCACTTATACTGTTCACCTGGTAACATGTCCCGTTTGCATTAAACAATCAGGGGAACACACTCTCCTCACTTATACTGTTCACCTGATAACATGTCCCGTGTGTATTAAACCATAAGGGGAACACACTCTCCTCACTTATACTGTTCACCTGGTAATATGCCCTGAGTATATTAAACCATCAGGGGAACACACTCTCCTCACTTATACTGTTCACCTGGGAACATGTCCCGTGTATATTAAACTATCAGAGGAACACACTCTCCTCAATTATATTGTTCACCTGGTAATATGTCCTGTGTGCATTAAACAATCAGGGGAATACACTCTCCTCACTTATACTGTTCACCTGGTAACATGTCCCGTGTATATTAAACCATCAGGGGAACACACTCTCCTCACTTATACGGTTCACCTGGTAACATGTCCCCTGTATATTAAACCATCAGGGGAACACACTCTCCTCACTTATACTGCTCACCTGGTAACATGTCCCGTGTGTATTAAACCATCAGGGGAACACACTCTCCTCAATTATACATTTCACTTGGTGACATGCCCCGTGTTTATTAAACCATCAGGGGAACACACTCTCGTCAATTATACATTTCACTTGGTGACATGCCCCGTGTTTATTAAACCAGCAGGGGAACTCACTCACCTCAATTATACATTTCACTTGGTGACATGTCCCGTGAGTATTAAACAATCAGGGGAACACACTCTCCTCACTTATACTGTTCACCTGGTAACATGTCCTGTGTATATTAAACCATCAGGGGAACACATTCTCCTCACTTATACTGTTCACCTGGTAACATATCCTGTGTATATTAAACCATCAGGGGAACACACTCTCCTCACTTATACTGTTCACCTGGTTACATGTCCCGTATATATTAAACCATCTGGGGAAAGCACTCTCCTCACTTATACTGTTCACCTGGTAACATGTCCCGTGTATATTAAACCATCAGGGGAAAACACTCTCCTCACTTATACTGTTCACCTGGTAACATGTCCCGTGCGTGTTAAACCATCAGGGGAACACACTCTCCTCACTTATACTGTTCACCTGGTGACATGTCCCGTGTATATTAAACCATCAGGGGAACACACTCTCCTCACTTATACTGTTCACCTGGTAACATGTCCCGTGTATATTAAACCATCAGGGGAAAACACTCTCCTCACTTATACTGTTCACCTGGTAACATGTCCCGTGTATGCTAAACGATCAGGGGAACACACTCTCCTCATTTATACTGTTCAACTGGAAACATGTCCCGTGTATATTAAACCATCAGGGGAAAGCACTCTCCTCACTTGTACTGTTCACCTGGGAACATGTCCCGTGTATATTAAACCATCAGGGGAACACACTCTCCTCACTTATACTGTTCACCTGGTAACAAGTCCCATGTATATTAAACAATCAGGGGAACACATTCTCCTCACTTAGACAGTTCACCTGGTAACATGTCCTGTGTATATTAAACCTTCAGGGGAACACACTCTCCTCACTTATACTGTTCACCTGGTAATATGTCCCGGGTATATTAAACCATCAGCGGAACACACTCTCCTCACTTATACTGTTCACCTGGTGACATGTCCCGGGTATATTAAACCATCAGCGGAACACACTCTCCTCACTTATAGTGTTCACCTGGTAACATGTCCCGTGCGTGTTAAACCATCAGGGGAACACACTCTCCTCACATATACTGTTCACCTGCTGACATGTCCTGTGTGTATTAAACCATCAGGGGAACGCACTCTCCTCACTTATACTGTTCACCTGGTAACATGTCCCGGGTATATTAAACCATCAGCGGAACACACTCTCCTCACTTATAGTGTTCACCTGGTAACATGTCCCGTGCGTGTTAAACCATCAGGGGAACACACTCTCCTCACATATACTGTTCACCTGGTAACATGTCCTGTGAAAATTAAACCATCAGGGGAACACACTCTCCTCACTTATACTGTTCACCTGGTAACATGTCCTGTGTGTATTAAACCATCAGGGGAACGCACTCTCCTCACTTATACTGTTCACCTGGTAACATGTCCCGGGTATATTAAACCATCAGCGGAACACACTCTCCTCACTTATAGTGTTCACCTGGTAACATGTCCCGTGCGTGTTAAACCATCAGGGGAACACACTCTCCTCACATATACTGTTCACCTGGTAACATGTCCTGTGAAAATTAAACCATCAGGGGAACACATTCTCCTCACTTATACTGTTCACCTGGTAACATGTCCCGGGTATATTAAACCATCAGCGGAACACACTCTCCTCACTTATAGTGTTCACCTGGTAACATGTCCCGTGCGTGTTAAACCATCAGGGGAACACACTGTCCTCACTTATACTGTTCACCTGGTAACATGTCCTGTGTGTATTAAACCATCAGGGGAACGCACTCTCCTCACTTATACTGTTCACCTGGTAACATGTCCCGTGAATATTAAACCATCAGGGGAAAGCACTCTCCTCACTTATACTGTTCACCTGGTAACATGTCCCGTGTGCTTTAAACCATCAGGGGAACACACTCTCCTCACTTATACTGTTCACCTGGTGCCATGTCCCGGGTATATTAAACAATCAGGGGAAAACACTCTCCTCACTTACACTGTTCACCTGGTAACATGTCCCGTGCGTGTTAAACCATCAGGGGAACACACTCTCCTCACTTATACTGTTCAGCTGGTAACATGTCCCGAGAGTATTAAACAATCAGGGGAACACACTCTCCTCAATTATACTGTTCACCTGGTGCCATGTCCCGGGTATATTAAACAATCAGGGGAACACATTCTCCTCACTTACACTGTTCACCTGGTAACATGTCCCGTGCGTGTTAAACCATCAGGGGAACACACTCTCCTCACTTATACTGTTCACCTGATAACATGTCCCGTGTGTATTAAACCATAAGGGGAACACACTCTCCTCACTTATTCTGTTCACCTGCTGACATGTCCTGTGTGTATTAAACCATCAGGGGAACGCACTCTCCTCACTTATACTGTTCACCTGGTAACATGTCCCGGGTATATTAAACCATCAGCGGAACACACTCTCCTCACTTATAGTGTTCACCTGGTAACATGTCCCGTGCGTGTTAAACCATCAGGGGAACACACTCTCCTCACATATACTGTTCACCTGGTAACATGTCCTGTGAAAATTAAACCATCAGGGGAACACACTCTCCTCACTTATACTGTTCACCTGGTAACATGTCCTGTGTGTATTAAACCATCAGGGGAACGCACTCTCCTCACTTATACTGTTCACCTGGTAACATGTCCCGGGTATATTAAACCATCAGCGGAACACACTCTCCTCACTTATAGTGTTCACCTGGTAACATGTCCCGTGCGTGTTAAACCATCAGGGGAACACACTCTCCTCACATATACTGTTCACCTGGTAACATGTCCTGTGAAAATTAAACCATCAGGGGAACACATTCTCCTCACTTATACTGTTCACCTGGTAACATGTCCCGGGTATATTAAACCATCAGCGGAACACACTCTCCTCACTTATAGTGTTCACCTGGTAACATGTCCCGTGCGTGTTAAACCATCAGGGGAACACACTGTCCTCACTTATACTGTTCACCTGGTAACATGTCCTGTGTGTATTAAACCATCAGGGGAACGCACTCTCCTCACTTATACTGTTCACCTGGTAACATGTCCCGTGAATATTAAACCATCAGGGGAAAGCACTCTCCTCACTTATACTGTTCACCTGGTAACATGTCCCGTGTGCTTTAAACCATCAGGGGAACACACTCTCCTCACTTATAATGTTCACCTGGTGCCATGTCCCGGGTATATTAAACAATCAGGGGAAAACACTCTCCTCACTTACACTGTTCACCTGGTAACATGTCCCGTGCGTGTTAAACCATCAGGGGAACACACTCTCCTCACTTATACTGTTCAGCTGGTAACATGTCCCGAGAGTATTAAACAATCAGGGGAACACACTCTCCTCAATTATACTGTTCACCTGGTGCCATGTCCCGGGTATATTAAACAATCAGGGGAACACATTCTCCTCACTTACACTGTTCACCTGGTAACATGTCCCGTGCGTGTTAAACCATCAGGGGAACACACTCTCCTCACTTATACTGTTCACCTGATAACATGTCCCGTGTGTATTAAACCATAAGGGGAACACACTCTCCTCACTTATTCTGTTCACCTGGTAATATGCCCTGAGTATATTAAACCATCAGGGGAACACAGTCTCCTCACTTATACTGTTCACCTGGGAACATGTACCGTGTATATTAAACTATCAGGGGAACACACTCTCCTCACTTATACTGTTCACCTGGGAACATGTACCGTGTATATTAAACTATCAGGGGAACACACTCTCCTCACTTATACTGTTCACCTGGTAATATGTCCCCTGTATATTAAACCATCAGGGGAACACACTCCCCTCACTTATATTGTTCACCTGGTAATATGTCCTGTGTGTATTAAACAATCAGGGGAATACACTCTCCTCACTTATACTGTTCACCTGGTAACATGTCCCGTGTATATTAAACCATCAGGGGAACACACTCTCCTCACTTATACGGTTCACCTGGTAACATGTCCCCTGTATATTAAACCATCAGGGGAACACACTCTCCTCACTTATACTGCTCACCTGGTAACATGTCCCGTGTGTATTAAACCATCAGGGGAACACACTCTCCTCAATTATACTGTTCACCTGGTAACATGTCCCGTGTATATTAAACCATCAGGGGAAAACACTCTCCTCAATTATACATTTCACTTGGTGACATGCCCCGTGTTTATTAAACCATCAGGGGAACACACTCTCGTCAATTATACATTTCACTTGGTGACATGCCCCGTGTTTATTAAACCATCAGGGGAACTCACTCACCTCAATTATACATTTCACTTGGTGACATGTCCCGTGTGTATTAAACAATCAGGGGAACACACTCTCCTCACTTATACTGTTGACCTGGTGACATGTCCCATGTCTATTGAACAATCAGGGGAACACACTCTGCTCACTTTTACTGTTCACCTGGCAACATGTCCCCTGTATATTAAACCATCAGGGGAACACACTCTCCTCACTTATACTGTTCACCTGGTAACATGTACCGTGTATATTAAACCATCAGGGGAACACACTCTCCTCAATTATACATTTCACTTGGTGACATGTCCCGTGTGTATCAAACAATCAGGGGAACACACTCTCCTCACTTATACTGTTGACCTGGTGACATGTCCCGTGCGTATTAAACCATCAGGGGAACACACTCTCCTCAATTATACTGTTCACCTGGTAACATGTCCCGTGCACATTAAACCATCAGGGGAACACACTCTCCTCACTTATACTGTTCACCAGGTAACATGTCCCGTGTATATTAAACAATCAGGCGAACACACTCTCCTCACTTATACTGTTCACCAGGTAACATGTCCCGTGTATATTAAACCATCAGGGGAACACACTCCCCTCACTTATATTGTTCACCTGGTAATATGTCCTGTGTGTATTAAACAATCAGGGGAATACACTCTCCTCACTTATACTGTTCACCTGGTAACATGTCCCGTGTATATTAAACCATCAGGGGAACACACTCTCCTCACTTATACTGTTCACCTGGGAACATGTACCGTGTATATTAAACTATCAGGGGAACACACTCTCCTCACTTATACTGTTCACCTGGTAATATGTCCCCTGTATATTAAACCATCAGGGGAACACACTCCCCTCACTTATATTGTTCACCTGGTAATATGTCCTGTGTGTATTAAACCATCAGGGGAACACACTCTCCTCACTTATACGGTTCACCTGGTAACATGTCCCCTGTATATTAAACCATCAGGGGAACACACTCTCCTCACTTATACTGCTCACCTGGTAACATGTCCCGTGTGTATTAAACCATCAGGGGAACACACTCTCCTCAATTATACTGTTCACCTGGTAACATGTCCCGTGTATATTAAACCATCAGGGGAAAACACTCTCCTCAATTATACATTTCACTTGGTGACATGCCCCGTGTTTATTAAACCATCAGGGGAACACACTCTCGTCAATTATACATTTCCCTTGGTGACATGCCCCGTGTTTATTAAACCATCAGGGGAACTCACTCACCTCAATTATACATTTCACTTGGTGACATGTCCCGTGTGTATTAAACAATCAGGGGAACACACTCTCCTCACTTATACTGTTGACCTGGTGACATGTCCCATGTCTATTGAACAATCAGGGGAACACACTCTGCTCACTTTTACTGTTCACCTGGCAACATGTCCCCTGTATATTAAACCATCAGGGGAACACACTCTCCTCACTTATACTGTTCACCTGGTAACATGTACCGTGTATATTAAACCATCAGGGGAACACACTCTCCTCAATTATACATTTCACTTGGTGACATGTCCCGTGTGTATCAAACAATCAGGGGAACACACTCTCCTCACTTATACTGTTGACCTGGTGACATGTCCCGTGCGTATTAAACCATCAGGGGAACACACTCTCCTCAATTATACTGTTCACCTGGTAACATGTCCCGTGCACATTAAACCATCAGGGGAACACACTCTCCTCACTTATACTGTTCACCAGGTAACATGTCCCGTGTACATTAAACAATCAGGCGAACACACTCTCCTCACTTATACTGTTCACCAGGTAACATGTCCCGTGTATATTAAACCATCAGGGGAACACACTCTCCTCACTTATACTGTTCACCTGGTAACATGTCCCGTGTGTGTTAAACCATCAGGGGAACACACTCTCCTCACTTATACTGTTCACCTGGCAACATGTCCCGTGTGTATTAAACAATCAGGGGATCACACTCTCCTCAATTATACTGTTCACCTGGTAACATGTCCCGGGTATATTAAACCATCAGCGGAACACCCTCTCCTCACTTATAGTGTTCACCTGGTAACATGTCCCGTGCGTGTTAAACCATCAGGGGAACACACTCTCCTCACATATACTGTTCACCTGGTAACATGTCCTGTGAAAATTAAACCATCAGGGGAACGCACTCTCCTCACATATACTGTTCACCTGGTAACATGTCCCGTGAATATTAAACCATCAGGGGAAAGCACTCTCCTCACTTATACTGTTCACCTGGTAACATGTCCCGTGTGCTTTAAACCATCAGGGGAACACACTCTCCTCAATTATACTGTTCACCTGGTGACATGTCCCGTCAGTATTAAACAATCAGGGGAACACACTCTCCTCAATTATACTGTTCACCTGGTGCCATGTCCCGGGTATATTAAACAATCAGGGGAAAACACTCTCCTCACTTATACTGTTCACCTGGTAACATGTCCCGTGCGTGTTAAAGCATCAGGGGAACACACTCTCCTCACTTATACTGTTCAGCTGGTAACATGTCCCGAGAGTATTAAACAATCAGGGGCACACACTCCCCTCACTTATACTGTTCACCTGGTAATATGTCCTGTGTCTATTAAACAATCAGGGGAATACACTCTCCTCACTTATACTGTTCACCTGGTAACATGTCCCGTGTATATTAAACCATCAGGGGAACACACTCTCCTCACTTATACTGTTCACCTGCTAACATGTCCCGTTTGCATTAAACAATCAGGGGAACACACTCTCCTCACTTATACTGTTCACCTGATAACATGTCCCGTGTGTATTAAACCATAAGGGGAGCACACTCTCCTCACTTATACTGTTCACCTGGTAATATGCCCTGAGTATATTAAACCATCAGGGGAACACAGTCTCCTCACTTATACTGTTCACCTGGGAACATGTACCGTGTATATTAAACTATCAGGGGAACACACTCTCCTCACTTATACTGTTCACCTGGTAATATGTCCCCTGTATATTAAACCATCAGGGGAACACACTCCCCTCACTTATATTGTTCACCTGGTAATATGTCCTGTGTGTATTAAACGATCAGGGGAATACACTCTCCTCACTTATACTGTTCACCTGGTAACATGTCCCGTGTATATTAAACCATCAGGGGAACACACTCTCCTCACTTATTCGGTTCACCTGGTAACATGTCCCCTGTATATTAAACCATCAGGGGAACACACTCTCCTCACTTATACTGTTCAGCTGGTAACATGTCCCGAGAGTATTAAACAATCAGGGGCACACACTCCCCTCACTTATACTGTTCACCTGGTAATATGTCCTGTGTCTATTAAACAATCAGGGGCACACACTCCCCTCACTTATACTGTTCACCTGGTAACATGTCCCGTGTATATTAAACCATCAGGGGAACACACTCTCCTCACTTATACTGTTCACCTGGTAACATTTCCCGTGTATATTAAACCATCAGGGGAACACACTCTCCTCACTTATACTGTTCTAATGGTAACATGTCCCGTGTATATTAAACCATCAGGGGAACACACTCTCCTCACTTATACTGTTCACCTGATAACATGTCCCGTGTGTATTAAACCATAAGGGGAACACACTCTCCTCACTTATTCTGTTCACCTGGTAATATGCCCTGAGTATATTAAACCATCAGGGGAACACAGTCTCCTCACTTATACTGTTCACCTGGGAACATGTACCGTGTATATTAAACTATCAGGGGAACACACTCTCCTCACTTATACTGTTCACCTGGTAATATGTCCCCTGTATATTAAACCATCAGGGGAACACACTCTCCTCACTTATACTGTTCACCTGGTAATATGTCCTGTGTGTATTAAACCATCAGGGGAACACACTCTCCTCAATTATACTGTTCACCTGGTAACATGTCCCGTGTATATTAAACCATCAGGGGAAAACACTCTCCTCAATTATACATTTCACTTGGTGACATGCCCCGTGTTTATTAAACCATCAGGGGAACACACTCTCGTCAATTATACATTTCACTTGGTGACATGCCCCGTGTTTATTAAACCATCAGGGGAACTCACTCACCTCAATTATACATTTCACTTGGTGACATGTCCCGTGTGTTTTAAACAATCAGGGGAACACACTCTCCTCACTTATACTGTTGACCTGGTGACATGTCCCGTGTCTATTGAACAATCAGGGGAACACACTCTGCTCACTTTTACTGTTCACCTGGCAACATGTCCCCTGTATATTAAACCATCAGGGGAACACACTCTCCTCACTTATACTGTTCACCTGGTAACATGTACCGTGTATATTAAACCATCAGGGGAACACACTCTCCTCAATTATACATTTCACTTGGTGACATGTCCCGTGTGTATCAAACAATCAGGGGAACACACTCTCCTGACTTATACTGTTGACCTGGTGACATGTCCCGTGCGTATTAAACCATCAGGGGAACACACTCTCCTCAATTATACTGTTCACCTGGTAACATGTCCCGTGCACATTAAACCATCAGGGGAACACACTCTCCTCACTTATACTGTTCACCAGGTAACATGTCCCGTGTATATTAAACAATCAGGCGAACACACTCTCCTCACTTATACTGTTCACCAGGTAACATGTCCCGTGTATATTAAACCATCAGGGGAACACACTCTCCTCACTTATACTGTTCACCTGGTAACATGTCCCGTGTGTGTTAAACCATCAGGGGAACACACTCTCCTCACTTATACTGTTCACCTGGCAACATGTCCCGTGAGTATTAAACAATCAGGGGAACTCACTCTCCTCACTTATAGTGTTCACCTGGTAACATGTCCCGTGCGTGTTAAACCATCAGGGGAACACACTCTCCTCACATATACTGTTCACCTGGTAACATGTCCTGTGAAAATTAAACCATCAGGGGAACACATTCTCCTCACTTATACTGTTCACCTGGTAACATGTCCCGTGTGTATTAAACAATCAGGGGATCACACTCTCCTCAATTATACTGTTCACCTGGTAACATGTCCCGGGTATATTAAACCATCAGCGGAACACCCTCTCCTCACTTATAGTGTTCACCTGGTAACATGTCCCGTGCGTGTTAAACCATCAGGGGAACACACTCTCCTCACATATACTGTTCACCTGGTAACATGTCCTGTGAAAATTAAACCATCAGGGGAACACATTCTCCTCACTTATACTGTTCACCTGGTAACATGTCCCGTGTGCTTTAAACCATCAGGGGAACACACTCTCCTCAATTATACTGTTCACCTGGTGCCATGTCCCGGGTATATTAAACAATCAGGGGAAAACACTCTCCTCACTTATACTGTTCACCTGGTAACATGTCCCGTGCGTGTTAAACCATCAGGGGAACACACTCTCCTCACTAATACTGTTCAGCTGGTAACATGTCCCGAGAGTATTAAACAATCAGGGGCACACACTCCCCTCACTTATACTGTTCACCTGGTAATATGTCCTGTGTCTATTAAACAATCAGGGGAATACACTCTCCTCACTTATACTGTTCACCTGGTAACATGTCCCGTGTATATTAAACCATCAGGGGAACACACTCTCCTCACTTATACTGTTCACCTGCTAACATGTCCCGTTTGCATTAAACAATCAGGGGAACACACTCTCCTCACTTATACTGTTCACCTGGTAACATGTCCCGTGTGTATTAAACTATCAGGGGAACACACTCTCCTCACTTATACTGTTCACCTGGTAATATGTCCCCTGTATATTAAACCATCAGGGGAACACACTCTCCTCACTTATACTGTTCACCTGATAACATGTCCCGTGTGTATTAAACCATAAGGGGAGCTCACTCTCCTCACTTATACTGTTCACCTGGTAATATGCCCTTAGTATATTAAACCATCAGGGGAACACAGTCTCCTCAACCGAGGATTTCCCCCCACTGTGGTTGACAGGGCCCTCAACCGTGTCCGACCCATTCCCCGCACCTCTACCCTCACCCCTTCTCCTCCCTCCCAGAACCGTGACAGGGTTCCCCTTGTCCTCACTTTTCATCCCACCAGCCTCCATATCCAAAGGATCATCCTCCGCCATTTTCGCCACCTCCAGCGTGATGCCACTACCAGTCGCATCTTCCCCTCCCTTCCCCTGTCAGCATTCCGAAGGGATCGTTCCCTCCGCGACACCCTGGTCCACTCCTCCATTACCCCCACCACCTCGTCCCCGTCCCAGGGCACCTTCCCTTGCAATCGCAGGAGGTGTAATACCTGCCCATTTACCTCCTCTCTCCTCACTATCCCAGGCCCCAAACACTCCTTTCAGGTGAAGCAGCGATTTACTTGTACTTCTTTCAATGTAGTATACTGTATTCGCTGCTCACAGTGTGGTCTCCTCTACATTGGGGAGACCAAGCGCAGACTGGGTGACCGCTTTGCGGAACATCTCCGCTCAGTCCGCAAGCAGGACCCTGAGCTTCCGGTTGCTTGCCATTTCAACACTCCCCCCTGCTCTCATGCTCACATCTCTGTCCTGGGATTGCTGCAGTGTTCCAGTGAACATCAACGCAAGCTCGAGGAACAGCATCTCATCTACCGATTAGGCACACTACAGCCTGCCGGTCTGAACATTGAGTTCAATAATTTCAGAGCCTGACAGCCCCCCACTTTACTTTCATTTTTAGTTATTTTTTCTTCCTTTTTTTTCTTCCTTTTTTTTTGGCATTCCTTTTTACATTTTTTACAATCTTTTTTTGTATTTATTTCAGTTCATCTTAGTTTGTTCAGTTTGCTCACCCACTGTTTTTTTCAGGTTGTTTTTCTTCAGGTTTGCACTTGCTGATGTTCAATATTCAGTATATTCACACCTAATCTGTACTAATGCTTTGTCTTTCAACACACCATTAACATCTTGTTTGCCTTTGCTCCGTGACCTTTTGGTCAGCTATGTGGCCTGGTCCAATCTGCACCTTCTCCTTTGTTATCTCTTGCCCAACCCCCACCTCACTTGTTTATAATCTGTGACTTTTCTAATATTTGTCAGTTCCGAAGAAGGGTCACTGACCCGAAACGTTAACTCTGCTTCTCTTTCCACAGATGCTGCCAGACCTGCTGAGTGAATCCAGCATTTCTTGTTTTTGCTCCTCACTTATACTGTTCACCTGGGAACATGTACCGTGTATATTAAACTATCAGGGGAACACACTCTCCTCACTTATACTGTTCACCTGGTAATATGTCCCCTGTATATTAAACCATCAGGGGAACACACTCTCCTCAATTATACTGTTCACCTGGTAACATGTCCCGTGCACATTAAACCATCAGGGGAACACACTCTCCTCACTTATACTGTTCACCAGGTAACATGTCCCGTGTATATTAAACAATCAGGCGAACACACTCTCCTCACTTATACTGTTCACCAGGTAACATGTCCCGTGTATATTAAACCATCAGGGGAACACACTCTCCTCACTTATACTGTTCACCTGGTAACATGTCCCGTGTGTGTTAAACCATCAGGGGAACACACTCTCCTCACTTATACTGTTCACCTGGCAACATGTCCCGTGAGTATTAAACAATCAGGGGAACTCACTCTCCTCACTTATAGTGTTCACCTGGTAACATGTCCCGTGCGTGTTAAACCATCAGGGGAACACACTCTCCTCACATATACTGTTCACCTGGTAACATGTCCTGTGAAAATTAAACCATCAGGGGAACACATTCTCCTCACTTATACTGTTCACCTGGTAACATGTCCCGTGTGTATTAAACAATCAGGGGATCACACTCTCCTCAATTATACTGTTCACCTGGTAACATGTCCCGGGTATATTAAACCATCAGCGGAACACCCTCTCCTCACTTATAGTGTTCACCTGGTAACATGTCCCGTGCGTGTTAAACCATCAGGGGAACACACTCTCCTCACATATACTGTTCACCTGGTAACATGTCCTGTGAAAATTAAACCATCAGGGGAACACATTCTCCTCACTTATACTGTTCACCTGGTAACATGTCCTGTGTGTATTAAACCATCAGGGGAACGCACTCTCCTCAATTATACTGTTCACCTGGTGACATGTCCCGTCAGTATTAAACAATCAGGGGAACACTCTCTCCTCACTTATACTGTTCACCTGGTAACATGTCCCGTGAATATTAAACCATCAGGGGAAAGCACTCTCCTCACTTATACTGTTCACCTGGTAACATGTCCCGTGTGCTTTAAACCATCAGGGGAACACACTCTCCTCAATTATACTGTTCACCTGGTGACATGTCCCGTCAGTATTAAACAATCAGGGGAACACACTCTCCTCAATTATACTGTTCACCTGGTGCCATGTCCCGGGTATATTAAACAATCAGGGGAAAACACTCTCCTCACTTATACTGTTCACCTGGTAACATGTCCCGTGCGTGTTAAACCATCAGGGGAACACACTCTCCTCAATTATACTGTTCACCTGGTAACATGTCCCGAGAGTATTAAACAATCAGGGGCACACACTCCCCTCACTTATACTGTTCACCTGGTAACATGTCCCGTGTATATTAAACAATCAGGGGAACACACTCTCCTCACTTATACTGTTCACCTGGTAACATGTCCCGTGTATATTAAACCATCAGGGGAACACACTCTCCTCACTTATACTGTTCACCTGCTAACATGTCCTGTGTGTATTAAACCATCAGGGGAACACACTCTCCTCACTTATACTGTTCACCTGGTAACATGTCCCGTGTGTATTAAACTATCAGGGGAACACCCTCTCCTCACTTATACTGTTCACCTGGTAATATGTCCCCTGTATATTAAACCATCAGGGGAACACACTCTCCTCACTTCTACTGTTCACCTGATAACATGTCCCGTGTGTATTAAACCATAAGGGGAGCACACTCTCCTCACTTATACTGTTCACCTGGTAATATGCCCTGAGTATATTAAACCATCAGGGGAACACACTCTCCTCACTTATACTGTTCACCTGGGAACATGTACCGTGTATATTAAACTATCAGGGGAACACACTCTCCTCACTTATACTGTTCACCTGGTAATATGTCCCCTGTATATTAAACCATCAGGGGAACACACTCCCCTCACTTATATTGTTCACCTGGTAATATGTCCTGTGTGTATTAAACGATCAGGGGAATACACTCTCCTCACTTATACTGTTCACCTGGTAACATGTCCCGTGTATATTAAACCATCAGGGGAACACACTCTCCTCACTTATACGGTTCACCTGGTAACATGTCCCCTGTATATTAAACCATCAGGGGAACACACTCTCCTCACTTATACTGCTCACCTGGTAACACGTCCCGTGTGTATTAAACCATCAGGGGAACACACTCTCCTCAATTATACATTTCACTTGGTGACATGCCCCGTGTTTATTAAACCATCAGGGGAACACACTCTCGTCAATTATACATTTCACTTGGTGACATGCCCCGTGTTTATTAAACCATCAGGGGAACTCACTCACCTCAATTATACATTTCACTTGGTGACATGTCCCGTGTGTATTAAACAATCAGGGGAACACACTCTCCTCACTTATACTGTTGACCTGGTGACATGTCCCGTGTCTATTGAACAATCAGGGGAACACACTCTGCTCACTTTTACTGTTCACCTGGTAACATGTCCCCTGTATATTAAACCATCAGGGGAACACACTCTCCTCACTTATACTGTTCACCTGGTAACATGTACCGTGTATATTAAACCATCAGGGGAACACACTCTCCTCAATTATACATTTCACTTGGTGACATGTCCCGTGTGTATCAAACAATCAGGGGAACACACTCTCCTCACTTATACTGTTGACCTGGTGACATGTCCCGTGCGTATTAAACCATCAGGGGAACACACTCTCCTCAATTATACTGTTCACCTGGTAACATGTCCCGTGTACATTAAACCATCAGGGGAACACACTCTCCTCACTTATACTGTTCACCAGGTAACATGTCCCGTGTATATTAAACAATCAGGCGAACACACTCTCCTCACTTATACTGTTCACTTGGTAACATGTCCCTTGTGTATTAAACAATCAGGGGAACACACTCTCCTCAATTATACTGTTCACCTGCTGACATGTCCCGGGTATATTAAACCATCAGCGGAACACACTCTCCTCACTTATACTGTTCACCTGGTAACATGTCCCGTGAGTATTAAACAATCAGGGGAACACACTCTCCTCACTTATACTGTTCACCTGGTAACATGTCCCGTGTGCGTTAAACCATCAGGGGAACACATTCTCCTCACTTATACTGTTCACCTGGTAACATGTCCTGTGTGTATTAAACCATCAGGGGAACGCACTCTCCTCACTTATACTGTTCACCTGGTAACATGTCCCGTGAGTATTAAACAATCAGGGGAACACATTCTCCTCACTTATACTGTTCACCTGGTAACATGTCCTGTGTGTATTAAACCATCAGGGGAACACACTCTCCTCACTTATACTGTTCACCTGGTAACATGTCCCGGGTATATTAAACCATCAGCGGAACACACTCTCCTCACTTATAGTGTTCACCTGGTAACATGTCCCGTGCGTGTTAAACCATCAGGGGAACACACTCTCCTCACATATACTGTTCACCTGGTAACATGTCCTGTGTGTATTAAACCATCAGGGGAACGCACTCCCCTCACTTATACTGTTCACCTGGTAACATGTCCCGGGTATATTAAACCATCAGCGGAACACACTCTCCTCACTTATAGTGTTCACCTGGTAACATGTCCCGTGCGTGTTAAACCATCAGGGGAACACACTCTCCTCACATATACTGTTCACCTGGTAACATGTCCTGTGAAAATTAAACCATCAGGGGAACACATTCTCCTCACTTATACTGTTCACCTGGTAACATGTCCCGTGTGTATTAAACAATCAGGGGATCACACTCTCCTCAATTATACTGTTCACCTGGTAACATGTCCCGTGTGTATTAAACCATCAGGGGAATGCACTCTCCTCACTTATACTGTTCACCTGGTAACATGTCCCGTGAATATTAAACCATCAGGGGAAAGCACTCTCCTCACTTATACTGTTCACCTGGTAACATGTCCCGTGTGCTCTAAACCATCAGGGGAACACACTCTCCTCACTTATACTGTTCACCTGGTGACATGTCCCGTGAGTATTAAACAATCAGGCGAACTCACTCTCCTCACTTATACTGTTCACCTGGTAGCATGTCCCGTGCGTGTTAAACCATCAGGGGAACACACTCTCCTCACTTATACTGTTCACCTGGTAACATGTCCCGTGTATATTAAACCATCAGGGGAACACACTCTCCTCAATTATACTGTTCACCTGGTGCCATGTCCCGGGTATATTAAACAATCAGGGGAAAACACTCCCCTCACTTATACTGTTCACCTGGTAATATGTCCTGTGTCTATTAAACAATCAGGGGAATACACTCTCCTCACTTATACTGTTCACCTGGTAACATGTCCCGTGTATATTAAACCATCAGGGGAACACACTCTCCTCACTTATACTGTTCACCTGATAACATGTCCCGTGTGTATTAAACCATAAGGGGAACACACTCTCCTCACTTATTCTGTTCACCTGGTAATATGCCCTGAGTATATTAAACCATCAGGGGAACACAGTCTCCTCACTTATACTGTTCACCTGGGAACATGTACCGTGTATATTAAACTATCAGGGGAACACACTCTCCTCACTTATACTGTTCACCTGGTAATATGTCCCCTGTATATTAAACCATCAGGGGAACACACTCCCCTCACTTATATTGTTCACCTGGTAATATGTCCTGTGTGTATTAAACAATCAGGGGAATACACTCTCCTCACTTATACTGTTCACCTGGTAACATGTCCCGTGTATATTAAACCATCAGGGGAACACACTCTCCTCACTTATACGGTTCACCTGGTAACATGTCCCCTGTATATTAAACCATCAGGGGAACACACTCTCCTCAATTATACATTTCACTTGGTGACATGCCCCGTGTTTATTAAACCATCAGGGGAACACACTCTCCTCAATTATACATTTCACTTGGTGACATGCCCCGTGTTTATTAAACCATCAGGGGAACACACTCTCGTCAATTATACATTTCACTTGTTGACATGCCCCGTGTTTATTAAACCATCAGGGGAACTCACTCACCTCAATTATACATTTCACTTGGTGACATGTCCCGTGTGTATTAAACAATCAGGGGAACACACTCTCCTCACTTATACTGTTGACCTGGTGACATGTCCCGTGTCTATTGAACCATCAGGGGAACACACTCTCCTCAATTATACATTTCACTTGGTGACATGTCCCGTGTGTATCAAACAATCAGGGGAACACACTCTCCTCACTTATACTGTTGACCTGGTGACATGTCCCGTGCGTATTAAACCATCAGGGGAACACACTCTCCTCAATTATACTGTTCACCTGGTAACATGTCCCGTGTACATTAAACCATCAGGGGAACACACTCTCCTCACTTATACTGTTCACCAGGTAACATGTCCCGTGTATATTAAACATTCAGGCGAAGACACTCTCCTCACTTATACTGTTCACTTGGTAACATGTCCCTTGTGTATTAAACAATCAGGGGAACACACTCTCCTCACTTATACTGTTCACCTGGTAACATGTCCCGTGAGTATTAAACAATCAGGGGAACACACTCTCCTCACTTATACTGTTCACCTGGCAACATGTCCCGTGAGTATTAAACAATCAGGGGAACTCACTCTCCTCACTTATAGTGTTCACCTGGTAACATGTCCCGTGCGTGTTAAACCATCAGGGGAACACACTCTCCTCACTTATACTGTTCACCTGGCAACATGTCCCGTGAGTATTAAACAATCAGGGGAACTCACTCTCCTCACTTATAGTGTTCACCTGGTAACATGTCCCGTGCGTGCTAAACCATCAGGGGAACACACTCTCCTCACATATACTGTTCACCTGGTAACATGTCCTGTGAAAATTAAACCATCAGGGGAACACATTCTCCTCACTTATACTGTTCACCTGGTAACATGTCCCGTGCGTGTTAAACCATCAGGGGAACACACTCTCCTCACTTATAGTGTTCACCTGGTAACATGTCCCGTGCGTGTTAAACCATCAGGGAAACACACTCTCCTCACTTATACTGTTCACCTGGCAACATGTCCCGTGTGTATTAAGCAATCAGGGGATCACACTCTCCTCAATTATACTGTTCACCTGGTAACATGTCCCGGGTATATTAAACCATCAGCGGAACACACTCTCCTCACTTATAGTGTTCACCTGGTAACATGTCCCGTGCGTGTTAAACCATCAGGGGAACACACTCTCCTCACATATACTGTTCACCTGGTAAAATGTCCTGTGAAAATTAAACCATCAGGGGAACACATTCTCCTCACTTATACTGTTCACCTGGTAACATGTCCTGTGTGTATTAAACCATCAGGGGAACGCACTCTCCTCACTTATACTGTTCACCTGGTAACATGTCCCGTGAATATTAAACCATCAGGGGAAAGCACTCTCCTCACTTATACTGTTCACCTGGTAACATGTCCCGTGTGCTTTAAACCATCAGGGGAACACACTCTCCTCAATTATACTGTTCACCTGGTGACATGTCCCGGGTATATTAAACAATCAGGGGAAAACACTCTCCTCACTTATACTGTTCACCTGGTAACATGTCCCGTGCGTGTTAAACCATCAGGGGAACACACGCTCCTCACTTATACTGTTCAGCTGGTAACATGTCCCGAGAGTATTAAACAATCAGGGGCACACACTCCCCTCACTTATACTGTTCACCTGGTAATATGTCCTGTGTCTATTAAACCATCAGGGGAACACACTCTCCTCACTTATACTGTTCACCTGGTAACATGTACCGTGTATATTAAACCATCAGGGGAACACACTCTCCTCAATAATACATTTCACTTGGTGACATGTCCCGTGTGTATCAAACAATCAGGGGAACACACTCTCCTCACTTATACTGTTGACCTGGTGACATGTCCCGTGCGTATTAAACCATCAGGGGAACACACTCTCCTCAATTATACTGTTCACCTGGTAACATGTCCCGTGTACATTAAACCATCAGGGGAACACACTCTCCTCACTTATACTGTTCACCAGGTAACATGTCCCGTGTATATTAAACATTCAGGCGAAGACACTCTCCTCACTTATTCTGTTCACCAGGTAACATGTCCCGTGTGTATTAAACATTCAGGCGAAGACACTCTCCTCACTTATACTGTTCACTTGGTAACATGTCCCTTGTGTATTAAACAATCAGGGGAACACACTCTCCTCAATTATACTGTTCACCTGCTGACATGTCCCGGGTATATTAAACCATCAGCGGAACACACTCTCCTCACTTATACTGTTCACCTGGTAACATGTCCCGTGAGTATTAAACAATCAGGGGAACACACTCTCCTCACTTATACTGTTCACCTGGTAACATGTCCCGTGTGTGTTAAACCATCAGGGGAACACACTCTCCTCACTTATACTGTTCACCTGGCAACATGTCCCGTGAGTATTAAACAATCAGGGGAACTCACTCTCCTCACTTATAGTGTTCACCTGGTAACATGTCCCGTGCGTGTTAAACCATCAGGGGAACACACTCTCCTCACATATACTGTTCACCTGGTAACATGTCCTGTGAAAATTTAACCATCAGGGGAACACATTCCCCTCACTTATACTGTTCACCTGGTAACATGTCCCGTGTGTATTAAACCATCAGGGGAACACACTCTCCTCACTTATACTGTTCACCTGGTAACATGTCCCGTGTGTATTAAACAATCAGGGGATCACACTCTCCTCAATTATACTGTTCACCTGGTAACATGTCCCGGGTATATTAAACCATCAGCGGAACACACTCTCCTCACTTATAGTGTTCACCTGGTAACATGTCCCGTGCGTGTTAAACCATCAGGGGAACACACTCTCCTCACATATACTGTTCACCTGGTAACATGTCCTGTGAAAATTAAACCATCAGGGGAACACATTCTCCTCACTTATACTGTTCACCTGGTAACATGTCCTGTGTGTATTAAACCATCAGGGGAACGCACTCTCCTCACTTATACTGTTCACCTGGTAACATGTCCCGTGAATATTAAACCATCAGGGGAAAGCACTCTCCTCACTTATACTGTTCACCTGGTAACATGTCCCGTGTGCTTTAAACCATCAGGGGAACACACTCTCCTCAATTATACTGTTCACCTGGTGACATGTCCCGGGTATATTAAACAATCAGGGGAAAACACTGTCCTCACTTATACTGTTCACCTGGTAACATGTCCCGTGCGTGTTAAACCATCAGGGGAACACACTCTCCTCACTTATACTGTTCAGCTGGTAACATGTCCCGAGAGTATTAAACAATCAGGGGCACACACTCCCCTCACTTATACTGTTCACCTGGTAATATGTCCTGTGTCTATTAAACCATCAGGGGAACACACTCTCCTCACTTATACTGTTCACCTGGTAACATGTACCGTGTATATTAAACCATCAGGGGAACACACTCTCCTCAATTATACATTTCACTTGGTGACATGTCCCGTGTGTATCAAACAATCAGGGGAACACACTCTCCTCACTTATACTGTTGACCTGGTGACATGTCCCGTGCGTATTAAACCATCAGGGGAACACACTCTCCTCAATTATACTGTTCACCTGGTAACATGTCCCGTGTACATTATACCATCAGGGGAACACACTCTCCTCACTTATACTGTTCACTTGGTAACATGTCCCGTGTATATTAAACAATCAGGGGAACACACTCTCCTCAATTATACTGTTCACCTGCTGACATGTCCCGGGTATATTAAACCATCAGCGGAACACACTCTCCTCACTTATACTGTTCACCTGGTAACATGTCCCGTGAGTATTAAACAATCAGGGGAACACACTCTCCTCACTTATACTGTTCACCTGGCAACATGTCCCGTGAGTATTAAACAATCAGGGGAACTCACTCTCCTCACTTATAGTGTTCACCTGGTAACATGTCCCGTGCGTGTTAAACCATCAGGGGAACACACTCTCCTCACATATACTGTTCACCTGGTAACATGTCCTGTGAAAATTAAACCATCAGGGGAACACATTCTCCTCACTTATACTGTTCACCTGGTAACATGTCCCGTGTGTATTAAACAATCAGGGGATCACACTCTCCTCAATTATACTGTTCACCTGGTAACATGTCCCGGGTATATTAAACCATCAGCGGAACACACTCTCCTCACTTATAGTGTTCACCTGGTAACATGTCCCGTGCGTGTTAAACCATCAGGGGAACACACTCTCCTCACATATACTGTTCACCTGGTAACATGTCCTGTGAAAATTAAACCATCAGGGGAACACATTCTCCTCACTTATACTGTTCACCTGGTAACATGTCCTGTGTGTATTAAACCATCAGGGGAACGCACTCTCCTCACTTATACTGTTCACCTGGTAACATGTCCCGTGAATATTAAACCATCAGGGGAAAGCACTCTCCTCACTTATACTGTTCACCTGGTGCCATGTCCCGGGTATATTAAACAATCAGGGGAAAACACTCTCCTCACTTATACTGTTCACCTGGTAACATGTCCCGTGCGTGTTAAACCATCAGGGGAACACACTCTCCTCACTTATACTGTTCAGCTGGTAACATGTCCCGAGAGTATTAAACAATCAGGGGCACACACTCCCCTCACTTATACTGTTCACCTGGTAATCTGTCCTGTGTCTATTAAACAATCAGGGGAATACACTCTCCTCACTTATACTGTTCACCTGGTAACATGTCCCGTGTATATTAAACCATCAGGGGAACACACTCTCCTCACTTATACTGTTCACCTGCTAACATGTCCCGTTTGCATTAAACAATCAGGGGAACACACTCTCCTCACTTATACTGTTCACCTGGTAATATGCCCTGAGTATATTAAACCATCAGGGGAACACAGTCTCCTCACTTATACTGTTCACCTGGGAACATGTACCGTGTATATTAAACTATCAGGGGAACACACTCTCCTCACTTATACTGTTCACCTGGTAATATGTCCCCTGTATATTAAACCATCAGGGGAACACACTCCCCTCACTTATATTGTTCACCTGGTAATATGTCCTGTGTGTATTAAACGATCAGGGGAATACACTCTCCTCACTTATACTGTTCACCTGGTAACATGTCCCGTGTATATTAAACCATCAGGGGAACATACTCTCCTCACTTATACGGTTCACCTGGTAACAGGTCCCCTGTATATTAAACCATCAGGGGAACACACTCTCCTCACTTATACTGCTCACCTGGTAACATGTCCCGTGTGTATTAAACCATCAGGGGAACACACTCTCCTCAATTATACTGTTCACCTGGTAACATGTCCCGTGTATATTAAACCATCAGGGGAACACACTCTCCTCAATTATACATTTCACTTGGTGACATGCCCCGTGTTTATTAAACCATCAGGGGAACTCACTCACCTCAATTATACATTTCACTTGGTGACATGTCCCGTGTGTATTAAACAATCAGGGGAACACACTCTCCTCACTTATACTGTTGACCTGGTGACATGTCCCGTGTCTATTGAACAATCAGGGGAACACACTCTGCTCACTTTTACTGTTCACCTGGTAACATGTCCCCTGTATATTAAACCATCAGGGGAACACACTCTCCTCACTTATACTGTTCACCTGGTAACATGTACCGTGTATATTAAACCATCAGGGGAACACACTCTCCTCAATTATACATTTCACTTGGTGACTTGTCCCGTGTGTATCAAACAATCAGGGGAACACACTCTCCTCACTTATACTGTTGACCTGGTAACATGTCCCGTGTGTGTTAAACCATCAGGGGAACACACTCTCCTCACTTATACTGTTCACCTGGTAACATGTCCCGTGCGTATTAAACCATCAGGGGAACACACTCTCCTCACTTATACTGTTCACCTGGTAACATGTCCCGTGCGTATTAAACCATCAGGGGAACACACTCTCCTCACTTATACTGTTCACCAGGTAACATGTCCCGTGTATATTAAACAATCAGGCGAACACACTCTCCTCACTTAAACTGTTCACTTGGTAACATGTCCCTTGTGTATTAAACAATCAGGGGAACACACTCTCCTCACTTATACTGTTCACCTGGTGACATATCCCGTGTGTATTAAACAATCAGGGGAACACACTCTCCTCACTTATACTGTTCATCTGGTAACATGTCCCGTCAGTATTAAACAATCAGGGGAACTCACTCTCCTCAATTATACTGTTCACCTGGTAACATTTCCCGTGCGTGTTGAACCATCAGGGGAACACACTCTCCTCACTGATACTGTTCACCTGGCAACATGTCCCGTGAGTATTAAACCATCAGCGGAACACACTCTCCTCACTTATACTGTTCACCTGGTAACATGTCCCGTGCGTGTTAAACCATCAGGGGAACACACTCTACTCACATATACTGTTCACCTGGTAACATGTCCCGTGTGTATTAAACAATCAGGGGAACACACTCTCCTCACTTATACTGTTCACCTGGTAACATGTCCTGTGTATATTAAACCATCAGGGGAACACACTCTCCTCACTTATACTGTTCACCTGGTTATATGTCCCGTGTATATTAAACCATCTGGGGAAAGCACTCTCCTCACTTATACTGTTCACCTGGTAACATGTCCCGTGTGTATTAAACAATCAGGGGAAAACACTCTCCTCACTTATACTGTTCACCTGGTAACATGTCCCGTGCGTGTTAAACCATCAGGGGAACACACTCTCCTCACTTATACTGTTCACCTGGTGACATGTCCCGTGCGTACTAAACAATCAGGGTAACAATCTCTCCTCACTTATACTGTTCACCTGGCAACATGTCCCGTGTATGCTAAACGATCAGGGGAACGCACTCTCCTCATTTATTCTGTTCACCTGGAAACATGTCCCGTGTATATTAAACCATCAGGGGAAAGCACTCTCCTCACTTGTACTGTTCACCTGGGAACATGTCCCGTGTATATTAAACCATCTGAGGAACACACTCTCCTCACTTATACTGTTCACCTGGTAACAAGTCCCATGTATATTAAACCATCAGGGGAAAGCACTCTCCTCACTTGTACTGTTCATTTGGAAACATGTCCCGTGTATATTAAACCATCAGGGGAAAGCACTCTCCTCACTTGTACTGTTCACCTGGGAACATGTCCCGTGTATATTAAACCATCAGAGGAACACACTCTCCTCACTTATACTGTTCACCTGGTAACAAGTCCCATGTATATTAAACAATCAGGGGAACACACTCTCCTCACTTAGACAGTTCAGCTGGTAACATGTCCCGTGTATATTAAACCATCAGGGGAACACACTCTCCTCACTTATACTGTTCACCTGGTAACATGTCCTGTGTATATTAAACCTTCAGGGGAACACACTCCCCTAAATTATACTGTTCACCTGGTAACATGTCCCGTGTATATTAAACCATCAGGGGAACACACTCTCCTCACTTATACTGTTCACCTGGTAACATGTCCCGTGCGTGTTAAACCATCAGGGGAACACACTCTCCTCACTTATACTGTTCACCTGGTAACATGTCGTGTGTACATTAAACCATCAGGGGAACACATTCTCCTCACTTATACTGTTCACCTGGTAACACGTCCCGTGTGTATTAAACCATCTGGGGAAAGCACTCTCCTCACTTATACTGTTCACCTGGTAACATGTCCCGTGTATATAAAACCATCAGGGGAACACACTCTCCTCACTTATACTGATCACCTGGTGACATGTCCCGGGTATATTAAAAAATCGGGAGAACTCTTTCTCCTCACTTATACTGTTCACCTGGTATCATGTCCTGTGTATATTAAACCAATAGGGGAACACACTCTCCTCAATTATACTGTTCACCTGGTAACATGTCTCGTGCGTGTTAAACAATCAGGGGAACACACTCTCCTCACTTATACTGTTCACCTGGTAACATGTCCCGTGCGTGTTAAACCATCAGGGGAACTCACTCTCCTCACTTATACTGTTCACCTGGTGACATGTCCCGTGCATATTAAACAATCAGGGGAACACACACTCCTCACTTATACTGTTCAACTGGAAACATGTCCCGTGTATATTAAACAATCAGGGGAACACACACTCCTCACTTATACTGCTCACCTGGTGACATGTCCCGTGCATATTAAACAATCAGGGGAATACACACTCCTCACTTATACTGTTCACCTGGTAACATGTCCCGTGTATGCTAAACGATCAGGGGAACACACTCTCCTCATTTATACTGTTCAACTGGAAACATGTCCCGTGTATATTAAACCATCAGCGGAAAGCACTCTCCTCACTTGTACTGTTCACCTGGGAACATGTCCCGTGTATATTAAACCATCAGGGGAACACACTCTCCTCACTTATGCTGTTCACCTGGTAACAAGTCCCATGTATATTAAACAATCAGGGGAATACACTCTCCTCACTTAGACAGTTCACCTGGTAACATGTCCTGTATATATTAAACCTTCAGGGGAACACACTCTCCTCACTTATACTGTTCACCTGGTAATATGTCCCCTGTATATTAAACAATCAGGGGAACACACTCTCCTCACTTATACTGTTCACCTGGTAACATGTCCCGGGTATATTAAACCATCAGCGGAACACACTCTCCTCACTTATAGTGTTCACCTGGTAACATGTCCCGTGCGTATTAAACCATCAGGGGAACACACTCTCCTCACATATACTGTTCACCTGGTAACATGTCCCGTGAGTATTAAACAATCAGGGGAACACACTCTCCTCACTTATACTGTTCACCTGGTAACATGTCCTGTGAAAATTAAACCATCAGGGGAACACATTCTCCTCACTTATACTGTTCACCTGGTAACATGTCCTGTGTGTATTAAACCATCAGGGGAACGCACTCTCCTCACTTATACTGTTCACCTGGTAACATGTCCCGTGAATATTAAACCATCAGGGGAAAGCACTCTCCTCACTTACACTGTTCACCTGGTAACATGTCCCGTGTGCTTTAAACCATCAGGGGAACACACTCTCCTCACTTCTACTGTTCACCTGGTGACATGTCCCGTCAGTATTAAACAATCAGGGGAACACACTCTCCTCAATTATACTGTTCACCTGGTAACATGTCCCGTGTATATTAAACCATCAGGGGAACACATTCTCCTCACTTATACTGTTCACCTGGTAACATGTCCCGTGCGTGTTAAACCATCAGGGGAACACACTCTCCTCACTTATACTGTTCAACTGGTAACATGTCCCGAGAGTATTAAACAATCAGGGGCACACACTCCCCTCACTTATACTGTTCACCTGGTAATATGTCCCGTTTGCATTAAACAATCAGGGGAACACACTCTCCTCACTTATACTGTTCACCTGATAACATGTCCCGTGTGTATTAAACCATAAGGGGAACACACTCTCCTCACTTATACTGTTCACCTGGTAATATGCCCTGAGTATATTAAACCATCAGGGGAACACAGTCTCCTCACTTATACTGTTCACCTGGGAACATGTACCGTGTATATTAAACTATCAGGGGAACACACTCTCCTCACTTATACTGTTCACCTGGTAATATGTCCCCTGTATATTAAACCATCAGGGGAACACACTCCCCTCACTTATATTGTTCACCTGGTAATATGTCCTGTGTGTATTAAACAATCAGGGGAATACACTCTCCTCACTTATACTGTTCACCTGGTAACATGTCCCGTGTATATTAAACCATCAGGGGAACACACTCTCCTCACTTATACTGTTCACCTGCTAACATGTCCCGTTTGCATTAAACAATCAGGGGAACACACTCTCCTCACTTATACTGTTCACCTGGTAATATGCCCTGTGTATATTAAACCATCAGGGGAACACAGTCTCCTCAATTATACTGTTCACCTGGGAACATGTACCGTGTATATTAAACTATCAGGGGAACACACTCTCCTCACTTCTTCTCTTCAACTGGTGACACATCCCGTCAGTATTAAACAATCATTGCATCACACTCTCCTCACTTATACTGTTCACCTGGTAACATGTCCCGGGTGTATTAAAGCATCAGGGGAACACACTCTCCTCACTTATACTGTTCACCTGGTAACATGTCCTGTGAAAATTAAACCATCAGGGGAACACATTCTCCTCACTTATACTGTTCACCTGGTAACATGTCCTGTGTGTATTAAACCATCAGGGGAACGCACTCTCCTCACTTATACTGTTCACCTGGTAACATGTCCCGTGAATATTAAACCATCAGGGGAAAGCACTCTCCTCACTTACACTGTTCACCTGGTAACATGTCCCGTGTGCTTTAAACCATCAGGGGAACACACTCTCCTCACTTCTACTGTTCACCTGGTGACATGTCCCGTCAGTATTAAACAATCAGGGGAACACACTCTCCTCAATTATACTGTTCACCTGGTAACATGTCCCGTGTATATTAAACCATCAGGGGAACACATTCTCCTCACTTATACTGTTCACCTGGTAACATGTCCCGTGCGTGTTAAACCATCAGGGGAACACACTCTCCTCACTTATACTGTTCAACTGGTAACATGTCCCGAGAGTATTAAACAATCAGGGGCACACACTCCCCTCACTTATACTGTTCACCTGGTAATATGTCCCGTTTGCATTAAACAATCAGGGGAACACACTCTCCTCACTTATACTGTTCACCTGATAACATGTCCCGTGTGTATTAAACCATAAGGGGAACACACTCTCCTCACTTATACTGTTCACCTGGTAATATGCCCTGAGTATATTAAACCATCAGGGGAACACAGTCTCCTCACTTATACTGTTCACCTGGGAACATGTACCGTGTATATTAAACTATCAGGGGAACACACTCTCCTCACTTATACTGTTCACCTGGTAATATGTCCCCTGTATATTAAACCATCAGGGGAACACACTCCCCTCACTTATATTGTTCACCTGGTAATATGTCCTGTGTGTATTAAACAATCAGGGGAATACACTCTCCTCACTTATACTGTTCACCTGGTAACATGTCCCGTGTATATTAAACCATCAGGGGAACACACTCTCCTCACTTATACTGTTCACCTGCTAACATGTCCCGTTTGCATTAAACAATCAGGGGAACACACTCTCCTCACTTATACTGTTCACCTGGTAATATGCCCTGTGTATATTAAACCATCAGAGGAACACAGTCTCCTCAATTATACTGTTCACCTGGGAACATGTACCGTGTATATTAAACTATCAGGGGAACACACTCTCCTCACTTCTTCTCTTCAACTGGTGACACATCCCGTCAGTATTAAACAATCATTGCATCACACTCTCCTCACTTATACTGTTCACCTGGTAACATGTCCCGGGTGTATTAAAGCATCAGGGGAACACACTCTGCTCACTTATACAGTTCACCTGGTAACATGTCCCCTGTATATTAAACCATCAGGGGAACACACTCTCCTCACATATACTGTTCACCTGGTGACATATCCCGTGTGTATTAAACAATCAGTGGAACACACTCTCCTCACTTATACTGTTCATCTGGTAACATGTCCCGTCAGTATTAAACAATCAGGGGAACTCACTCTCCTCAATTATACTGTTCACCTGGTAACATTTCCCGTGCGTGTTGAACCATCAGGGGAACACACTCTCCTCACTGATACTGTTCACCTGGCAACATGTCCCGTGAGTATTAAACCATCAGCGGAACACACTCTCCTCACTTATACTGTTCACCTGGTAACATGTCCCGTGCGTGTTAAACCATCTGGGGAACACACTCTACTCACATATACTGTTCACCTGGTAACATGTCCCGTGTGTATTAAACAATCAGGGGAACACACTCTCCTCACTTATACTGTTCACCTGGTAACATGTCCTGTGTATATTAAACCATCAGGGGAACACACTCTCCTCACTTATACTGTTCACCTGGTTATATGTCCCGTGTATATTAAACCATCTGGGGAAAGCACTCTCCTCACTTATACTGTTCACCTGGTAACATGTCCCGTGTATATTAAACCATCAGGGGAACACACTCTCCTCACTTATACTGTTCACCTGGTGACATATCCCGTGTGTATTAAACAATCAGTGGAACACACTCTCCTCACTTATACTGTTCATCTGGTAACATGTCCCGTCAGTATTAAACAATCAGGGGAACTCACTCTCCTCAATTATACTGTTCACCTGGTAACATTTCCCGTGCGTGTTGAACCATCAGGGGAACACACTCTCCTCACTGATACTGTTCACCTGGCAACATGTCCCGTGAGTATTAAACCATCAGCGGAACACACTCTCCTCACTTATACTGTTCACCTGGTAACATGTCCCGTGCGTGTTAAACCATCTGGGGAACACACTCTACTCACATATACTGTTCACCTGGTAACATGTCCCGTGTGTATTAAACAATCAGGGGAACACACTCTCCTCACTTATACTGTTCACCTGGTAACATGTCCTGTGTATATTAAACCATCAGGGGAACACATTCTCCTCACTTATACTGTTCACCTGGTAACATGTCCCGTGTATATTAAACCATCTGGGGAAAGCACTCTCCTCACTTATACTGTTCACCTGGTAACATGTCCCGTGTATATTAAACCATCAGGGGAAAACACTCTCCTCACTTATACTGTTCACCTGGTAACATGTCCCGTGCGTGTTAAACCATCAGGGGAACACACTCTCCTCACTTATACTGTTCACCTGGTGACATGTCCCGTGCGTACTAAACAATCAGGGTAACAATCTCTCCTCACTTATACTGTTCACCTGGCAACATGTCCCGTGTATGCTAAACGATCAGGGGAACGCACTCTCCTCATTTATTCTGTTCACCTGGAAACATGTCCCGTGTATATTGAACCATCAGAGGAACACACTCTCCTCACTTATACTGTTCACCTGGTAACAAGTCCCATGTATATTAAACCATCAGGGGAAAGCACTCTCCTCACTTGTACTGTTCACCTGGAAACATGTCCCGTGTATATTAAACCATCAGGGGAAAGCACTCTCCTCACTTGTACTGTTCACCTGGGAACATGTCCCGTGTATATTAAACCATCAGAGGAACACACTCTCCTCACTTATACTGTTCACCTGGTAACAAGTCCCATGTATATTAAACAATCAGGGGAACACACTCTCCTCACTTAGACAGTTCACCTGGTAACATGTCCCGTGTATATTAAACCATCAGGGGAACACACTCTCCTCACTTATACTGTTCACCTGGTAACATGTCCTGTGTATATTAAACCTTCAGGGGAACACACTCCCCTAAATTATACTGTTCACCTGGTGACATGTCCCGTCAGTATTAAACAATCAGGGGAAAACACTCTCCTCACTTATACTGTTCACCTGGTAACATGTCCCGTGCGTGTTAAACCATCAGGGGAACACACTCTCCTCACTTATACTGTTCACCTGGTAACATGTCCCGTGTATATTAAACCATCTGGGGAATGCACTCTCCTCACTTATACTGTTCACCTGGTAACATGTCCCGTGTATATAAAACCATCAGGGGAACACAGTCTCCTCACTTATACTGATCACCTGGTGACATGTCCCGGGTATATTAAAAAATCGGGAGAACTCTTTCTCCTCACTTATACTGTTCACCTGGTATCATGTCCTGTGTATATTAAACCAATAGGGGAACACACTCTCCTCAATTATACTGTTCACCTGGTAACATGTCTCGTGCGTGTTAAACAATCAGGGGAACACACTCTCCTCACTTATACTGTTCACCTGTTAACATGTCCCGTGCGTGTTAAACCATCAGGGGAACTCACTCTCCTCACTTATACTGTTCACCTGGTGACATGTCCCGTGCATATTAAACAATCAGGGGAACACACACTCCTCACTTATACTGTTCAACTGGAAACATGTCCCGTGTATATTAAACAATCAGGGGAACACACACTCCTCACTTATACTGCTCACCTGGTGACATGTCCCGTCCATATTAAACAATCAGGGGAATACACACTCCTCACTTATGCGTCTCGGGAGAGACCAAGGCTAAGGGAGTAAACCCTAACAGAAAATCCGGAGCGGAACCCCGTAGGCGGTCATGTGTCACCTTTGGCATGTTTCCGGCAGTTCCTGCAGCCATACTGGTGCCAAACGTCGTGTCCTGCACTCCTTTGGACCCCACCAGAAAGGCCGAGAGGGGGGTTTTGACGACTGGGCAACTCTCAACCTCCATAAATTTGCCCAGGCATGCGCCATGGAGAGGTCACTCCATAGTTGCTGCTTCACAAACCACTGACCACCTCCAGGCGCATATCCATTGTCTCTCGAGATAAGGAGGCCCAAAAGAAAGAAAGAAGAAAACTTATACTGTTCACCTGGTAACATGTCCCGTGTATGCTAAACGATCAGGGGAACACACTCTCCTCATTTATACTGTTCAACTGGAAACATGTCCCGTGTATATTAAACCATCAGCGGAAAGCACTCTCCTCACTTGTACTGTTCACCTGGGAACATGTCCCGTGTATATTAAACCATCAGGGGAACACACTCTCCTCACTTATGCTGTTCACCTGGTAACAAGTCCCATGTATATTAAACAATCAGGGGAATACACTCTCCTCACTTAGACAGTTCACCTGGTAACATGTCCTGTATATATTAAACCTTCAGGGGAACACACTCTCCTCACTTATACTGTTCACCTGGTAATATGTCCCCTGTATATTAAACAATCAGGGGAACACACTCTCCTCACTTATACTGTTCACCTGGTAACATGTCCCGGGTATATTAAACCATCAGCGGAACACACTCTCCTCACTTATAGTGTTCACCTGGTAACATGTCCCGTGCGTATTAAACCATCAGGGGAACACACTCTCCTCACATATACTGTTCACCTGGTAACATGTCCCGTGAGTATTAAACAATCAGGGGAACACACTCTCCTCACTTATACTGTTCACCTGGTAACATGTCCTGTGAAAATTAAACCATCAGGGGAACACATTCTCCTCACTTATACTGTTCACCTGGTAACATGTCCTGTGTGTATTAAACCATCAGGGGAACGCACTCTCCTCACTTATACTGTTCACCTGGTAACATGTCCCGTGAATATTAAACCATCAGGGGAAAGCACTCTCCTCACTTACACTGTTCACCTGGTAACATGTCCCGTGTGCTTTAAACCATCAGGGGAACACACTCTCCTCACTTCTACTGTTCACCTGGTGACATGTCCCGTCAGTATTAAACAATCAGGGGAACACACTCTCCTCAATTATACTGTTCACCTGGTAACATGTCCCGTGTATATTAAACCATCAGGGGAACACATTCTCCTCACTTATACTGTTCACCTGGTAACATGTCCCGTGCGTGTTAAACCATCAGGGGAACACACTCTCCTCACTTATACTGTTCAACTGGTAACATGTCCCGAGAGTATTAAACAATCAGGGGCACACACTCCCCTCACTTATACTGTTCACCTGGTAATATGTCCCGTTTGCATTAAACAATCAGGGGAACACACTCTCCTCACTTATACTGTTCACCTGATAACATGTCCCGTGTGTATTAAACCATAAGGGGAACACACTCTCCTCACTTATACTGTTCACCTGGTAATATGCCCTGAGTATATTAAACCATCAGGGGAACACAGTCTCCTCACTTATACTGTTCACCTGGGAACATGTACCGTGTATATTAAACTATCAGGGGAACACACTCTCCTCACTTATACTGTTCACCTGGTAATATGTCCCCTGTATATTAAACCATCAGGGGAACACACTCCCCTCACTTATATTGTTCACCTGGTAATATGTCCTGTGTGTATTAAACAATCAGGGGAATACACTCTCCTCACTTATACTGTTCACCTGGTAACATGTCGCGTGTATATTAAACCATCAGGGGAACACACTCTCCTCACTTATACTGTTCACCTGCTAACATGTCCCGTTTGCATTAAACAATCAGGGGAACACACTCTCCTCACTTATACTGTTCACCTGGTAATATGCCCTGTGTATATTAAACCATCAGGGGAACACAGTCTCCTCAATTATACTGTTCACCTGGGAACATGTACCGTGTATATTAAACTATCAGGGGAACACACTCTCCTCACTTCTTCTCTTCAACTGGTGACACATCCCGTCAGTATTAAACAATCATTGCATCACACTCTCCTCACTTATACTGTTCACCTGGTAACATGTCCTGGGTGTATTAAAGCATCAGGGGAACACACTCTCCTCAATTATACTGTTCACCTGGTAACGTGTCCCGTGAGTATTAAACAATCAGGGGAACACACTCTCCTCACTTATACTGTTCACCTGGTAACATGTCCCGTGTATATTAAACCATCAGGGGAACACATTCTCCTCACTTATACTGTTCACCTGCTAACATGTCCCGTGTATATTAAACCATCAGGGGAATACAGTCTCCTCACTTATACTGTTCACCTGGTAACATGTCCCGTGTATATTAATCCATCAGGGGAACACACTCTCCTCACTTATACTGTTCACCTGGTAACATGTCCCGTGTATATTAAACCATCAAGGGAACACACTCACCTCACTTACACTGTTCACCTGGTAACATGTCCCGTGTGTATTAAACCATCAGGGGAACACACTCTCCTCACTTATACTGTTCGCCTGGTAACGTGTCCCGTGTATATTTAACAATTAGGGGAACACACTCTGCTCACTTACACTGTTCACCTGGCAACATGACCCGTGTATATTAAACCATCAGGGGAACACATAATCCTCACTTATACTGTTCACCTGCTAACATGTCCCGTGTATATTAAACCATCAGGGGAATACAGTCTCCTCACTTATACTGTTCACCTGGTAACATGTCCCGTGTATATTAAACCATCAGCGGAACACACTCTCCTCACTTATACTGTTCACCTGGTAACATGTCCCGTGTATATTAAACCATCAGGGGAACACACTCTCCTCACTTATACTGATCATCTGGTGACATGTCCCGGGTATATTAAAAAATCAGGGGAACTCACTCTCCTCACTTATACTGTTCACCTGGTATCATGTCCTGTGTATATTAAACCAACAGGGGAACACACTCTCCTCACTTAAAATGTTCACCTGGTAACATGTCCCTTGCGTGTTAAACAATCAGGGAAACACACTCCCCTCACTTATACTGTTCACCTGGTAACATGTCCCGTGCGTGTTAATCCATCAGGGGAACACACTCTCCTCACTTATACTGTTCACCTGGTGACATGTCCTGTGCGTACTAAACAATCAGGGTAACACACTCTCCTCACTTATACTGTTCACCTGGCAACATGTCACGTGTATACTAAACGATCAGGGGAACACACTCTCCTCTCTTATACTGTTCACCTGGGAACATGTCCCGTGTATATTAAACCATCAGGGGAACACACTCACCTCACTTAAACTGTTCACCTGGTAACAAGTCCGATGTATATTAAACCATCATGGGAACACACTCTCCTAACTTAAACTGTTCACCTGGTAACAAGTCCCATGTATATTAAACGATCAGGGGAACACATTCTCCTCACTTATACTGTTCACCTGGTAACATGTCCCGTGTATATAAAACAATCAGGGGAACACACTCTCTTCACTTATGCCGTTCACCTGGTAACATGTCCCGCGTATATTAAACCATCAGGGGAACACACTCTCCTCACTTCTACTCTTCACCTGGTGACACATCCCGTCAGTATTAAACAATCATTGGATCACACTCTCCTCACTTATACTGTTCACCTGGTAACATGTCCCGGGTGTATTAAAGCATCAGGGGAACACAGTCTCCTCACTTATACTGTTCACCTGGTAACATGTCCCGTGAGTATTAAACAATCAGGGGAACACACTCTGCTCACTTATACTGTTCACCTGGTAACATGTCCCGTGTATATTAAACCATCAGGGGAACACACTCTCCTCACTTATACTGTTCACCTGCTAACATGTCCCGTTTGCATTAAACAATCAGGGGAACACACTCTCCTCACTTATACTGTTCACCTGGTAATATGCCCTGTTTATATTAAACCATCAGGGGAACACAGTCTCCTCAATTATACTGTTCACCTGGGAACATGTACCGTGTATATTAAACTATCAGGGGAACACACTCTCCTCACTTCTACTCTTCACCTGGTGACACATCCCGTCAGTATTAAACATTCATTGCATCACACTCTCCTCACTTATACTGTTCACCTGGTAACATGTCCCGTGTATATTAAACCATCAGGGGAACACATTCTCCTCACTTATACTGTTCACCTGCTAACATGTCCCGTGTATATTAAACCATCAGGGGAATACAGTCTCCTCACTTATACTGTTCACCTGGTAACATGTCCCGTGTATATTAATCCATCAGGGGAACACACTCTCCTCACTTATACTGTTCACCTGGTAACATGTCCCGTGTATATTAAACCATCAGGGGAACACATTCTCCTCACTTATACTGTTCACCTGCTAACATGTCCCGTGTATATTAAACCATCAGGGGAATACAGTCTCCTCACTTATACTGTTCACCTGGTAACATGTCCCGTGTATATTAATCCATCAGGGGAACACACTCTCCTCACTTATACTGTTCACCTGGTAACATGTCCCGTGTATATTAAACCATCAGGGGAACACACTCACCTCACTTACACTGTTCACCTGGTAACATGTCCCGTGTGTATTAAACCATCAGGGAAACACACTCTCCTCACTTATACTGTTCGCCTGGTAACGTGTCCCGTGTATATTTAACAATTAGGGGAACACACTCTGCTCACTTATACTGTTCATCTGGCAACATGACCCGTGTATATTAAACCATCAGGGGAACACATAATCCTCACTTTTACTGTTCACCTGCTAACATGTCCCGTGTATATTAAACCATCAGGGGAATACAGTCTCCTCACTTATACTGTTCACCTGGTAACATGTCCCGTGTATATTAAACCATCAGCGGAACACACTCTCCTCACTTATACTGTTCACCTGGTAACATGTCCCGTGTATATTAAACCATCAGCGGAACACACTCTCCTCACTTATACTGTTCACCTGGTAACATGTCCCGTGTATATTAAACCATCAGCGGAACACACTCTCCTCACTTATACTGTTCAACTGGTATTATGTCCTGTGTATATTAAACCAACAGGGGAACACACTCTCCTCACTTATACTGTTCACCTGGTAACATGTCCCGTGCGTGTTAAACAATCAGGGAAACACACTCCCCTCACTTATACTGTTCACCTGGTAACATGTCCCGTGCGTGTTAATCCATCAGGGGAACACACTCTCCTCACTTATACTGTTCACCTGGTGACATGTCCCGTGTGTACTAAACAATCAGGGGAATACAGTCTCCTCACTTATACTGTTCACCTGGTAACATGTCCCGTGTATATTAAACCATCAGGGGAATACAGTCTCCTCACTTATACTGTTCACCTGGTAACATGTCCCGTGTATATTAAACCATCAGGGGAACACACTCTCCTCACTTATACTGTTCACCTGGTAACATGTCCCGTGTATATTAAACCATCAGGGGAACACACTCTCCTCACTTATACTGTTCACCTGGTAACATGTCCCGTGTGTATTAAACCATCAGGGGAACACACTCTCCTCACTTATACTGTTCGCCTGGTAACGTGTCCCGTGTATATTTAACAATCAGGGGAACACACTCTGCTCACTTATACTGTTCACCTGGCAACATGTCCCGTGTATATTAAACCATCAGGGGAAAGCACTCTCCTCACTTATACTGTTCACCTGGTAACATGTCCCGTGCATATTAAACCATCAGGGGAATACACTCTCCTCACTTATACTGATCACCTGGTGACATGTCCCGGGTATATTAAAAAATCAGGGGAACTCACTCTTCTCACTTATACTGTTCACCTGGTATCATGTCCTGTGTATATTAAACCAACAGGGGAACACACTCTCCTCACTTATACTGTTCACCTGGTAACATGTCCCGTGCGTGTTAAACAATCAGGGGAACACACTCCCCTCACTTATACTGTTCACCTGGTGACATGTCCCGTGCGTACTAAACAATCAGGGTAACAATCTCTCCTCACTTATACTGTTCACCTGGCAACATGTCACGGGTATACTAAACGATCAGGGGAACAGACTCTCCTCACTTATACTGTTCACCTGGGAACATGTCCCGTGTATATTAAACCATCAGGGGAACACACTCTCCTCACTTAAACTGTTCACCTGGTAACAAGTCCCATGTATATTAAACCATCATGGGAACATACTCTCCTCACTTAAACTGTTCACCTGGTAACAAGTCCCATGTATATTAAACCATCAGGGGAACACATTCTCCTCACTTATACTGTTCACCTGGTAACATGTCCCGTGTGTATTAAACAATCAGGGGAACACACTCTCCTCACTTATACAGTTCACCTGGTAACATGTCCCATGTATATTAAACCATCAGGGGAACACACTCTCCTCACTTATACTGTTCACCTGGTAAGATGTCCCGCGCATATTAAACCATCAGGGGAACACACTCTCCTCACTTATACAGTTCACCTGGTAACATGTCCCGTGTGTATTAAACCATCAGGTGAACACACTCTCCTCACTTATACTGTTCGCCTGGTAACATGTCCTGTGTATATTAAACCATCAGGGGAACACATAATCCTCACTTATCCTGTTCACCTGCTAACATGTCCCGTGTATATTAAACCATCAGGGGAATAAAGTCTCCTCACTAATACTGTTCACCTGGTAACATGTCCCGTGTATATTAAACCATCAGCGGAACACACTCTCCTCACTTATACTGTTCACCTGGTAACATGTCCCGTGTATATTAAACCATCAGGGGAAAGCACTCTCCTCACTTATACTGTTCACCTGGTATCATGTCCTGTGTATATTAAACCAACAGGGGAACACACTCTCCTCACTTATACTGTTCACCTGGTAACATGTCCCGTGCGTGTTAAACCATCACGGGAATACACTGTCCTCACTTATACTGTTCACCTGGTAACATGTCCCGTGCGTGTTAAACCATCAGGGGAAAACACTCTCCTCACTTATACTGTTCACCTGGTAACATGTCCCGTGCGTGTTAAACCATCAGGGGAAAACACTCTCCTCACTTATACTGTTCACCTGGTGACATGTCCCGTGCGTACTAAACAATCAGGGTAACATAGTCTCCTCACTTATACTGTTCACCTGGCAACATGTCACGTGTATACTAAACGATCAGGGGAACACACTCTCCTCACTTATACTATTCACCTGGGAACATGTCCCGTGTATATTAAACCATCAGGGGAACACACTCTCCTCACTTAAACTGTTCACCTGGTAACAAGTCCCATGTATATTAAACCATCAGGGGAACACACTCTCCTCACTTAAACTGTTCACCTGGTAACAAGTCCCATGTATATTAAACCATCAGGGGAACACACTCTCCTCACTTATACTCTTCACCTGGTGACACATCCCGTCAGTATTAAACAATCATTGGATCACACTCTCCTCTCTTATACAGTTGACCTGGTAACATGTCCCGTGTACATAAAACAATCAGGGGAACACACTCTCTTCACTTATGCTGTTCACCTGGTAACATGTCCCGCGTATACTAAAACATCAGGGGAACACACTCTCCTCACTTATACTCTTCACCTGGTGACACATCCCGTCAGTATTAAACAATCATTGGATCACACTCTCCTCACTTATACAGTTCACCTGGTAACATGTCCCGGGTGTATTAAAGCATCAGGGGAACACACTCTCCTCACTTATACTGTTCACCTGGTGACACATCCCGTCAGTATTAAACAATCATTGGATCACACTCTCCTCACTTATACTGTTCACCAGGTAACATGTCCCGTGAGTATTAAACAATCAGGGGAACACACTCTCCTCACTTATACTCTTCACCTGGTGACACATCCCATCAGTATTAAACAATCATTGGATCACACTCTCCTCACTTATACTGTTCACCTGGTAACATGTCCCAGGTGTATTAAAGCATCAGGGGAACACAGTCTCCTCACTTATACTGTTCACCTGGTAACATGTCCCGTGAGTATTAAACAATCAGGGGATCACACTCTGCTCACTTATACTGTTCACCTGGTAACATGTCCCTTGTATATTAAACCATCAGGGGAACACATTCTCCTCACTTATACTGTTCACCTGCTAACATGTCCCGTGTATATTAAACCATCAGGGGAATACAGTCTCCTCACTTATACTGTTCACCTGGTAACATGTCCCGTGTATATTAAACCATCAGGGGAACACACTCTCCTCACTTATACTGTTCACCTGATAATATGTCCCGTGTGTATTAAACCATCAGGGGAACACACTCTCCTCACTTATACTGTTCACCTGGTGATATGCCCTGTGTATATTAAACCATCAGGGGAACACACTCTCCTCACTTATACTGTTCACCTGGGAACATGTACCGTGTATATTAAATTATCAGGGGTACACACTCTCCTCACTTATACTGTTCACCTGGTAATATGTCCCCTGTATATTAAACCATCAGGGGAACACACTCTCTTCACTTATACTGTTCACCTGGTTACATGTCCCGTGTATATTAAACCATCAGGGGAACACACTCTCCGCACTTCTACTCTTCACCTGGTGACACATCCCGTCAGTAATAAACAATCATTGGATCACACTCTCCTCACTTATACTGTTCACCTGGTAACATGTCCCGCGAGTATTAAACAATCAGGGGAACACACTCTCCTCACTTATACTGTTCACCTGGTAACATGTCCCGTGTATATTAAACCATCAGGGGAACACATTCTCCTCACTCATACAGTTCACCTGCTAACATGTCCCGTGTATATTAAACCATCAGGGGAATACAGTCTCCTCACTTATACTGTTCACCTGGTAACATGTCCCGTGTATATTAAACCATCAGGGGAACACACTCTCCTCACTTATACTGTTCACCTGGTAACATGTCCCGTGTATATTAAACCATCAGGGGAACACACTCTCCTCACTTATACTGTTCACCTGGTAACATGTCCCGTGTGTATTAAACCATCAGGGGAACACACTCTCCTCACTAATACTGTTCGCCTGGTAACGTGTCCCGTGTATATTTAACAATCAGGGGAACACACTCTGCTCACTTATACTGTTCACCTGGCAAAATGTCCCGTGTATATTAAACCATCAGGGGAAAGCACTCTCCTCACTTATACTGTTCACCTGGTAACATGTCCCGTGCATATTAAACCATCAGGGGAATACACTCTCCTCACTTATACTGTTCACCTGGTATCATGTCCTGTGTATATTAAACCAACAGGGGAACACACTCTCCTCACTTATACTGTTCACCTGGTAACATGTCCCGTGCGTGTTAAACAATCAGGGGAACACACTCCCCTCACTTATACTGTTCACCTGGTAACATGTCCCGTGCGTGTTAACCATCAGGGAAACACACTCTCTTCACTTATACTGTTCACCTGGTGACATGTCCCGTGCGTACTAAACAATCAGGGTAACAATCTCTCCTCACTTATACTGTTCACCTGGTAACAAGTCCCATGTATATTAAACCATCATGGGAACATACTCTCCACACTTAAACTGTTCACCTGGGAACATGTCCCGTGTATATTAAACCATCAGGGGAACACACTCTCCTCACTTAAACTGTTCACCTGGTAACAAGTCCCATGTATATTAAACCATCATGGGAACATACTCTCCACACTTAAACTGTTCACCTGGTAACAAGTCCCATGTATATTAAACCATCAGGGGAACACATTCTCCTCACTTATACTGTTCACCTGGTAACATGTCCCGTGTGTATTAAACAATCAGGGGAACACACTCTCCTCACTTCTACAGTTCACCTGGTAACATGTCCCATGTATATTAAACCATCAGGGGAACACACTCTCCTCACTTATACTGTTCACCAGGTAACATGTCCCGCGTATATTAAACCATCAGGGGAACACACTCTCCTCACTTATACTGTTCACCTGGTAACATGTCCCGTGTGTATTAAACCATCAGGTGAACACACTCTCCTCACTTATACTGTTCGCCTGGTAACGTGTCCCGTGTATATTTAACAATCAGGGGAATACACTCTGCTCACTTATACTGTTCACCTGGCAACATGTCCCGTGTATATTAAACCATCAGGGGAACACATAATCCTCACTTATCCTGTTCACCTGCTAACATGTCCCGTGTATATTAAACCATCAGGGGAATAAAGTCTCCTCACTAATACTGTTCACCTGGTAACATGTCCCGTGTATATTAAACCATCAGCGGAACACACTCTCCTCACTTATACTGTTCACCTGGTAACATGTCCCGTGTATATTAAACCATCAGGGGAAAGCACACTCCTCACTTATACTGTTCACCTGGTAACATGTCCCGTGCATATTAAACCATCAGGGGAATACACTCTCCTCACTTAAACTGTTCACCTGGTAACAAGTCCCGTGTGTATTAAACAATCAGGGGAACACACTCTCCTCACTTAAACTGTTCACCTGGTAACAAGTCCCATGTATATTAAACCATCAGGGGAACACATTCTCCTCACTTAAACTGTTCACCTGGTAACATGTCCCATGTACATAAAACAATCAAGGGAACACACTCTCTTCACTTATGCTGTTCACCTGGTAACATGTCCCGCGTATATTAAAACATCAGGGGAACACACTCTCCTCACTTATACTCTTCACCTGGTGACATGTCCCGTGTACATAAAACAATCATTGGATTACACTCTCCTCACTTATACAGTTCACCTGGTAACATGTCCCGGGTGTATTAAAGCATCAGGGGAACACACTCTCCTCACTTATACTGTTCACCTGGTAACACGTCCCGTGAGTATTAAACAATCAGGGGAACACACTCTCCTCACTTATACTGTTCACCTGGTAACATGTCCTGTGTATATTAAACCATCAGGGGAACACACTCTCCTCACTTATACTGTTCACCTGGTAACATGTCCTGTGTATATTAAACCATCAGGGGAACACATTCTCCTCACTTATACTGTTCACCTGCTAACATGTCCCGTGTATATTAAACCATCAGGGGAATACAGTCTCCTCACTTATACTGTTCACCTGGTAACATGTCCCGTGTATATTAAACCATCAGGGGAACACACTCTCCTCACTTATACTGTTCACGTGGTAACACGTCCCGTGTGTATTAAACCATCAGGGGAACACACTCTCCTCACTTATACTGTTCGCCTGGTAACATGACCCGTGTATATTAAACCATCAGGGGAAAGCACTCTCCTCACTTATACTGTTCACCTGGTAACATGTCCCATGTATATTAAACCATCAGGGGAATACAGTCTCCTCACTTAACCTGTTCACCTGGTAACATGACCCGTGTATATTAAACCATCAGCGGAACACACTCTCCTCACTTATACTGTTCACCTGGTAACATGACCCGTGTATATTAAACCATCAGGGGAAAGCACTCTCCTCACTTATACTGTTCACCTGGTAACATGACCCGTGTATATTAAACCATCAGCGGAACACACTCTCCTCACTTATACTGTTCACCTGGTAACATGACCCGTGTATATTAAACCATCAGGGGAAAGCACTCTCCTCACTTATACTGTTCACCTGGGAACATGTCCCGTGTATATTAAACCATCAGGGGAACACACTCTCCGCACTTCTACTCTTCACCTGGTGACACATCCCGTCAGTAATAAACAATCATTGGATCACACTCTCCTCACTTATACTGTTCACCTGGTAACATGTCCCGCGAGTATTGAACAATCAGGGGAACACACTCTCCTCACTTATACTGTTCACCTGGTAACATGTCCCGTGTATATTAAACCATCAGGGGAACACATTCTCCTCACTTATACAGTTCACCTGTTAACATGTCCCGTGTATATTAAACCATCAGGGGAATACAGTCTCCTCACTTATACTGTTCACCTGGTAACATGTCCCGTGTATGTTAAACCATCAGGGGAACACACTCTCCTCACTTATACTGTTCACCTGGTAACATGTCCCGTGTATATTAAACCATCAGGGGAACACACTCTCCTCACTTATACTGTTCACCTGGTAACATGTCCCGTGTGTATTAAACCATCAGGGGAACACACTCTCCTCACTTATACTGTTCGCCTGGTAACGTGTCCCGTGTATATTTAACAATCAGGGGAACACACTCTGCTCACTTATACTGTTCACCTGGCAACATGTCCCGTGTATATTAAACCATCAGGGGAAAGCACTCTCCTCACTTATACTGTTCACCTGGTAACATGTCCCGTGCATATTAAACAATCAGGGGAATACACTCTCCTCACTTATACTGATCACCTGGTGACATGTCCCGGGTATATTAAAAAATCAGGGGAACTCACTCTTCTCACTTATACTGTTCACCTGGTATCATGTCCTGTGTATATTAAACCAACAGGGGAACACACTCTCCTCACTTATACTGTTCACCTGGTGACATGTCCCGTGCGTACTAAACAATCAGGGTAACAATCTCTCCTCACTTATACTGTTCACCTGGCAACATGTCACGTGTATACTAAACGATCAGGGGAACACACTCTCCTCACTTATACTGTTCACCTGGGAACATGTCCCGTGTATATTAAACCATCAGGGGAACACACTCTCCTCACTTAAACTGTTCACCTGGTAACAAGTCCCATGTATATTAAACCATCATGGGAACATACTCTCCTCACTTAAACTGTTCACCTGGTAACAAGTCCCATGTATATTAAACCATCAGGGGAACACATTCTCCTCACTTATACTGTTCACCTGGTAACATGTCCCGTGTGTATTAAACAATCAGGGGAACACACTCTCCTCACTTATACAGTTCACCTGGTAACATGTCCCATGTATATTAAACCATCAGGGGAACACACTCTCCTCACTTATACTGTTCACCTGGTAAGATGTCCCGCGTATATTAAACCATCAGGGGAACACACTCTCCTCACTTATACTGTTCACCTGGTAACATGTCCCGTGTGTATTAAACCATCAGGTGAACACACTCTCCTCACTTATACTGTTCGCCTGGTAACATGTCCTGTGTATATTAAACCATCAGGGGAACACATAATCCTCACTTATCCTGTTCACCTGCTAACATGTCCCGTGTATATTAAACCATCAGGGGAATAAAGTCTCCTCACTAATACTGTTCACCTGGTAACATGTCCCGTGTATATTAAACCATCAGCGGAACACACTCTACTCACTTATACTGTTCACCTGGTAACATGTCCCGTGTATATTAAACCATCAGGGGAAAGCACTCTCCTCACTTATACTGTTCACCTGGTATCATGTCCTGTGTATATTAAACCAACAGGGGAACACACTCTCCTCACTTATACTGTTCACCTGGTAACATGTCCCGTGCGTGTTAAACCATCAGGGGAAAACACTGTCCTCACTTATACTGTTCACCTGGTAACATGTCCCGTGCGTGTTAAACCATCAGGGGAAAACACTCTCCTCACTTATACTGTTCACCTGGTAACATGTCCCGTGCGTGTTAAACCATCAGGGGAAAACACTCTCCTCACTTATACTGTTCACCTGGTGACATGTCCCGTGCGTACTAAACAATCAGGGTAACAAAGTCTCCTCACTTATACTGTTCACCTGGCAACATGTCACGTGTATACTAAACGATCAGGGGAACACACTCTCCTCACTTATACTATTCACCTGGGAACATGTCCCGTGTATATTAAACCATCAGGGGAACACACTCTCCTCACTTAAACTGTTCACCTGGTAACAAGTCCCATGTATATTAAACCATCAGGGGAACACACTCTCCTCACTTAAACTGTTCACCTGGTAACAAGTCCCATGTATATTAAACCATCAGGGGAACACACTCTCCTCACTTATACTCTTCACCTGGTGACACATCCCGTCAGTATTAAACAATCATTGGATCACACTCTCCTCACTTATACAGTTCACCTGGTAACATGTCCCGTGTACATAAAACAATCAGGGGAACACACTCTCTTCACTTATGCTGTTCACCTGGTAACATGTCCCGCGTATATTAAAACATCAGGGGACCACACTCTCCTCACTTATACTCTTCACCTGGTGAAACATCCCGTCAGTATTAAACAATCATTGGATCACACTCTCCTCACTTATACAGTTCACCTGGTAACATGTCCCGGGTGTATTAAAGCATCAGGGGAACACACTCTCCTCACTTATACTGTTCACCTGGTGACACATCCCGTCAGTATTAAACAATCATTGGATCACACTCTCCTCACTTATACTGTTCACCAGGTAACATGTCCCGTGAGTATTAAACAATCAGGGGAACACACTCTCCTCACTTATACTCTTCACCTGGTGACACATCCCATCAGTATTAAACAATCATTGGATCACACTCTCCTCACTTATACTGTTCACCTGGTAACATGTCCCAGGTGTATTAAAGCATCAGGGGAACACAGTCTCCTCACTTATACTGTTCACCTGGTAACATGTCCCGTGAGTATTAAACAATCAGGGGATCACACTCTGCTCACTTATACTGTTCACCTGGTAACATGTCCCTTGTATATTAAACCATCAGGGGAACACATTCTCCTCACTTATACTGTTCACCTGCTAACATGTCCCGTGTATATTAAACCATCAGGGGAATACAGTCTCCTCACTTATACTGTTCACCTGGTAACATGTCCCGTGTATATTAAACCATCAGGGGAACACACTCTCCTCACTTATACTGTTCACCTGATAATATGTCCCGTGTGTATTAAACCATCAGGGGAACACACTCTCCTCACTTATACTGTTCACCTGGTAATATGTCCCCTGTATATTAAACCATCAGGGGAACACACTCTCTTCACTTATACTGTTCACCTGGTTACATGTCCCGTGTATATTAAACCATCAGGGGAACACACTCTCCGCACTTCTACTCTTCACCTGGTGACACATCCCGTCAGTAATAAACAATCATTGGATCACACTCTCCTCACTTATACTGTTCACCTGGTAACATGTCCCGCGAGTATTAAACAATCAGGGGAACACACTCTCCTCACTTATACTGTTCACCTGGTAACATGTCCCGTGTATATTAAACCATCAGGGGAACACATTCTCCTCACTCATACAGTTCACCTGCTAACATGTCCCGTGTATATTAAACCATCAGGGGAATACAGTCTCCTCACTTATACTGTTCACCTGGTAACATGTCCCGTGTATATTAAACCATCAGGGGAACACACTCTCCTCACTTATACTGTTCACCTGGTAACATGTCCCGTGTATATTAAACCATCAGGGGAACACACTCTCCTCACTTATACTGTTCACCTGGTAACATGTCCCGTGTGTATTAAACCATCAGGGGAACACACTCTCCTCACTTATACTGTTCGCCTGGTAACGTGTCCCGTGTATATTTAACAATCAGGGGAACACACTCTGCTCACTTATACTGTTCACCTGGCAACATGTCCCGTGTATATTAAACCATCAGGGGAAAGCACTCTCCTCACTTATACTGTTCACCTGGTAACATGTCCCGTGCATATTAAACCATCAGGGGAATACACTCTCCTCACTTATACTGTTCACCTGGTATCATGTCCTGTGTATATTAAACCAACAGGGGAACACACTCTCCTCACTTATACTGTTCACCTGGTAACATGTCCCGTGCGTGTTAAACAATCAGGGGACCACACTCCCCTCACTTATACTGTTCACCTGGTAACATGTCCCGTGCGTGTTAACCATCAGGGAAACACACTCTCTTCACTTATACTGTTCACCTGGTGACATGTCCCGTGCGTACTAAACAATCAGGGTAACAATCTCTCCTCACTTATACTGTTCACCTGGTAACAAGTCCCATGTATATTAAACCATCATGGGAACATACTCTCCACACTAAAACTGTTCACCTGGGAACATGTCCCGTGTATATTAAACCATCAGGGGAACACACTCTCCTCACTTAAACTGTTCACCTGGTAACAAGTCCCATGTATATTAAACCATCATGGGAACATACTCTCCACACTTAAACTGTTCACCTGGTAACAAGTCCCATGTATATTAAACCATCAGGGGAACACATTCTCCTCACTTATACTGTTCACCTGGTAACATGTCCCGTGTGTATTAAACAATCAGGGGAACACACTCTCCTCACTTATACAGTTCACCTGGTAACATGTCCCATGTATATTAAACCATCAGGGGAACACACTCTCCTCACTTATACTGTTCACCAGGTAACATGTCCCGCGTATATTAAACCATCAGGGGAACACACTCTCCTCACTTATACTGTTCACCTGGTAACATGTCCCGTGTGTATTAAACCATCAGGTGAACACACTCTCCTCACTTATACTGTTCGCCTGGTAACGTGTCCCGTGTATATTTAACAATCAGGGGAATACACTCTGCTCACTTATACTGTTCACCTGGCAACATGTCCCGTGTATATTAAACCATCAGGGGAACACATAATCCTCACTTATCCTGTTCACCTGCTAACATGTCCCGTGTATATTAAACCATCAGGGGAATAAAGTCTCCTCACTAATACTGTTCACCTGGTAACATGTCCCGTGTATATTAAACCATCAGCGGAACACACTCTCCCCACTTATACTGTTCACCTGGTAACATGTCCCGTGTATATTAAACCATCAGGGGAAAGCACTCTCCTCACTTATACTGTTCACCTGGTAACATGTCCCGTGCATATTAAACCATCAGGGGAATACACTCTCCTCACTTAAACTGTTCACCTGGTAACAAGTCCCGTGTGTATTAAACAATCAGGGGAACACACTCTCCTCACTTAAACTGTTCACCTGGTAACAAGTCCCATGTATATTAAACCATCAGGGGAACACATTCTCCTCACTTAAACTGTTCACCTGGTAACATGTCCCGTGTACATAAAACAATCAGGGGAACACACTCTCTTCACTTATGCTGTTCACCTGGTAACATGTCCCGCGTATATTAAAACATCAGGGGAACACACTCTCCTCACTTATACTCTTCACCTGGTGACATGTCCCGTGTACATAAAACAATCATTGGATCACACTCTCCTCACTTATACAGTTCACCTGGTAACATGTCCCGGGTGTATTACAGCATCAGGGGAACACACTCTCCTCACTTATACTGTTCACCTGGTAACACGTCCCGTGAGTATTAAACAATCAGGGGAACACACTCTCCTCACTTATACTGTTCACCTGGTAACATGTCCTGTGTATATTAAACCATCAGGGGAACACACTCTCCTCACTTATACTGTTCACCTGGTAACATGTCCTGTGTATATTAAACCATCAGGGGAACACATTCTCCTCACTTATACTGTTCACCTGCTAACATGTCCCGTGTATATTAAACCATCAGGGGAATACAGTCTCCTCACTTATACTGTTCACCTGGTAACATGTCCCGTGTATATTAAACCATCAGGGGAACACACTCTCCTCACTTATACTGTTCACCTGGTAACACGTCCCGTGTGTATTAAACCATCAGGGGAACACACTCTCCTCACTTATACTGTTCGCTTGGTAACATGACCCGTGTATATTAAACCATCAGGGGAAAGCACTCTCCTCACTTATACTGTTCACCTGGTAACATGTCCCATGTATATTAAACCATCAGGGGAATACAGTCTCCTCACTTAACCTGTTCACCTGGTAACATGACCCGTGTATATTAAACCATCAGCGGAACACACTCTCCTCACTTATACTGTTCACCTGGTAACATGACCCGTGTATATTAAACCATCAGGGGAAAGCACTCTCCTCACTTATACTGTTCACCTGGTAACATGACCCGTGTATATTAAACCATCAGCGGAACACACTCTCCTCACTTATACTGTTCACCTGGTAACATGACCCGTGTATATTAAACCATCAGGGGAAAGCACTCTCCTCACTTATACTGTTCACCTGGGAACATGTCCCGTGTATATTAAACCATCAGCGGAACACACTCTCCTCACTTATACTGTTCACCTGGTAACATGACCCGTGTCTATTAAACCATCAGGGGAAAGCACTCTCCTCACTTATACTGTTCACCTGGTAACATGTCCCGTGTATATTAAACCATCAGCGGAACACACTCTCCTCACTTATACTGTTCACCTGGTAACATGACCCGTGTATATTAAACCATCAGGGGAAAGCACTCTCCTCACTTATACTGTTCACCTGGTGACATGTCCCGGGTATATTAAAAAATCAGGGGAACTCACTCTCCTCACTTATACTGTTCACCTGGTATCATGTCCTGTGTATATTAAACCAACAGGGGAACACACTCTCCTCACGTATACTCTTCACCTGGTAACATGTCCCGTGCGTGTTAAACAATCAGGGGAACACACTCCCCTCACTTATACTGTTCACCTGGTGACATGTCCCGTGCGTACTAAACAATCAGGGTAACAATCTCTCCTCACTTATACTGTTCACCTGGCAACATGTCCCGTGTATAATAAACGATCAGGGGAACACACTCTCCTCACTTATACTGTTCACCTGGGAACATGTCCCGTGTATATTAAACCATCAGGGGAACACACTCTCCTCACTTATACTGTTAGCTGGTATCATGTCCCGTGTGTATTAAACCATCAGGGGAACACACTCTCCTCACTTACACTGTTCACCTGGGAACATGTCCCGTGTATATTAAACCATCAGGGGAATGCATTCTCCTCACTTATACTGTTCACCTGGTAACATGACCCGTGTATATTAAACCATCAGGGGAAAGCACTCTCCTCACTTATACTGTTCACCTGGTAACATGTCCCGTGTATATTAAACCATCAGCGGAACACACTCTCCTCACTTATACTGTTCACCTGGTAACATGACCCGTGTATATTAAACCATCAGGGGAAAGCACTCTCCTCACTTATACTGTTCACCTGGGAACATGTCCCGTGTATATTAAACCATCAGCGGAACACACTCTCCTCACTTATACTGTTCACCTGGTAACATGACCCGTGTCTATTAAACCATCAGGGGAAAGCACTCTCCTCACTTATACTGTTCACCTGGTAACATGTCCCGTGTATATTAAACCATCAGCGGAACACACTCTCCTCACTTATACTGTTCACCTGGTAACATGACCCGTGTATATTAAACCATCAGGGGAAAGCACTCTCCTCACTTATACTGTTCACCTGGTATCATGTCCTGTGTATATTAAACCAACAGGGGAACACACTCTCCTCACGTATACTGTTCACCTGGTAACATGTCCCGTGCGTGTTAAACAATCAGGGGAACACACTCCCCTCACTTATACTGTTCACCTGGTAACATGTCCCGTGTGTGTTAAACCATCAGGGGAACACACTCTCCTCACTTATACTGTTCACCTGGTGACATGTCCCGTGCGTACTAAACAATCAGGGTAACAATCTCTCCTCACTTATACTGTTCACCTGGCAACATGTCCCGTGTATACTAAACGATCAGGGGAACACACTCTCCTCACTTATACTGTTCACCTGGCAACATGTCCCGTGTATATTAAACCATCAGGGGAACACACTCTCCTCACTTAGACTGTTCACCTGGTATCATGTCCCTTGTGTATTAAACCATCAGGGGAACACACTCTCCTCACTTATACTGTTCACCTGGTAACATGTCCCGTGTACATGAAACCATCAAGGGAAAACATTCTCCTCACTTTAATACACACGGGACATGTTACCGTGTGAACAGAATAGTGAGGAGAGTGTTTTCCCCTGATGGTTTAATACACAAGGGACATGATACCAGGTGAACAGTCTAAGTGAGGAGAGTGTGTTCCCCTGATGGGTTAATCTTCACAGGACATGTTACCAGGTGAAGAGAATAAGTGAGGAGAGAGTGTTCCCCTGTTTGTTTAATACACACAGGACATGTTACCAGGAGAACAGTATAAGTGAGGAGACAGTGTTCCCCTGATGGTTCAACACACACGCGACATGTTACGAGATGAACAGTATAAGTGAGCAGAGTGTGTTCCCCTGATGGTTTAACATACACGGGACATGTCACCAGATGAACAGTATAAGTGAGGAGAGTGTGTTCTCCTGATTGTTTAATATACACGGGACATGTTACCAGGTGAACAGCATACGAGAGGAGAGTCTGTTCCCCTCATGGTTTAATATACACGGGACACGTCACCGGGTGAACAGTATAAGTGAAGAGAGTGTGTTCCCCTGATGGTTTAATACACATGGAACATGTCACCAGGTGAAAAGTATAAGTGAGGAGAATGTTTTCCCCTGATGGTTTAATATACACGGGACATGTAACCTGGTGAACAGTATAAGTGAGGGGAATGTGTTCCCCTGATGGATTAATACGAACGGGATATGTTACCAGGTGAACAGTATAAGTGAGGAGAGTGTGTTCCACTGACTGTTTAATACACACGGGACATGTTAACAGATGAGCAGTATAAGTGAGGAGAGTGTGTTACCCTGGTGGTTTAATATACACGGGACATGTTACCAGGTGAACAGTATAAGTGAGGAGACTGTGTTCCCATGATGTTTTAATTGACACGGGACATGTCAACAGGGGAACAGTATAAGTGAGGAGACTGTGTTCCCATGATCTTTTAATTGAGACGGGACATGTCAACAGGGGAACAGTGTAAGTGAGGAGAGTGTGTTCCCCTGATTGTTTAACACGCACGGGACATGTCACCAGGTGAACAGTATAAGTGAGGAGAGTGTGTTCCCCTGATTGTTTAATATACACAGGACATGTTACCAGATGAACTGTATAAGTGAGCAGATTGTGTTCCCCTGATGGTTTAATATACACAGGACATGTATCCAGGTGAACAGTATATGGGAGGGGAATGTGTTCCCCTGATGGTTGAATACGAAGGGGACATGTTACCAGGTGAACAGTGTAAGTGAGGGGAGTGTGTTCCCCTGATGGTTTAATATACACGAGACATGTTACCAGGTGAACAGTATAAGTGAGTAGAGTGTGTTCCCCTGGTGGTTTAATATCGACGGGACATGTTACCAGGTGAACAGTATAAGTGAGGAGAGTGTGTTCCCCTGATGCTTTAATACACACGGGACATGTCACCAGGTGAACAGTGTAAGTGAGGGGAGTGTGTTCCCCTGATGGTTTAATATACACTGGACATGTTACCACCTCTAGAGTAGAAGTGAGGAGAGTATGCTCCCCTGATTGTTTAATACGCACGGGACATGTCACCAGGTCAACAGTATAATTGAGGAGAGTGTGTTCACCTGATTGTTTAATATACACAGGACATTTTAAAAGATGAACTGTATAAGTGAGCAGAGTGTCTTCCCCTGATGGTTTAATATACATGGGACATGTTACCAGGTGAACTCTATAACTGAGCAGATTCTGTTCCCCTGATGGTTTAATATACACGGGACATGTCACCAGGTGAACAGTGTAAGTGAAGAGACTGTGTTCCCTTGATGGTTTAATGCACACAGGACATGTTACATGGTGAACAGTATAAGTGAGGAAACTGTGTTCCCCTGATGGTTTAATACACACGGGACATGTTGCCAGGTGAAAACTATACGTTTGCAGAGTGTGTTCCCCTGATGGTTTAATATACATGGGACATGTTACCAGGTGAACAGTATAAGTGAGGGGAATGTGTTCCCCTGATGGTTTAATACGAACGGGACATGTTACCAGGTGAACAGTATAACTGAGGAGAGTGTGTTACATAGAACATAGAACATAGAAAATACAGCACAGAACAGGCCCTTCGGCCCACGATGTTGTGCCGATCCTTCGTCCTCTGTCAAGGACAATTTAATCTATACCCCATCATTCTCCTTTATCCATATACCTATCTAAAAGCCGTATAGAACATTCCCCTGATTGTTTAATACTGACGGGACATGTCACCAGGTGAAAAGTGTAAATGAGGAGAGTGTGTTCCCCTGATGGTTTAATACACACGGGACATGTTACCAGGTGAACAGTATAAGTGAGGAGAGTGTGTTCCCCTGATGGTTTAATACACACGGGACATGTTACCAGGTGAACGGTATAAGTGAGGAGAGTGTGTTCCCCTGATTGTTTAATGCACACGGGTCACGTCACCAGGTGAACAGTGTAATTGAGGAGAGTGTGTTCCCCTGATGGTTTTATACACACGGGACATGTCACCAGGTGAACAGTGTAATTGAGGAGAGTGTGTTCCCCTGATGGTGTAATACACACGGGACATGTTACCAGGTGAACAGTATAAGTGAGGAGAGTGTGTTCCCCTGATGGTTTAATACACACGCGACATGTTACGAGGTGAACAGTATAAGTGAGCAGAGTGTGTTCCCCTGATGGTTTAACATACACGGGACATGTCACCAGATGAACAGTATAAGTGAGGAGAGTGTGTTCCCCTGATGATTAAAGACGCACAGGACATGTTCCCAAGTGAACAGTATAAGTGAGGAGAGTGTGTTCCCCAGATTGTTTAATATACACGGGACATGTTACCAGGTGAACCGTATATGTGAGGAGAGAGTGTTCTCCTGATTGTTTAATATACACGGGACATGTTACCAGGTGAACAGCATACGAGAGGAGAGTCTGTTCCCCTCATGGTTTAATATACACGGGACATGTCACCAGGTGAAAAGTATAAGTGAGGAGAATGTTTTCCCCTGATGGTTTAATATACACGGGACATGTAACCTGGTGAACAGTATAAGTGAGGGGAATGTGTTCCCCTGATGGGTTAATACGAACGGGATATGTTACCAGGTGAACAGTATAAGTGAGGAGAGTGTGTTCCCCTGACTGTTTAATACACACGGGACATGTTAACAGAAAGCAGTATAAGTGAGGAGAGTGTGTTACCCTGGTGGTTTAATATACACGGGACATGTTACCAGGTGAACAGTATAAGTGAGGAGACTGTGTTCCCATGATGTTTTAATTGACACGGGACATGTCAACAGGGGAACAGTATAAGTGAGGAGACTGTGTTCCCATGATCTTTTAATTGAGACGGGACATGTCAACAGGGGAACAGTGTAAGTGAGGAGAGTGTGTTCCCCTGATTGTTTAACACGCACGGGACATGTCACCAGGTGAACAGTATAAGTGAGGAGAGTGTGTTCCCCTGATTGTTTAATATACACAGGACATGTTACCAGATGAACTGTATAAGTGAGCAGATTGTGTTCCCCTGATGGTTTAATATACACAGGACATGTATCCAGGTGAACAGTATATGGGAGGGGAATGTGTTCCCCTGATGGTTTAATATACACGAGACATGTTACCAGGTGAACAGTATAAGTGAGTAGAGTGTGTTCCCCTGGTGGTTTAATATCGACGGGACATGTTACCAGGTGAACAGTATAAGTGAGGAGAGTGTGTTCCCCTGATGCTTTAATACACACGGGACATGTCACCAGGTGAACAGTGTAAGTGAGGGGAGTGTGTTCCCCTGATTGTTTAATACGCACGGGACATTTTACCAGATGAACTGTATAAGTGAGCAGAGTGTCTTCCCCTGATGGTTTAATATACATGGGACATGTTACCAGGTGAACTCTATAACTGAGCAGATTCTGTTCCCCTGATGGTTTATTATACACGGGACATGTCACCAGGTGAACAGTATAAGTGAAGAGACTGTGTTCCCTTGATGATTTAATGTACACAGGACATGTTACATGGTGAACAGTATAAGTGAGGAGACTGTGTTCCCCTGATGGTTTAATACACACAGGACATATTACCAGGTGAACAGTATAAGTGAGCAGAGTGTGTTCCCCTGATGTTTTAATAAACACAGGACATGTTACCATGTGAACAGTATAAGTGAGCAGAGTGCGTTCCCCTGATGGTTTAATACACACGGGACATGTTGCCAGGTGAACACTATACGTTTGCAGAGTGTGTTCCCCTGATGGTTTAATATACATGGGACATGTTACCAGGTGAACAGTATAAGTGAGGAGAGTGTGTTCCCCTGATTGTTTAATAAACACGGGACATGTTACCAGGTGAACAGTATAAGTGAGGAGAGTGTGTTCCCCTGATGCTTTAATACGAACGGGACATGTTACCAGGTGAACTGTATAACTGAGGAGAGTGTGTTCCCCTGATTGTTTAATACTGACGGGACATGTCACCAGGTGAAAAGTGTAAATGAGGAGAGTGTGTTCCCCTGATGGTTTAATACACACGGGACATGTTACCAGGTGAACAGTATAAGTGAGGAGAGTGTGTTCCCCTGATGGTTTAATACACACGGGACATGTTACCAGGTGAACAGTATAAGTGAGGAGAGTGTGTTCCCCTGATTGTTTAATGCACACGGGTCACGTCACCAGGTGAACAGTGTAATTGAGGAGAGTGTGTTCCCCTGATGGTTTAATACACACGGGACATGTCACCAGGTGAACAGTGTAATTGAGGAGAGTGTGTTCCCCTGATGGTTTAATACGAACGGGACATGTTACCAGGTGAACAGTATAAGTGAGGAGAGTGTTTTCCCTGATGGTTTAATACGCACGGGACATGTCACCAGGTGAGCAGTATAAGTGAGGAGAGTGTGTTCCCCTGATGGTTTCATACGCACGGGACATGTTACCAGGTGAACAGTATAAGTGAGGAGATTGTTTTCCCCTGTTTGTTTCATGCACACGGGACATGTTACCAGGTCAACAGTATAAGTGAGGAGAGTGTGTTCCCCTGATTGTTTAAGACACACGGGACATGTTAACAGATGAGCAGTATAAGTGAGGAGAGTGTGTTACCCTGATGGTTTAATATACACGGGACATGTTACCAGATGAACTGTATAAGTGAGCAGATTGTGTTCCCCAGATGGTTTAATATACACGGGACATGTTACCAGCTCGAGAGTAGAAGTGAGGAGAGTGTGTTCCCCTAATTGTTTAATACGCACGGGACATGTCACCAGGTGAACAGTATAAGTGAGGAGAGTGTGTTCACCTGATTGTTCAATATACACTGGACATGTTACCAGATGAACTGTATAAGCGGGCCGAGTGTGTTCCCCTGATTGTATAATACGCACGGGACATGTTACCAGGTGAACAGTATATGTGTGGAGACTGTGTTCCCCTGATGGTATAATGCACACAGGACATGTTACCAGGTGAACAGTATAAGTGAGCAGAGTGTGATCCCCTGATGGTTTAATACACACGGGACATGTTACCAGGTGAGCTCTACAAGTGAGGAGGGTGTGTTCCCCTGATGGTTTAATCTATACAGTACATGTTGCCAGGTGAACAGTATAAGTGAGCAGAGAGCGTTCCCCTGATTGTTTAATATACATGGGACATGTTACCAGGTGAACACTATAAGTTTGCAGAGTGTGTTCCCCTGATGGTTTAATATACATGGGACATGTTACCAAGTGAACTCGATAAGTGAGGAGAGTGTGTTCCCCTGATGGTATAATTCAGACGGGACATGTTACCAGTTGAACAGTATAAGTGAGGAGAGTGTGTTCTCCTTTTTGTTTAATATACACGGGACATGTTACCACGTGAACAGTATAAGTGAGGAGAGTGTGTTCCCCTGATGGTTTAATATACACGGTACATGTTACCAGGTGAACAGTATAAGTGAGGAGAGTGTGTTCCCCTGATTGTTTAATAAACACGGGACATGTTACCAGGTGAACAGTATAAGTGAGGAGAGTGTGTTCCCCTGATGCTTTAATACACACGGGACATGTTACCAGGTGAACAGTATAAGTGAGGAGAGTGTGTTCCCCTGATTGTTTAATAAACACGGGACATGTTACCAGGTGAACAGTATAAGTGAGGAGAGTGTGTTCCCCTGATGCTTTAATACACACGGGACATGTTACCAGGTGAACAGTATAAGTGAGGAGAGTGTGTTCCCCTAGTGGTTGAATATCGACGGGACATGTTACCAGGTGAACAGTATAAGTGAGGAGAGTGTGTTCCCCTGATGCTTTAATACACACGGGACATGTCACCAGGTGAACAGTGTAAGTGCGGGGAGTGTGTTCCACTGATGGTTTAATATATACTGGACATGTTACCAGCTCCAGAGTAGAAGTGAGGAGAGTATGCTCCCCTGATTGTTTAATACGCACGGGACATGTCACTAGGTGAACAGTATAAGTGAGGAGAGTGTGTTCCCCTGATTGTTTAATATACACAGGACATTTTACCAGATGAACTGTATAAGTGAGCAGAGTGTCTTCCCCTGATGGTTTAATATACATGGGACATGTTACCAGGTGAAATCTATAACTGAGCAGATTCTGTTCCCCTGATGGTTTAATATACACGGGACATGTCACCAGGTGAACAGTGTAAGTGAGGAGAGTGTGTTCCCCTGATGGTTTAATACACACAGGACATGTTACCAGGTGAACAGTATAAGTGAGCAGAGTGAGTTCCCCTGATGTTTTAATAAACACAGGACATGTTACCAGGTGAACACTATAAGTTTGCAGAGTGTGTTCCCCTGATGGTTAAATATACATGGGACATGTCACCAGGTGAACAGTGTAATTGAGGAGAGTGTGTTCCCCTGATGGTTTAATACACACGGGACATGTCACCAGGTGAACAGTGTAATTGAGGAGAGTGTGTTCCCCTGATTGTTTAATGTACACAGGACATGTTACCAGATGAACAGCATAAGTGAGGAGACTGTGTTCCCCTGATGGTTTAATGCACACAGGACATGTTACCAGGTGAACAGTATAAGTGAGGAGACTGTGTTCCCCTGATGGTTTAATGCACACAGGACATGTTAGCAGGTGAACAGTATAAGTGAGCAGAGTGTGTTCCCCTGATTGTTTACAACACTCAGGACATGTTACCAGGTGAACAGTATAAGTGAGGAGAGTGTGTTCCCCTGATTGTTTAATATACACAGGACATGTTACCAGGTGAACAGTATAAGTGAGGAGAGTGTGTTCCCCTGATGGTTTAATACACACAGGACATGTTACCAGGTAAACAGTATAAGTGAGGAGAGTGTGTTCCCCTGATGGTTTAATATACATAGGACATGTTCCCAAGTGAACAGTATAAGTGAGGAGTGTGTGTTCCCCTGATTGTTTAATACACAGGGGACATGTCACCAGGTGAACAGCATATGAGAGATGAGTCATTTCCACTGATGGTTGAATACACAGGGGACATGTCACCAGGTGAACAGCATACGAGAGGAGAGTCTGTTCCCCTGATGGTTTAATACACTTGGGACATGTCACCAGGTGAACAGTATAATTGAGGAGAATATTTTCCCCTGATGGTTTAATATACTCGGGACATGTTACCACGTGAACAGTATAAGTGAGCAGATTGTGTTCCCCTGATAGTTTAATACACACGGGACATGTCACCAGGTGAAGAGTGTAAGTGAGGAGAGTGTGTTCCCCTGATGGTTTAATACACACAGGACATGTCACTCGGTGAACAGTATAAGTGAGGAGAGTGTGTTCACCTGATTGTTGAAAATCAACGGGACATGTTACCAGGAGAACAGTATAAGTGAGCAGATTGTGTTCTCCTGATGGTTTAATAGACACGGGACATGTTACCAGGTGTACAGTATAAGTGAGGAGAGTGTGTTTCCCTGATTGTTTAATACGCACGGGACATGTCACCAGCTGAACAGTATAAGTGAGGAGAGTGTGTTCTCCTGATTGTTTAATACACACGGGACATGTTACCAGGTGAACAGGAGAAGTGAGGAGAGGGCTTTCCCCTGATGGTTTAATATACACGGGACATGTTACCAGGTGAACAGTAGAAGTGAGGAGAGTGTGTTCCCCTGATGGTTTAATACACACAGGACATGTTACCAGGTGAACAGTATAAGTGAGGCGAGTGTGTTCCCCTGTTGGTTTAATGCACACGGGACATGTTACCAGGTGAACAGTATAAGTGAGGAGAGTGTGTTCCCCTGATTGTTTAATACGCACGGGACATGTCACCAGCTGAACAGTATAAGTGAGGAGAGTGTGTTCTCCTGATTGTTTAATACACACGGGACATGTTACCAGGTGAACAGTATAAGTGAGGAGAGGGCTTTCCCCTGATGGTTTAATATACACGGGACATGTCACCATGTGAACAGTAGAAGTGAGGAGAGTGTGTTCCCCTGATGGTTTAATACACACAGGACATGTTACCAGGTGAACAGTATAAGTGAGGCGAGTGTGTTCCCCTGTTGGTTTAATGCACACGGGACATGTTACCAGGTGAACCGTATAAGTGAGGAGAGTGTGTTCCCCTGATGGTTTAATATACACAGGACATGTTACCAGGTGATCAGTATAAGTGAGGAGAGTGTGTTCCCCTGATGGTTTAATATACATTGGACATGTTACCAGGTGAAAAGTATAAGTCCGGACAGTGTGTTCCCCTTATGGTTTAATATACACAGGACATGTTGCAAGGTAAACAGTATATGTGAGGAGAGTGTGTACACCTGATGGTTTAATATACAAGGGATATGTTAACAGGTGAACAGTATAAGTGAGGTGAATGTTTTCCCCTGATGGTTTAATATACATAGGACATGTTACCAGATGAACAGTATAAGTGAGGACAGAGTGTTCCCCTGATGGTTTAATATACACAGGACATGTTACCAGGTGAACAGTATAAGTGAGGACAGAGTGTTCCCCTGATGGTTTAATATACACAGGACATGTTACCATGTGAACAGTATAAGTGAGGTGAATGTTTTCCCCTGATGGTTTAATATGCGCGGGGCATGTTACCAGGTGAACAGCATAAGTGAGGGGAATGTGTTCCCCTGATGGTTTAATATACACGGCACATGTTACCAGGAGAACAGTGTAAGTGAGGAGAGTGTTTTCCCCTGATGGTTTAATATACACGGGACATGTTACCAGATGAACAGCATAAGTGAGTAGAGTGTGTTCCCCTGATGGTTTAATACTCACGGGACATGTTACCAAGTGAACAGTATAAGTGAGGAGAGTGTGTTCCCCTGATGGTTTAATACGCACGGGACATGTTACCAAGTGAACAGTATAAGTGAGGCGAGAGTGTTCCCCTGATGGTTTAATATACACAGGACATGTTACAAGGTGAAAGGTATAAGTCCGGACAGTGTGTTCCCCTGATGTTTTAATATACACAGGACATGTTACAGGGTAAACAGTATAAGTGAGGAGAATGTGTTCCCCTGATGCTTTAATATACACGGGCCATGTTACCAGATGAACTGCATAAGTGAGGAGAGTGTGTTCCTCTGATGGTTTAATAGACACGGGACATGTTACCAGATGAACAGTGTAAGTGAGGACAGTATGTTCCCCTGATGGTTTAATACGCACGGGACATGTTACCAGGTGAACAGTATAAGTGAGGAGTGTGTGTTCCCTTAATGGTTTAATATACACGGGACATGTCACCAGGTGAAAAGTATAAGTGAGGAGAGTGTGTTGCCCTGATTGTTTAAAACGCACGGGACATGTCACCAGGTGAACAGTATAAGTGAGGAGAGTGTGTTTCCCTGATGGTTTAATATACACGGGACATGTCACCAGGTGAACAGTGTAAGTGAGGAGAGTGTGTTCCCCTGATGGTTTAATATACACGGGACATGTTACCAGGTGAACAGTGTAAGTGAGGAGAGTGTGTTCCCCTGATTGTTTAATACACACGGGACATGTTACCAGGTGAACAGCATAGTGAGGAGAGTGTGTTCCCCTGATTGTTTAATATGCACGGGACATGTCACCAGGTGAACAGTATATGTGAGGAGAGTGTGTTCCCCTGATTGTTTAAAACACACGGGACATGTTACCAGGTGAACAGAATAGTGAGGAGAGTGTGTTCCCCTGATTGTTTAATGCACACGGGACATGTGACAAGGTGAACATTGTAAGTGAGGAGAGTGTGTTCCCCTGATGGTTTAATATACACGGGACATGTTACCAGGTGAACAGTGTAAGTGAGGAGAGTGTGTTCCCCTGATTGTTTAATACACACGGGACATGTTACCAGGTGAACAGCATAGTGAGGAGAGTGTGTTCCCCTGATTGATTAATATGCACGGGACATGTCACCAGGTGAACAGTATATGTGAGGAGAGTGTGTTCCCCTGATTATTTAATACACACGGGACATGTCACCAGGTGAACAGTATATGTGAGGAGAGTGAGTTCCCCGGATTGTTTAATACTGACAGGACATGTCACCATGTGAACAGTATAAGTGAGGAGATTGTGTTCCCCTGATTGTTTAATACGCACGGGACATGTTACCAGGTGAACAGTAGAAGTGAGGAGAGTGTGTTCCCCTGATGGTTTCATATACATGGGACATGTTACCAGGTGAACAGGATAAGTGAAGAGAATGTGTTCCCCTGATTGTTTAATACACACGGGACATGTTACCAGGTGAACAGTATAAGTGAGGAGAGTGTGTTCCCCTGAAGGTTTAATATACACAGGACATGTCACTAGGTGAAAAGTATAAGTGAGAAGAGTGTGTTCCCCAGATGGCTTTATATGCACGGGACATGTTACCTGAGGAAGAGTATAAGTGAGGCGAGTGAGTTCCCCTGATGGTTTAATATACACAGGATATGTCACTAGGTGAAAAGTATAAGTGAGAAGAGTGTGTTCCCCAGATGGCTTTATATGCACGGGACATGTTACCTGAGGAAGAGTATAAGTGAGGCGTGTGTGTTCCCCAGATGGCTTTATATATACAGGACATGTCACCAGGTGAACAGTATAAGCGAGGAGAGTGTATTCCCCTGATGCTTTTATGCGCACGGGACATGTCACCAGGTGAAGAGTATAAGTGAGGAGAGTGTGTTCATATGATGGTTTAATACACACGGGACCTGTCACCAGGTGAACAGTATAAGTGAGGAGAGTGTGTTCCTCTGATGGTTTAATACACACAGGACATGTTACCAGGTGAAGAGTATAAGTGAGGAGAGTGTGTTCCTATGATTGTTTAATATACACGGGACATGTTACCAGGTGAACAGTATAAGGGAGGAGAGAGTGTGTTCCTCTGATGGTTTAATACACACAGGACATGTTACCAGGTGAACAGTATAAGTGAGGAGAGGGTGTTCCCCTGATTGTTTAATACACACGGGACATGTCACCAGGTAAACAGTATATGTGAGGAGAGTGTGTTCCCCTGATTGTTTAATGCACACGGGACATGTTACCAGGTGAACAGTATAAGTGAGGAGAGTGTGTTCCCCTGATTGCTTAATATACACCGGACATGTTACCAGGTGACCAGTATAAGGGAGGGGAGAGTGTGTTCCTCTGATGGTTTAATACACACAGGACATGTTACCAGGTGAACAGTATAAGTGAAGAGAGTGTGTTCCCATGATGCTTTCATATACACGGGACATGTTACCAGGTGAACAGTATAAGTGAAGAGAGAGTGTTCCCCTGATGGTTAAATATACACAGGACATGTTACCAGGTGAACAGTATAATTGAGGAGAGTGTGTTCCCCTGATTGTTTAATACACATGGGACATGTTACCATGTGAACAGAAGAGTGAGGAGAGTGTGTTCCCCTGATGGTTTAATATACACAGGACATGTCACCAGGTGAACAGAATAAGTGAGGAGAGTGTGTTCCCCTGAAGGTTTAATATACACAGGACATGTTACCTGGTGAAGAGTATAAGTGAGGAGAGTGTGTTCCCCTGATGGTTTAATATACACAGGACATGTTACCAGGTGAACAGTATAAGTGAGCAGAGTGTGTTCCTCTGATGGTTTAATATACACAGGACATGTTACCAGCTGACCAGTATAAGGGAGGAGACTGTGTTCACCTGATTGTTTAATAAACACGGGACATGTTACCAGATGAAAAGTATAAGTGAGGAGAGTGTGTTCCCCTGATTGTTTAATGCACACGGGACAGGTCACCAGGGGAACAGTCTAAGTGAGGAGAGTGTGTTCCCCTTATGGTTTAATATCGACAGGACATATGACCAGATGAACAAGAAGAAGTGAAGAGAGTGTGTTCCCCTGATGGTTTAGTATGCACGGGACACGTTACCAGATGAACAGCATAAGTGAGGAGAGTTTGTTCCCATGATTTTTTAATGCACACGGGACATTTTACCAGGTGAACAGCAGAAGTGAGGAGAGTGTGTTCCCATGATGGTTTCATATACACGGGACATGTTAGCAGGTGAACAGTATAAGTGAAGAGAGTGTGTTCCCCTGATGGTTTAATATACACAGGACATGTTACCAGGTGAACAGTATAAGTGAGGAGAGAGTGTTGCCCTGATATTTTAATACACACAGGACATGTCACCATGTGAACAGTATAAGTGAGGAGAGTTTGTTCCCCTGATGGTTTAATATACACAGGACATGTTACCAGGTGAACTGTATAAGTGAGGAGAGAGTGTTCCCCTGATTGTTTACTAAACACGGGACATGTCACCAGATGAACTCTATAAGTGAGGAGAGTGTGTTCCCCTGATGGTTTAATATACACGGGACATGTTACCAGATGAACAGTAGAAGTGAGGAGAGTGTGTTCACCTTTTGGTTTAATATCGACGGGACATATGACCAAATGAACAGTATAAGTGAGGAGAGTGTGTTCCCCTGATGTTTTAATATACACGGGACACGTTACCAGATGAACAGTATAAGTGAGGAGAGTGTGTTCACCTGATTTTTTAATGCACACGTGACATGTTACCAGGTGAACAGTAGAAGTGAGGAGAGTGTGTTCCCCTGATGGTTAAAAACACAGGACATTTTACAAGGGGAACAGTATAAGTGAGGAGAGGGTGTTCACCTGATGGTTTAATATACACGGGACATGTCACCAGGTCAACAGTATATGTGAGGAGAGTGTGTTCCCCTGATTGTTGAATGCACACGGGACATGTGACAAGGTGAACATTATAAGTGAGGAGAGTGTATTCCCCTGATGGTTTAACATACACGGGACATGTTACCAGGTGAACAGTATAAGTGAGGAGATTGTGTTCCCCTGATGTTTTAATATACACGGGACATGTTACGAGGTGAACAGTATAAGTGAGGAGAGTGTGTTCCCCTGATGGTTTAATATACACGGGACATGTTACCAGGTGAACAATATAAGTGAGGAGAGTGTGTTCCCCTGAAGGTTTAATATACACAGGACATGTTACCTGGTGAACAGTATCAGTGAGGAGAGTGTGTTCCTCTGATGGTTTAATACACACAGGATATGTTACCAGGTGAACAGTATAAGTGAGTAGAGTGTGTTCCCCTGATGGTTTAATATAGACAGGACATGTTACCAGGTGAACAGTCTAAGTGAGGAGAGTGTGTTCCTCTGATGGTTTAATACACACAGTTTATGTTACCAGGTGAACAGTATAAGTGAGTAGAGTGTGTTCCCCTGATGGTTTAATATAGACAGGACATGTTACCAGGTGAACAGTCTAAGTGAGGAGAGTGTGTTCCTCTGATGGTTTAATACACACAGTTTATGTTACCAGGTGAACAGTATAAGTGAGTAGAGTGTGTTCCCCTGATGGTTTAATATAGACAGGACATGTTACCAGGTGAAGAGTATAAGTGAGGAGATTGTGTTCCCCTGATGGTTTAACATACACGGGACATGTTACCAGGTGAACAGTATAAGTGAGGAGAGTGTGTTCCGCTGATGGTTTAACATACACGGGACATGTTACCAGGTGAACAGTATAAGTGAGGAGATTGTGTTCCCCTGATGGTTTAACATACACGGGACATGTTACCAGGTGAACAGTATAAGGGAGGAGAGAGTGCTCCCCTGATTGTTTAATAAACACGGGACATGTCACCAGGTGAACAGTATAAGTGAGGAGAGTGTGTTCCCCTGATGGTTTAATAAACACGGGACATGTTACCAGATGAACAGTATAAGTGAGGAGAGAGTGTTCCCCTGATGGTTTAATAAACACGGGACATGTCACCAGGTGAACAGTATAAGTGAGGAGAGTGTGTTCCCCTGATGGTTTAATAAACACGGGACATGTTACCAGATGAACAGTATAAGTGAGGAGAGTGTGTTCCCCTGATTTTTTAATGCACACGGGACATGTTACCAGGTGAACAGTATAAGTGAAGAGAGTGTGTTCCGTTAATGGTTTAATATACACGGGACATGTTACCAGGTGAACAGTATAAGTGAGGAGAGTGTGTTCCCCTGATTGTTTAATATACACGGGACATGTTACCAGGTGAACAGTATAAGTGAGGAGAGTGTGTTCCCCTGATGGTTTAATATACACGGGACATGTTACCAGGTGAACAGTATAAGTGAAGAGAGTGTGTTCCGTTAATGGTTTAATATACACGGGACATGTTACCAGGTGAACAGTATAAGTGAGGAGAGTGTGTTCCCCTGATGGTTTAATAAACACGGGACATGTTACCAGATGAACAGTATAAGTGAGGAGAGTGTGTTCCCCTGATTTTTTAATGCACACGGGACATGTTACCAGGTGAACAGTATAAATGAAGAGAGTGTGTTCCGTTAATGGTTTAATATACACGGGACATGTTACCAGGTGAACAGTATAAGTCAGGAGAGTGTGTTCCCCTGATTGTTTAATATACATGGGACATGTTACCAGGTGAACAGTATAAGTGAGGAGAGTGTGTTCCCCTGATGGTTTAATATACACGGGACATGTTACCAGGTGAACAGTATAAGTGAAGAGAGTGTGTTCCGTTAATGGTTTAATATACACGGGACATGTTACCAGGTGAACAGTATAAGTGAGGAGAGTGTGTTCCCCTGATTGTTTAATATACACGGGACATGTTACCAGGTGAACAGTATAAGTGAGGAGAGTGTGTTCCCCTGATTGTTTAATATGCACGGGACATGTTACCAGGTGAACAGTATAAGTGAGGAGAGTGTGTTCCCCTGATTGTTTAATACACACGGGACATGTTACCAGGTGAACAGTATAAGTGAGGAGAGTGTGTTCCCCTGATGGTTTAATATACACAGGACATGTTACCAGGTGAACAGTATAAGTGAGGAGAGTGTGTTCCCCTGATGGTTTAATATACACAGGACATGTTACCAGGTGAACAGTATAAGTGAGGAGAGGGTGTTCCCCTGATTCTTGAATATACACGGGGCATGTTACCAGGTGAACAGTATAAGTGAGGAGAGTGTGTTCCCCTGATTCTTGAATATACACGGGTCATATTACCAGGTGAACAGTATAAGTGAGGAGAGTGTGTTCCCCTGATGGTTTAATATACACAGGACATGTTACCAGGTGAACAGTATAAGTGAGGAGAGTGTGTTCCCCTGATTCTTGAATATACACGGGGCATGTTACCAGGTGAACAGTATAAGTGAGGAGAGTGTGTTCCCCTGATTCTTGAATATACACGGGTCATGTTACCAGGTGAGCAGTATAAGTGAGGAGAGTGTGTTGCCCTGATGGTTTAATATACACAGGACATGTTACCAGGTGAACAGTATAAGTGAGGAGAGAGTGTTCCCCTGATTGTTTAATAAACACGGGACATGTCACCAGGTGAACAGTATAAGTGAGGAGAGTGTGTTCCCCTGATTGTTTAATATACACGGGACATGTCACCAGGTGAACAGTATAAGTGAGGAGAGTGTGTTCCCCTGATTGTTTAATACACACGCGACATGTTACGAGGTGAACAGTATAAGTGAGGAGAGTGTGTTACCCTGATTGTTTAATACGCACGGGACATGTCACCGGGTGAACAGTATAAGTGAAGAGAGTGTGTTCCCCTGATGGTTTAATATACACAGGACATGTTACCAGGTGAACAGTATAAGTGAGGAGAGTGTGTTCCCCTGATGGTTTAGTATACACGGGACACGTTACCAGATGAACAGCATAAGTGAGGAGAGTGTGTTCCCCTGATTTTTTAATGCACACGGGACATTTTACCAGGTGAAGAGTAGAAGTGAGGAGAGTGTGTTCCCATGATGGTTTCATATACACGGGACATGTTACCAGGTGAACAGTATAAGTGAAGAGAGTGTGTTCCCCTGATGGTTTAATATACACAGGACATGTTACCAGGAGAACAGTATAAGTGAGGAGAGTGTGTTGCCCTGATTGTTTAATACACACGCGACATGTTACGAGGTGAACACTATAAGTGAGGAGAGTGTGTTCCCCTGATATTTTAATGCACACGGGACATGTCACCATGTGAACAGTATAAGTGAGGAGAGTTTGTTCCCCTGATGGTTTAATATACACAGGACATGTTGCCAGGTGAACTGTATAAGTGAGGAGAGAGTGTTCCCCTGATTGTTTAATAAACACGGGACATGTCACCAGGTGAACTGTATAAGTGAGGAGAGTGTGTTCCCCTGATGGTTTAATATACACGGGACATGTTACCAGATGAACAGTATAAGTGAGGAGAGTGTGTTCACCTTTTGGTTTAATATCGACGGGACATATGACCAAATGTACAGTGTAAGTGAGGAGAGTGTGTTCCCCTGATGTTTTAATATACACGGGACACGTTACCAGATGAACAGTATAAGTGAGGAGAGTGTGTTCCCATGATGGTTTCATATACACGGGACATGTTACCAGGTGAACAGTATAAGTGAGGAGAGGGTGTTCCCCTGATGGTTTAATATACACGGGACATGTCACCAGGTGAACAGCATAAGTGAGGGGAGTGTGTTCCCCTGATTGTTTAATATACACGGGACATGTCACTAGTTGAACAGTATAAGTGAGGAGAGTGTGTTCCCCTGATGGTTTAATATACATGGGACATGTTACCAGATGAACAGTATAAGTGAGGAGAGTGTGTTCCCCTGATTGTTTAATACACACGCGACATGTTACGAGGTGAACAGTAAAAGTGAGGAGAGTGTGTTCCCATGATGGTTTAATATACACAGGACATGTTACCAGGTGAACAGTATAAGTCAGGAGAGTGTGTTCCCCTGAAGGTTTAATACACACGGGACCTGTCACCAGTTGAACAGTATAAGTGAGGAGAGTGTGTTCCTCTGATGGTTTAATACACACAGGACATGTTACCAGGTGAAGAGTATAAGTGAGGAGAGTGTGTTCCTTTGATTGTTTAATATACACGGGACATGTTACCAGGTGACCAGTATAAGGGAGGAGAGAGTGTGTTCCTCTGATGGTTTAATACACACAGGACATGTTACCAGGTGAACAGTATAAGTGAAGAGAGTGTGTTCCCCTGATTGTTTAATACACACGGGACATGTCACCAGGTAAACAGTATATGTGAGGAGAGTGTGTTCCCCTGATTGTTTAATGCACACGGGACATGTTACCAGGTGAACAGTATAAGTGAGGAGAGTGTGTTCCCCTGATTGCTTAATATACACCGGACATGTCACCAGGTGAACTGTAATAGTGAGGAGAGTGTGTTCCCCTGATTGTTTAATACGCACGCGACATGTTACCAGGTGAACAGTATAAGTGAAGAGAGAGTGTTCCCCTGATGGTTAAATATACACAGGACATGTTACCAGGTGAACAGTATAAGTGAGGAGAGTGTGTTCTCCTGATTGTTTAATACACATGGGACATGTTACCATGTGAACAGAAGAGTGAGGAGAGTGTGTTCCCCTGATTGTTTAATGCACACGGGACATGTTACCAGGTGAACAGTCGAAGTGAGGAGAGTGTGTTCCAATGATGGTTTAATATACACGGGACATTTTACGAGGTGAACAGTATAAGTGAGGAGAGTGTGTTCCCCTGATGGTTTAATATACACGGAACATGTTACGAGGTGAACAGTATAAGTGAGGAGAGTGTGTTCCCCTGATGGTTTAATATACACAGGACATGTCACCAGGTGAACAGGATAAGTGAGGAGAGTGTGTTCCCCTGAAGGTTTAATATACACAGGACATGTTACCTGGTGAAGAGTATAAGTGAGGAGAGTGTGTTCCCCTGATGGTTTAATATACACAGGACATGTTACCAGGTGAACAGTATAAGTGCGCAGAGTGTGTTCCTCTGATGGTTTAATATACACAGGACATGTTACCAGCTGACCAGTATAAGGGAGGAGACTGTGTTCACCTGATTGTTTAATAAACACGGGACATGTCACCAGGTGAACAGTATAAGTGAGGAGAGTGTGTTCCCCTGAAGGTTTAATATGCACGGGACATGTTACCAGATGAAAAGTATAAGTGAGGAGAGTGTGTTCCCCTGATTGTTTAATGCACACGGGACAGGTCACCAGGGGAACAGTCTAAGTGAGGAGAGTGTGTTCCCCTTATGGTTTAATATCGACAGGACATATGACCAGATGAACAAGAAGAAGTGAGGAGAGTGTGTTCCCCTGATGGTTTAATATACACGGGACACGTTACCAGATGAACAGTATAAGTGAGGAGAGTGTGTTCCCCTGATTTTTTAATGCACACGGGACATGTTACCAGGTGAACGGTAGAAGTGAGGAGAGTGTGTTCCCATGATGGTTTCATATACACGGGACATGTTACCAGGTGAACAGTATAAGTGAAGAGAGTGTGTTCCCCTGATGGTTTAATATACACAGGACATGTTACCAGGTGAACAGTATAAGTGAGGAGAGTGTGTTCCCCTGATGGTTTAGTATGCACGGGACACGTTACCAGATGAACAGCATAAGTGAGGAGAGTTTGTTCCCATGATTTTTTAATGCACACGGGACATTTTACCAGGTGAACAGTATAAGTGAAGAGAGTGTGTTCCCCTGATGGTTTAATACGCACGGGACATGTCACCAGGTGAACAGTATAAGTGAGGAGAGTGTGTTCCCCTGATGGTTTAATATACACAGGACATGTTACCAGGTGAACAGTATAAGTGAGGAGTGTGTGTTCCCCTGATTCTTCAATATACACGGGACATGTCACCAGGTGAACAGTATAAGTGAGGAGAGTGTGTTCCCCTGATGGTTTAATATACACGGGACATGTCACCGGTTGAACAGTATAAGTGAGGAGAGTGTGTTCCCCTGATGGTTTAATATACACAGGACATGTTACCAGGTGAACAGTGTAAGTGAGGAGAGTGTGTTCCCCTGATGGTTTAATATACACAGGACATGTTACCAGGTGAACAGTATAAGTGAGGAGAGTGTGTTCACCTGATTGTTTAATATACACGGGACATGTCACCAGGTGAACAGTATAAGTGAGGAGAGTGTGTTCCCCTGATTGTTTAATACACACGGGACATGTCACCAGGTGAACAGTATAAGTGAGGAGAGTGTGTTCCCCTGATTGTTTAATACACATGGGACATTTTACCAGGTGAACAGTGTAAGTGAGGAGAATGTGTTCCCCTGATTGTTTAATATACACGGGACATGTCACCAGGTGAACAGTATAAGTGAGTAGAGTGTGTTCACCTGATTGTTTAATACACACACGAGACATGTTACGAGGTGAACAGTATAAGTGAGGAGAGTGTGTTACCCTGATTGTTTAATATGCACGGGACATGTTACCAGGTGAACAGTATAAGTGAGGAGAGTGTGTTCCCCTGATTGTTTAATATGCACGGGACATGTTACCAGGTGAACAGGATAAGTGAGGAGATTGTGTTCCCCTGATTGTTTAATATACACGGGACATGTCACCAGGTGAACAGTATAAGTGAGGAGAGTGTGTTCACCTGATTGTTTAATACACACTCGAGACATGTTACCAGGTGAACAGTATAAGTGAGGAGAGTGTGTTACCCTGATTGTTTAATATGCACGGGACATGTTACCAGGTGAACAGTATAAGTGAGGAGAGTGTGTTCCCCTGATTGTTTAATATACACGGGACATGTCACCAGTTGAACAGTATAAGTGAGGAGAGTGTGTTCCCCTGATGGTTTAATATACACGGGACATGTTACCAGATGGACAGTATAAGTGAGGAGAGTGTGTTCCCCTGATTGTTTAATACACACGCGACATGTTACGAGGTGAACAGTAAAAGTGAGGAGAGTGTCTTCCCATGATGGTTTAATATACACAGGACATGTTACCAGGTGAACAGTATAAGTGAGGAGAGTGTGTTCCCCTGATTGTTTAATGCACACGGGACAGGTCACCAGGGGAACAGTCTAAGTGAGGAGAGTGTGTTCCCCTTATGGTTTAATATCGACGAGACATATGACCAGATGAACAGAAGAAGTGAGGAGAGTGTGTTCCCCTGATAGTTTAATATACAAGGGACACGTTACCAGGTGAACAGTATAAGTGAAGAGAGTGTGTTCCCCTAATGGTTTAATATACACAGGACATGTTACCAGGTGAACAGTATAAGTGAGGAGAATGTGTTCCCCTGATTGTTTAATACACACGCGACATGTTACGAGGTGAACAGTATAAGTGAGGAGAGTGTGTTCCCCTGATTGTTTAATGCACACAGGACATGTCACCAGGTGAACAGTATAAGTGAGGAGAATGTATTCCACTGATGGTTTAATATACACAGGACATGTTACCAGGTGAACAGTATGAGTGAGGAGAGAATGTTCCCCTGATTGTTTAATATACACGGGACATGTTACCAGGTGAAAAGTATAAGTGAGGAGAGAGTGTTCCCCTGATTTTTTAATAAACACGGGACATGTCACCAGGTGAACAGTAAAAGTGAGGAGAGTGTGTACCCCTGATGGTTCAATATACACGGGACACGTTACCAGATGAATAGTATAAGTGAGGAGAGTGTGTTCCCCTGATTTTTTAATGCACACGGGACATGTCACCAGGTGAACAGTGGAAGTGAGGAGAGTGTGTTCCCATGATGGTTTCATATACACGGGACATGTTACCAGGTGAACAGTATAAGTGAGGAGAGGGTGTTCCCCTGATTGTTTAATACACACGGGACATGTCACCAGGTGAACAGTATATGTGAGGAGAGTGTGCTCCCATGATTGTTTAATGCACACCGGACATGTTACGAGGTGAACAGTATATGTGAGGAGAGTGTGTTACCCTGATTGTTTAATACGCACGGGACATGTTACCAGGTGAACAGTTTCAGTGAGGAGAGTGTGTTCCCCTGATGGTTTAATGCACACGGGACAGGTCACCAGGTGAACAGTATAAGTGAGGAGAGTGTGTTCACCTGATTGTTTAATAAACACGGGACATGTCACCAGGTGAACAGTATAAGTGAGGAGAGTGTGTTCACCTGATTGTTTAATAAACACGGGACATGTCACCAGGTGAACAGAATAAGTGAGGAGAGTGTGTTCACCTGATTGTTTAATACACACGCGACATGTTACGAGGTGAACAGTATAAGTGAGGAGAGTGTGTTACCCTGATTGTTTAATATGCACGGGACATGTTACCAGGTGAACAGTATAAGTGAGGAGAGTGTGTTCCCCTGATTGTTTAATATACACGGGACATGTCACCAGTTGAACAGTATAAGTGAGGAGAGTGTGTTCCCCTGATGGTTTAATATACACGGGACATGTTACCAGATGAACAGTATAAGTAGGAGAGTGTGTTCCCCTGATTGTTTAATACACACGCGACATGTTACGAGGTGAACAGTAAAAGTGAGGAGAGTGTCTTCCCATGATGGTTTAATATACACAGGACATGTTACCAGGTGAACAGTATAAGTGAGGAGAGTGTGTTCCCCTGATTGTTTAATGCACACGGGACAGGTCACCAGGGGAACAGTCTAAGTGAGGAGAGTGTGTTCCCCTTATGGTTTAATATCGACGGGACATATGACCAGATGAACAGAAGAAGTGAGGAGAGTGTGTTCCCCTGATAGTTTAATATACAAGGGACACGTTACCAGATGAACATTATAAGTGAGGAGAGTGTGTTCCCCTGATTTTTTAATGCACACGGGACATGTTACCAGGTGAACAGTATAAGTGAAGAGAGTGTGTTCCCCTAATGGTTTAATATACACAGGACATGTTACCAGGTGAACAGTATAAGTGAGGAGAGTGTGTTCCCCTGATTGTTTAATACACACGCGACATGTTACGAGGTGAACAGTATAAGTGAGGAGAGTGTGTTCCCCTGATTGTTTAATGCACACAGGACATGTCACCAGGTGAACAGTATAAGTGAGGAGAATGTATTCCACTGATGGTTTAATATACACAGGACATGTTACCAGGTGAACAGTATAAGTGAGGAGAGAATGTTCCCCTGATTGTTTAATATACACGGGACATGTCACCAGGTGAACAGTATAAGTGAGGAGAGTGTGTTCCCCTGATATTTTAATGCACACGGGACATGTCACCAGGTGAACAGTGGAAGTGAGGAGAGTGTGTTCCCATGATGGTTTCATATACACGGGACATGTAACCAGGTGAACAGTATAAGTGAGGAGAGGGTGTTCCCCTGATTGTTTAATACACACGGGACATGTCACCAGGTGAACAGTATATGTGAGGAGAGTGTGCTCCCATGATTGTTTAATGCACACCGGACATGTTACGAGGTGAACAGTATATGTGAGGAGAGTGTGTTACCCTGATTGTTTAATACGCACGGGACATGTTACCAGGTGAACAGTTTCAGTGAGGAGAGTGTGTTCCCCTGATGGTTTAATGCACACGGGACAGGTCACCAGGGGAACAGTCTAAGTGAGGAGAGTGTGTTCCCCTTATGGTTTAATATCGACGGGACATATGACCAGATGAACAGAAGAAGTGAGGAGAGTGTGTTCCCCTGATGGTTTAATACACACGGGACACTTAACCAGATGAACAGTCTAAGTGAGGAGAGTGTGTTACCCTGATTTTTTAATGCACACGGGACATGTTACCATTTGAACAGGAGAAGTGAGGAGAGTGTGTTCCCATGATGTTTTCATATAAACGGGACATGTTACCAGGTGAACAGTATAAGTGAAGAGAGTGTGTTCCCATAATGATTTAATATACACAGGACATGTTACCAGGTGAACAGTATAAGTGAGGTGAGAGTGTTCGCCTGATTGTTTAATATACACGGGACATGTTACCAGGTGAACCGTGTAAGTGAGGAGAGTGTGTTCCCTTGATGGTTTAATATACACGGGACATGTTACCAGGTGAACAGTATAAGTGAGGAGAGTTTGTTCCCCTGATGGTTTAATATACACGGGACATGTTACCAGGTGAACAGTATAAGTGAGGAGAGAGTGTTCCCCTGATTGTTTAATAAACACGGGACATGTCACCAGGAGAACAGTATAAGTGAGGAGAGTGTGTTCCCCTGATGGTTTAATATACACGGGACATGTTACCAGATGAACAGTATAAGTGAGGAGAGTGTGTTCCCCTGATTGTTTAATATACACGGGACATGTTACCAGGTGAACAGTATAAGTGAGGAGAGTGTTTTCCCCTGATGTTTTAATATACACGGGACATGTTACCAGATGAACAGTATAAGTGAGGAGAGTGTGTTCACCTTATGGTTTAATATCGACGGGACACGTTACCAGGTGAACAGTATTAGTGAGGAGAGTGTGTTCCCCTGATTTTTTAATGCACACGGGACATGTTGCCAGGTGAACAGTGGAAGTGAGGAGAGTGTGTTCCCATGATGGTTTCATATACACGGGACTTGTTACCAGGTGAACAGTATAAGTGAAGAGAGTGTGTTCCCCTGATGGTTTAATATACACAGGACATGTTACCAGGTGATCAGTGTAAGTGAGGAGAGTGTGTTCCCCTGATTGTTTAATACACACGGGACATGTTACCAGGTGAACAGTGGAAGTGAGGAGAGTGTGTTCCCATGATGGTTTCATATACACGGGACATGTAACCAGGTGAACAGTATAAGTGAGGAGAGTGTGTTCCCCTGATGGTTTAATATACACGGGACATGTTACCAGATGAACAGTATAAGTGAGGAGAGTGTGTTCCCCTGATTGTTTAATACACACGCGACATGTTACGAGGTGAACAGTATAAGTGAGGAGAGTGTGTTCCCCTGATTGTTTAATAAACACGGGACATGTCACCAGGTGAACAGTATAAGTGAGGAGAGTGTGTTCCCCTGATGGTTTAATATACACGGGACATGTTACCAGATGAACAGTATAAGTGAGGAGAGTGTGTTACCCTGATTGTTTAATATACACAGGACATGTTACCAGGTGAACAGTATAAGTGAGGAGAGTGTGTTCCCCTGATTGTTTAATATACACGGGACATTTCACCAGGTGAACAGTATAAGAGAGGAGAGAGTGTTCCCCTGATTGATTAATAAACACGGGACATGTCACCAGGTGAACAGTATAAGTGAGGAGAGTGAGTTCCCCTGATGGTTTAATATACACGGGACATGTTACCATATGAACAGTATAAGTGAGGAGAGTGTGTTCCCCTGATTTTTTAATGCACACGGGACATGTTACCATTTGAACAGGAGAAGTGAGGAGAGTGTGTTCCCATGATGTTTTCATATACACGGGACATGTTACCAGGTGAACAGTATAAGTGAAGAGAGTGTGTTCCCCTAATGGTTTAATATACACAGGACATGTTACCAAGTGAACAGTATAAGTGTGGAGAGAGTGTTCGCCTGATTGTTTAATATACACGGGACATGTTACCAGGTGAACAGTGTAAGTGAGGAGAGTGTGTTCCCCTGATGGTTTAATATACACGGGACATGTTACCAGGTGAACTGTATAAGTGAGGAGAGAGTGTTCCCCTGATTGTTTAATAAACACGGGACATGTCACCAGGTGAACAGTATAAGTGAGGAGTGTGTGTTCCCCTGATGGTTTAATAAACACGGGACATGTTACCAGGTGAACAGTGTAAGTGAGGAGAGTGTGTTCCCCTGATGGTTTAATATACACGGGACATGTTACCAGGTGAACTGTATAAGTGAGGAGAGAGTGTTCCCCTGATTGTTTAATATACACGGGACATGTTGCCAGGTGAACTGTATAAGTGAGGAGAGAGTCTTCCCCTGATTGTTTAATAAACACGGGACATGTCACCAGGTGAACAGTATAAGTGAGGAGAGTGTGTTCCCCTGATGGTTTCATATACACGGGACTTGTTACGAGGTGAACAGTATAAGTGAAGAGAGTGTGTTCCCCTGATGGTTTAATATACACGGGACATGTTACCAGGTGATCAGTGTAAGTGAGGAGAGGTTGTTCCCCTGATTGTTTAATACACACGGGACATGTCACCAGGTGAACAGTGTATGTGAGGGGAGTGTGTTCCCCTGATTGTTTAATATACACAGGACATGTTACCAGGTGATCAGTGTAAGTGAGGAGAGGTTGTTCCCCTGATTGTTTAATACACACGGGACATGTGACAAGCTGAACATTATAAGTGAGGAGAGTGTGTTCTCCTGATGGTTTAATATACACCGGACATGTCACCACGTGAACAGTATAAGTGAGGAGAGTGTGTTCCCCTGATGGCTTAATGCACACGGGACATGTTACCAGTTGAACAGTGGAAGTGAGGAGAGTGTGTTCCCATGATGTTTTCATATACACGGGACATGTAACCAGGTGAACAGTATAAGTGAGGAGAGTGTTTTCCCCTGATGGTTTAATATACACAGGACATGTTACCAGGTGAACAGTATAAGTGAGGAGAGTGTGTTCCCCTGATTGTTTAATACACACGCGACATGTTACGAGGTGAACAGTATAAGTGAGGAGAGTGTGTTCCCCTGATTGTTTAATAAACACGGGACATGTCACCAGGTGAACAGTATAAGTGAGGAGAGTGTGTTCCCCTGATGGTTTAATATACACGGGACATGTTACCAGATGAACAGTATAAGTGAGGAGAGTGTGTTCCCCTGATTGTTTAATACACACGCGACATGTTACGAGGTGAACAGTATAAGTGAGGAGAGTGTGTTACCCTGATTGTTTAATACACACGCGACATGTTACGAGGCGAACAGTATAAGTGAGGAGAGTGTGTCCCCTGATTGTTTAATAAACACGGGACATGTCACCAGGTGAACAGTATAAGTGAGTAGAGTGAGTTCCCCTGATGGTTTAATATACACGGGACATGTTACCATATGTACAGTAAAAGTGAGGAGAGTGTGTTCCCCTGATTGTTTAATGCACACGGGACAGGTCACCAGATGAACAGAAGAAGTGAGGAGAGTGTGTTCCCCTTAAGGTTTAATACACACGGGACACGTTACCAGATGAACTGTATAAGTGAGGAGAGTGTGTTCCCCTGATTTTTTAATGCACACGGGACATGTTACCATTTGAACAGGAGAAGTGAGGAGAGTGTGTTCCCATGATGTTTTCATATACACGAGACATGTTACCAGGTGAACAGTATAAGTGAAGAGAGTGTGTTCCCCTAATGGTTTAATATACACAGGACATGTTACCAGGAAAACAGTATAAGTGAGGAGAGAGTGTTCGCCTGATTGTTTAATGTACACGGGACATGTTACCAGGTGAACAGTGCAAGTGAGGAGAGTGTGTTCCCCTGATGGTTTAATATACACGGGACATGTTACCAGGTGAACAGTATAAGTGAGGAGAGAGTGTTCGCCTGATTGTTTAATATACACGGGACATGTTACCAGGTGAACTGTATAAGTGAGGAGAGAGTCTTCCCCTGATTGTTTAATAAACACGGGACATGTCACCAGGTGAACAGTATAAGTGAGGAGAGTGTGTTCCCCTGATGGTTTAATATACACGGGACATTTTACCAGATGAACGGTATAAGTGAGGAGAGTGTGTTCACCTTATGGTTTAATATCGACGGGACACGTTACCAGATGAACAGTATTAGTGAGGAGAGTGTGTTCCCCTGATTTTTTAATGCACACGGGACATGTTGCCAGGTGAACAGTGGAAGTGAGGAGAGTGTGTTCCCATGATGGTTTCATATACATGGGACTTGTTACCAGGTGAACAGTATAAGTGAAGAGAGTGTGTTCCCCTGATGGTTTAATATACACAGGACATGTTACCAGGTGATCAGTGTAAGTGAGGAGAGGGTGTTCCCCTGATTGTTTAATGCACACGGGACATGTGACAAGCTGAACATTATAAGTGAGGAGAGTGTTTTCTCCTGATGGTTTAATATACACCGGACATGTCACCACGTGAACAGTATAAGTGAGGAGAGTGTGTTCCCCTGATGGCTTAATGCACACGGGACATGTTACCAGGTGAACAGTGGAAGTGAGGAGAGTGTGTTCCCAGGATGGTTTCATATACACGGGACATGTAACCAGGTGAACAGTATAAGTGAGGAGAGTGTGTTCCCCTGATGGTTTAATATACACAGGACATGTTACCAGGTGAACAGTATAAGTGAGGAGAGTGTGTTCCCCTGATTGTTTAATACACACGCGACATGTTACGAGGTGAACAGTATAAGTGAGGAGAGTGTGTTCCCCTGATTGTTTAATAAACACGGGACATGTCACCAGGTGAACAGTATAAGTGAGGAGAGTGTGTTCCCCTGATGGTTTAATATACACGGGACATGTTACCAGATGAACAGTATAAGTGAGGAGAGTGTGTTCCCCTGATTGTTTAATACACACGCGACATGTTACGAGGTGAACAGTATAATTGACGAGAGTGTGTTCCCCTCATTGTTTAATACGCACTGGACATTTCACCAGGTGAACAGTATAAGTGAGGAGAGTGTGTTCCCCTGATGGTTTAATATACACGGGACATGTTACCAGATGAACAGTATAGGTGAGGAGAGTGTGTTACCCTGATTGTTTAATACACACGCGACATGTTACGAGGCGAACAGTATAAGTGAGGAGAGTGTGTTCCCCTCATTGTTTAATACGCACGGGACATTTCACCAGGTGAACAGTATAAGTGAGGAGAGAGTGTTCCCCTGATTGTTTAATAAACACGGGACATGTTACCAGGTGAACAGTAGAAGTGAGGAGAGTGTGTTCCCATGATGGTTTAATATACACAGGACATGTTACCAGGTGAACAGTATAAGTGAGAAGAGTGTGTTCCCCTGATTGTTTAATGCACACGGGACAGGTCAACAGGGGAACAGTCTAAGTGAGGAGAGTGTGTTCCCCTTATGGTTTAATATCGACGGGACATATGTCCAGATGAACAGAAGAAGTGAGGAGAGTGTGTTCCCATGATGTTTTCATATACACGGGACATGTTACCAGGTGAACAGTATAAGTGAAGAGAGTGTGTTCCCCTAATGGTTTAATATACACAGGACATGTTACCAAGTGAACAGTATAAGTGAGGAGAGAGTGTTCGCCTGATTGTTTAATATACACGGGACATGTTACCAGGTGAACAGTGTAAGTGAGGAGAGTGTGTTCCCCTGATGGTTTAATATACACGGGACATGTTACCAGGTGAACTGTATAAGTGAGGAGAGAGTGTTCCCCTGATTGTTTAATAAACACGGGACATGTCACCAGGTGAACAGTATAAGTGAGGAGTGTGTGTTCCCCTGATGGTTTAATATACACGGGACATGTTACCAGGTGAACTGTATAAGTGAGGAGAGAGTGTTCCCCTGATTGTTTAATATACACGGGACATGTTGCCAGGTGAACTGTAAAAGTGAGGAGAGAGTCTTCCCATGATTGTTTAATAAACACGGGACATGTCACCAGGTGAACAGTATAAGTGAGGAGAGTGTGTTCCCCTGATGGTTTCATATACACGGGACTTGTTACGAGGTGAACAGTATAAGTGAAGAGAGTGTGTTCCCCTGATGGTTTAATATACACAGGACATGTTACCAGGTGATCAGTGTAAGTGAGGAGAGGTTGTTCCCCTGATTGTTTAATACACACGGGACATGTCACCAGGTGAACAGTGTATGTGAGGGGAGTGTGTTCCCCTGATTGTTTAATACTCACGGGACATGTGACAAGCTGAACATTATAAGTGAGGAGAGTGTGTTCTCCTGATGGTTTAATATACACCGGACATGTCACCACGTGAACAGTATAAGTGAGGAGAGTGTGTTCCCCTGATGGCTTAATGCACACGGGACATGTTACCAGGTGAACAGTGGAAGTGAGGAGAGTGTGTTCCCATGATGGTTTCATATACACGGGACATGTAACCAGGTGAACAGTATAAGTGAGGAGAGTGTGTTCCCCTGATGGTTTAATATACACAGGACATGTTACCAGGTGAACAGTATAAGTGAGGAGAGTGTGTTCTCCTGATTGTTTAATACACACGCGACATGTTACGAGGTGAACAGTATAAGTGAGGAGAGTGTGTTCCCCTGATTGTTTAATAAACACGGGACATGTCACCAGGTGAACAGTATAAGTGAGGAGAGTGTGTTCCCCTGATGGTTTAATATACACGGGACATGTTACCAGATGAACAGTATAAGTGAGGAGAGTGTGTTCCCCTGATTGTTTAATACACACGCGACATGTTACGAGGTGAACAGTATAAGTGAGGAGAGTGTGTTACCCTGATTGTTTAATACACACGCGACATGTTACGAGGCGAACAGTATAAGTGAGGAGAGTGTGTCCCCTGATTGTTTAATAAACACGGGACATGTCACCAGGTGAACAGCATAAGTGAGTAGAGTGAGTTCCCCTGATGGTTTAATATACACGGGACATGTTACCATATGTACAGTAAAAGTGAGGAGAGTGTGTTCCCCTGATTGTTTAATGCACACGGGACAGGTCACCAGATGAACAGAAGAAGTGAGGAGAGTGTGTTCCCCTTAAGGTTTAATACACACGGGACACGTTACCAGATGAACTGTATAAGTGAGGAGAGTGTGTTCCCCTGATTTTTTAATGCACACGGGACATGTTACCATTTGAACAGGAGAAGTGAGGAGAGTGTGTTCCCATGATGTTTTCATATACACGAGACATGTTACCAGGTGAACAGTATAAGTGAAGAGAGTGTGTTCCCCTAATGGTTTAATATACACAGGACATGTTACCAGGTGAACAGTATAAGTGAGGAGAGAGTGTTCGCCTGATTGTTTAATGTACACGGGACATGTTACCAGGTGAACTGTATAAGTGAGGAGAGTGTGTTCCCCTAATGGTTTAATATACACAGGACATGTTACCAGGTGAACAGTATAAGTGAGGAGAGAGTGTTCGCCTGATTGTTTAATATACATGGGACATGTTACCAGGTGAACAGTGCAAGTGAGGAGAGTGTGTTCCCCTGATGGTTTAATATACACGGGACATGTTACCAGGTGAACAGTATAAGTGAGGAGAGAGTGTTCCCCTGATGGTTTAATATACACGGGACATGTTACCAGGTGAACAGTATAAGTGAGGAGAGAGTGTTCGCCTGATTGTTTAATATACACGGGACATGTTACCAGGTGAACTGTATAAGTGAGGAGAGAGTCTTCCCCTGATTGTTTAATAAACACGGGACATGTCACCAGGTGAACAGTATAAGTGAGGAGAGTGTGTTCCCCTGATGGTTTAATATACACGGGACATTTTACCAGATGAACGGTATAAGTGAGGAGAGTGTGTTCACCTTATGGTTTAATATCGACGGGACACGTTACCAGATGAACAGTATTAGTGAGGAGAGTGTGTTCCCCTGATTTTTTAATGCACACGGGACATGTTGCCAGGTGAACAGTGGAAGTGAGGAGAGTGTGTTCCCATGATGGTTTCATATACATGGGACTTGTTACCAGGTGAACAGTATAAGTGAAGAGAGTGTGTTCCCCTGATGGTTTAATATACACAGGACATGTTACCAGGTGATCAGTGTAAGTGAGGAGAGGGTGTTCCCCTGATTGTTTAATGCACACGGGACATGTGACAAGCTGAACATTATAAGTGAGGAGAGTGTTTTCTCCTGATGGTTTAATATACACCGGACATGTCACCACGTGAACAGTATAAGTGAGGAGAGTGTGTTCCCCTGATGGCTTAATGCACACGGGACATGTTACCAGGTGAACAGTGGAAGTGAGGAGAGTGTGTTCCCCTGATTGTTTAATATACACAGGACATGTTACCAGGTGAACAGTATAAGTGAGGAGAGTGTGTTCCCCTGATTGTTTAATTCACACGCGACATGTTACGAGGTGAACAGTATAAGTGAGGAGAGTGTGTTCCCCTGATTGTTTAATAAACACGGGACATGTCACCAGGTGAACAGTATAAGTGAGGAGAGTGTGTTCCCCTGATGGTTTAATATACACGGGACATGTTACCAGATGAACAGTATAAGTGAGGAGAGTGTGTTCCCCTGATTGTTTAATACACACGCGACATGTTACGAGGTGAACAGTATAATTGACGAGAGTGTGTTCCCCTCATTGTTTAATACGCACGGGACATTTCACCAGGTGAACAGTATAAGTGAGGAGAGTGTGTTCCCCTGATGGTTTAATATACACGGGACATGTTACCAGATGAACAGTATAAGTGAGGAGAGTGTGTTACCCTGATTGTTTAATACACACGCGACATGTTACGAGGCGAACAGTATAAGTGAGGAGAGTGTGTTCCCCTCATTGTTTAATACGCACGGGACATTTCACCAGGTGAACAGTATAAGTGAGGAGAGAGTGTTCCCCTGATTGTTTAATAAACACGGGACATGTTACCAGGTGAACAGTAGAAGTGAGGAGAGTGTGTTCCCATGATGGTTTAATATACACAGGACATGTTACCAGGTGAACAGTATAAGTGAGAAGAGTGTGTTCCCCTGATTGTTTAATGCACACGGGACAGGTCAACAGGGGAACAGTCTAAGTGAGGAGAGTGTGTTCCCCTTATGGTTTAATATCGACGGGACATATGTCCAGATGAACAGAAGAAGTGAGGAGAGTGTGTTCCCCTGATAGTTTAATATACAAGGGACACGTTACCAGATGAACAGTATAAGTGAGGAGAGTGTGTTCCCCTGATTTTTTAATGCACACGGGACATGTTACCAGGTGAACAGTATAAGTGAAGAGAGTGTGTTCCCCTAATGGTTTAATATACGCAGGACATGTTACCAGGTGAACAGTACAAGTGAGGAGAGTGTGTTCCCATGATGGTTTAGTATACACGGGACACGTTACCAGATGAACAGTAGAAGTGGGAGAGTGTGTTCCCCTGATTTTTTAATGCACACGGGACATTTTACCAGGTAAACAGTAGAAGTGAGGAGAGTGTGTTCCCCTGATGGTTTAATATACACAGGACATGTTACCAGGTGAACAGAATAAGTGAGGAGAGTGTGTTCCCATGATGGTTTCATATACACGGGACATGTTACCAGGTGAACAGTATAAGTGAGGAGAGTGTTTTCCCCTGATTGTTTAATACACACGCGACATGTTACGAGGTGAACAGTATAAGTGAGGAGAGTGTGTTACCCTGATTGTTTAATACACACAGGACATGTCACCAGGTGAACAGTATAAGTGAGGAGAATGTATTCCCCTGATGGTTTAATATACACAGGACATGTTACCAGGTGAACAGTATAAGTGAGGAGAGAATGTTCCCCTGATTGTTTAATATACAAGGGACATGATACCTGGTGAACTGTATAAGTGAGGAGAGAGTGTTCCCCTGATTTTTTAATAAACACGGGACATGTCACCAGGTGAACAGTAAAAGTGAGGAGAGTGTGTACCCCTGATGGTTTAATATACACGGGACATGTTACCAGATGAACAGTATAAGTGAGGAGTTGTGTTCACCTTATGGTTTAATATCGACCGGACATATGACCAAATGAACAGTATAAGTGAGGAGAGTGTGTTCCCCTGATGGTTCAATATACACGGGACACGTCACCAGATGAACAGTATAAGTGAGGAGAGTGTGTTCCCCTGATTTTTTAATGCACACGGGACTTGTTACCAGGTGAACAGTGGAAGTGAGGAGAGTGTGTTCCCATGATGGTTTCATATACAAGGGACATGTAACCAGGTGAACAGTACAAGTGAGGAGATTGTGTTCCCCTGATGGTTTAATATGCACAGGACATGTTACCAGGTGAACAGTATAAGTGAGGAGAGGGTGTTCCCCTGATTGTTTAATACACACGAGACATGTCTCCAGGTGAACAGAATATGTGAGGAGAGTGTGTTCCCATGATTGTTTAATGCACACCGGACATGTTACGAGGTGAACAGTATAAGTGAGGAGAGGGTGTTCCCCTGATTGTTTAATACACACGGGACATGTTACCAGGTGAACAGTATAAGTGAGGAGAGTGTGTTCCCCTGATTGTTTAATACACACGCGACATGTTACGAGGTGAACAGTATAAGTGAGGAGAGTGTGTTACCCTGATTGTTTAATACGCACGGGACATGTTACCAGGTGAACAGTATAAGTGAGGAGAGTGTGTTCCCCTGATTGTTTAATACACACGCGACATGTTACGAGGTGAACAGTATAAGTGAGGAGAGTGTGTTACACTGATTGTTTAATACGCACGGGACATGTTACCAGGTGAACAGTATAAGTGAGGAGAGTGTGTTCCCCTGATTGTTTAATATACACGGGACATGTTACCAGGTGAACAGTTTCAGTGAGGAGAGTGTGTTCCCATGGTGGTTTCATATACACGGGACATGTAACCAGGTGAACAGTATAAGTGAGGAGAGTGTGTTCCCCTGATGGTTTAATATACACGGGACATGTTACCAGATGAACAGTATAAGTGAGGAGAGTGTGTTCCCCTGATTTTTTAATGCACCCGGGACATTTTACCAGGTGAACAGTAGAAGTGAGGAGAGTGTGTTCCCATGATGGTTTCATATACACGGGACATGTTACCAGGTGAACAGTATAATTGAAGAGAGTGTGTTCCCCTGATGGTTTAATATACACAGGACATGTTACCAGGTGAACAGTATAAGTGAGGAGAGTGTGTTCCCCTGATTGTTTAATACACACGCGACATGTTACGAGGTGAACAGTATAAGTGAGGAGAGTGTGTTCCCATGATGGTTTCATATACACGGGACATGTCACCAGGTGAACAGTATAAGTGAGGAGAGAGTGTTCGCCTGATTGTTTAATATACACGGGACATGTTACCAGGTGAACTGTATAAGTGAGGAGAGAGTGTTCCCCTGATTGTTTAATAAACACGGGACATGTCACCAGGTGAACTGTATAAGTGAGGAGAGTGTGTTCCCCTGATGGTTTAATATACACGGGACATGTTACCAGATGAACAGTATAAGTGAGGAGAGTGTGTTCCGCTTATGGTTTAATATAAACGGGACACGTTACCAGATGAACAGTACAAGTGAGGAGAGTGTGTTCCCCTGATTTTTTAATGCACACGGGACATGTTACCAGGTGAACAGTATAAGTGAGGAGAGTGTGTCCCCCTGATTGTTTAATGCACACGGGACATGTTACCAGGTGAACAGTATAAGTGAGGAGAGTGTGTTCCCCTGATTGTTTAATGCGCACGGGACATGTTACCAGGTGAAGAGTATAAGTGAGGAGAGTGTGTCCCCCTGATTGTTTAATGCACACGGGAAATGTCACCAGGTGAAGAGTATAAGTGAGGAGATTGTGTTCCCATGATGGTTTCATATACACGGGACATGTTACCAGGTGAACAGTATAAGTGAAGAGAGTGTGTTCCCCTGATGGTTTAATATACACAGGACATGTTACCAGGTGAACAGTATAAGTGAGGAGAGTGTGTTCCCCTGATTGTTTAATACTCACGCGACATGTTACGAGGTGAACAGTATAAGTGAGGAGAGTGTGTTCCCATGATGGTTTCATATACACGGGACATGTCACCAGGTGAACAGTATAAGTGAGGAGAGAGTGTTCGCCTGATTGTTTAATATACACGGGACATGTTACCAGGTGAACTGTATAAGTGAGGAGAGAGTGTTCCCCTGATTGTTTAATAAACACGGCACATGTCACCAGGTGAACAGTATAAGTGAGGAGATTGTGTTCCCCTGATTGTTTAATACACACAGGACATGTTACCAGATGAACAATATAAGTGAGGAGATTGTGTTCCCCTGATGGTTTAATATACACGGGACATGTTACCAGCTGAACAGTATAAGTGAGGAGAGTGTGTTCCCCTGATGGTTTAATATACACGGGACATGTTACCAGGTGAACAGTATAAGTGAGGAGAGTGTGTTCCTCTGATGGTTTAATACACACAGGACATGTTACCAGGTGAACAGTATAAGTGAGGAGAGTGTTTTCCCCTTATGGTTTAATATCGACGGGACATATGACCAGATGAACAGAAGAAGTGAGGAGAGTGTGTTCCCCTAATGGTTCAATTTACACGGGACACGTTACCAGATGAACAGTGTAAGTGAGGAGAGTGTGTTCCCCTGATTTTTTAATGCACACGGGACATGTTACCAGGTGAACAGTAGAAGTGAGGAGAGTATGTTCCCATGATGTTTTCATATACACGGGACATGTTACCAGGTGAACAGTATAAGTGAAGAGAGTGAGTTCCCCTAATGGTTTAATATACACAGGACATGTTACCAGGTGAACAGTATAAGTGAGGAGAGTGTGTTCCCCTGATGGTTTAATACACACGCGACATGTCACCAGGTGAACAGTATAAGTGAGGAGAGAGTGTTCCCCTGATTGTTTAATAAACAAGGGACATGTCACCAGGTGAACAGTATAAGTGCGGAGAGTGGGTTCCCCTGATGGTTTAATGCACACGGGACATGTTACCAGGTGAACAGTATAAGTGAGGAGAGTGAGTTCCCCTGATTGTTTAATGCACACGGGAAATGTCACCAGGTGAAGAGTATAAGTGAGGAGAGTGTGTTCCCCTGATGTTTTAACATACACAGGACATGTTACCAGGTGAACAGTATAAGTGAGGAGATTGTGTTCCCATGATGGTTTCATATACACGGGACATGTTACCAGGTGAACAGTATAAGTGAAGAGAGTGTGTTCTCCTGATGGTTTAATATACACAGGACATGTTACCAGGTGAACAGTATAAGTGAGGAGAGTGTGTTCCCCTGATTGTTTAATACACACGCGACATGTTACGAGGTGAACAGTATAAGTGAGGAGAGTGTGTTCCCATGATGGTTTCATATACACGGGACATGTCACCAGGTGAACAGTATAAGTGAGGAGAGAGTGTTTGCCTGATTGTTTAATATACACGGGACATGTTACCAGGTGAACTGTATAAGTGAGGAGAGAGTGTTCCCCTGATTGTTTAATAAACACGGGACATGTCACCCGGTGAACAGTATAAGTGAGGAGATTGTGTTCCCCTGATTGTTTAATACACACAGGACATGTTACCAGATGAACAATATAAGTGAGGAGAGTGTGTTCCCCTGATGGTTTAATATACACGGGACATGTTACCAGGTGAACTGTATAAGTGAGGAGAGAGTGTTCCCCTGATTGTTTAATAAACACGGGACATGTCACCCGGTGAACAGTATAAGTGAGGAGATTGTGTTCCCCTGATTGTTTAATACACACAGGACATGTTACCAGCTGAACAGTATAAGTGAGGAGAGTGTGTTCCCCTGATGGTTTAATATACACGGGACATGTTACCAGGTGAACAGTATAAGTGAGGTGAGTGTTTTCCTCTGATGGTTTAATACACACTGGACTTGTTACCAGGTGAACAGTATAAGTGAGGAGAGTGTTTTCCCCTTATGGTTTAATATCGACGGGACATATGACCAGATGAACAGAAGAAGTGAGGAGAGTGTGTTCCCCTAATAGTTCAATTTACACGGGACACGTTACCAGATGAACAGTGTAAGTGAGGAGAGTGTGTTCCCCTGATTTTTTAATGCACACGGGACATGTTACCAGGTGAACAGTAGAAGTGAGGAGAGTATGTTCCCATGATGTTTTCATATACACGGGACATGTTACCAGGTGAACAGTATAAGTGAAGAGAGTGTGTTCCCCTAATGGTTTAATATACACAGGACATGTTACCAGGTGAACAGTATAAGTGAGGAGAGAGTGTTCCCCTGATTGTTTAATAAACACGGGACATGTCACCAGGTGAACAGTATAAGTGCGGAGAGTGGGTTCCCCTGATGGTTTAATATACACGGGACATGTTACCAGGTGAACAGTATAAGTGAGGAGAGTGTGTTCACCTGATTGTTTAATACGCAAGGGACATGTCACCAGGTGAACAGTATAAGTGAGGAGTGTGTGTTCCCCTGATGGTTTTATGCGCACGGGACATGTCACCAGGTGAAGAGTATAAGTGAGGAGAGTGTGTTCCCCTGATGGTTTAACATACACGGGACATGTTACCAGGTGAACAGTATAAGTGAGGAGAGTGTGTTCCCCTGATTGTTTAATGTACACGGGAAATGTCACCAGGTGAACAGTATAAGTGAGGAGTGTGTGTTCCCCTGATGGTTTTATGCGCACGGGACATGTCACCAGGTGAACAGTATAAGTGAGGAGATTGTATTCCCCTGATGGTTTTATGCGCACGGGACATATCACCAGGTGAAGAGTATAAGTGAGGAGAGTGTGTTCCCATGATGTTTTAACATACACGGGACATGTTACCAGGTGAACAGTATAAGTGAGGAGATTGTGTTCCCCTGATGGTTTAATATACACGGGACATGTTACGAGGTGAACAGTATAAGTGAGGAGAGTGTGTTCCCCTGATAGTTTAATATACACGGGACATGTTACCAGGTGAACAGTATAAGTGAGGAGAGTGTGTTCCCCTGAAGGTTTAATATACACAGGACATGTTACCTGGTGAAGAGTATAAGTGAGGATAGTCTGTTCCTCTGATGGTTTAATACACACAGGACATGTTACCAGGTGAACAGTATAAGTGAGGAGAGTGTGTTCCCCTGATTGTTTAATATACACGGGACATGTTACCAGGTGACCAGTATAAGGGAGGAGAGAGTGCTCCGCTGATTGTTTAATAAACACGGGACATGTAACCAGGTGAACAGTATAAGTGAGGAGAGTGTGTTCCCCTGATGGTTTAATAAACACGGGACATGTTACCAGATGAACAGTATAAGTGAGGAGAGTGTGTTCCCCTGATTGTTTAATATACACGGGACATGTTACCAGGTGATCAGTATAAGTGAGGAGAGTGTGTTCCCCTGATGGTTTAATATACACAGGACATGTTACCAGGTGAACAGTATAAGTGAGGAGAGTGTGTTCCTCTGATGGTTTAATACACACAGGACATGTTACCAGGTGAACAGTATAAGTGAGGAGAGTGTGTTCCCCTGATTGTTTAATATACACGGGACATGTCACCAGGTGACCAGTATAAGGGAGGAGAGTGTGTTCCCCTGATTGTTTAATAAACACGGGACATGTTACCAGATGAACAGTATAAGTGAGGAGAGTGTGTTCCCCTGATGGTTTAATAAACACGGGACATGTTACCAGATGAACAGTATAAGTGAGGAGAGTGTGTTCCCCTGATTGTTTAATATACACGGGACATGTTACCAGGTGATCAGTATAAGTGAGGAGAGTGTGTTCCCCTGATGGTTTAATATACACAGGACATGTTACCAGGTGAACAGTATAAGTGAGGAGAGTGTGTTCCTCTGATGGTTTAATACACACAGGACATGTTACCAGGTGAACAGTATAAGTGAGGAGAGTGTGTTCCCCTGATTGTTTAATATACACGGGACATGTCACCAGGTGACCAGTATAAGGGAGGAGAGTGTGTTCCCCTGATTGTTTAATATACACGGGACAGGTCACCAAGGGAACAGTCTAAGTGAGGAGAGTGTGTTCCCCTGATTGTTTAATGCACACGGGACAGGTCACCAAGGGAACAGTCTAAGTGAGGAGAGTGTGTTCCCCTGATTGTTTAATGCACACGGGACAGGTCACCAAGGGAACAGTCTAAGTGAGGAGAGTGTGTTCCCCTTATGGTTTAATATCGACGGGACATATGACCAGATGAACAGAAGAAGTGAAGAGAGTGTGTTCCCCTGATGGTTTAATATACACAGGACATGTTACCAGGTGAACAGTATAAGTGAGGAGAGTGTGTTCCCCTGATTGTTTAATACACACAGGACATGTCACCAGGTGAACAGTATAAGTGAGGAGAGTGTGTTCCCCTGATGGTTTAATATACATGGGACATGTTACCAGGTGAACAGTATAAGTGAGGAGAGTGTGTTCCCCTGATGGTTTAATATACATGGGACATGTAACCAGGTGAACAGTATAAGTGAGGAGAGTGTGTTCCCCTGAATGTTTAATATACATGGGACATGTTACCAGGTGAACAGTTTGAGTGAGGAGAGTGTGTTCCCCTGATTGTTTAATACACACAGGACATGTTACCAGGTGAACAGTATAAGTGAGGAGAGTGTGTTCCCCTGAATGTTTAATATACACGGGACATGTTACCAGGTGAACAGTGTAAGTGAGGAGAGTGTGTTCCCCTGATGGTTTAATACGCACTGGACATGTTACCAGGTGAACAGTATAGGTGAGGAGAGTGTGTTCCCCTGATGGTTTAATACACACGGGGCATGTTACCAGGTGAACAGTGTAAGTGAGGAGAGTGTGTTCCCCTGATGGTTTAATACGCACGGGACATGTTACCAGGTGAACAGTATAAGTGAGGAGAGTGTGTTCCCCTGATTGTTTAATACACACGGGACATGTTGCCTGGTGAACAGTATAATTGAAGAGAGTGTGTTCCCCTGAGGGTTTAATATACATGGGACATGTTACCAGGTGAACTCAATAAGTGAGGAGAGTGTGTTCCCCTGATGGTTTAATGCACACGGGACATGTCACCAGGTGAACTCAATAAGTGAAGAGAGTGTGTTCCCCTGATGGTTTAATATACACAGGACATGTTGCCAGGTGAACAGTATAAGTGAGCAGAGTGTGTTCCCCTGATGGTTTAATATACACGGGACATGGTACCAGGTGAACAGTATAAGTGAGCTTAGTGTGTTCCCCTGATGGTTTAATATACACGGGACATGTTACCTGGTGAACAGTATAATTGAGCAGAGTGTGTTCCCCTGTTGGTTTAATACACACAGGACATGTCACCAGGTGAACTCAATAAGTGAAGAGAGTGTGTTCCCCTGATGGTTTAATATACACGGGACATGTTACCAGGTGAACAGTATAAGTGAGGAGAGTATGTTCCCCTGATTGTTTAATGAACACGGGACATGTTACCAGGGGAACAGTATACCTGAAGAGAGTGTGTTCCCCTGATGGTTTAATGCACACGGGACATGTTACCAGGGGAACAGTATACATGAGGAGAGTGTGTTCCCCTGATGGTTTAATGCACACGGGACATGTTACCAGGTGTACAGTATAAGTGAGGAGAGTGTGTTCCCCTGATGGTTTAATAAACACGGGACATGTTACCAGGTGTACAGTATAAGTGAGGAGAGTGTGTTCCCCTGATGGTTTAATAAACACGGGACATGTTACCAGGGGAACAGTATACGTGAGGAGAGTGTGTTCCCCTGATGGTTTAATACACATGGGACATGTTACCAGGTGTACAGTATAAGTGAGGAGAGTGTGTTAACCTGATGGTTTAATATACACAGGACATGTTACCAGGTGAACAGTATAAGTGAGGAGAGAGTGTTCCCCTGATGGTTTAATATACACGGGACATGTTAACAGGTGAACTGTATAAGTGAGGAGAGTGTGTTCACCTGATGGTATAATATACACGGGACATGTTACCAGGTGAACTGTATAAGTGAGGAGAGTGTGTTCACCTGATGGTATAATATACACAGGACATGTTACCAGGTGAACAGTTTAAGTGCGGAGAGTGTGCTCCCCTGATGGTTTAATACACACGGGATATGTTACCAGGTGAACAGTATAAGTGAGGAAAGTGTGTTCCCCTGATGGTTTAATACACACGGGACAAGTTACCAGGTGAACAGTATATGTGAGGAGAGCGTGCTCCCCTGATGGTTTAATACACACAGGACATGTTAACAGGTGAACAGTATAAGTGAGGAGAGTGTGTTCTCCTGATTGTTTAATGCACACAGGACATGTAACCAGGTGAACATTATAAGTGAGGAGAGTGTGTTCCCCTGATGGTTTAATATACACGGGACATGTTCCCAGGTGAACAGAATAAGTGAGGAGAGTGTGTTCTCCTGATTGTTTAATGCACACAGGACATGTTACCAGGTGAACATTATAAGTGAGGAGAGTGTGTTCTCCTGATTGTTTAATGCACACAGGACATGTAACCAGGTGAACATTATAAGTGAGGAGAGTGTGTTCCCCTGATGGTTTAATATACACGGGACATGTTCCCAGGTGAACAGAATAAGTGACGAGAGAGTGTTCCCCTGATTGTTTAATGCACAAGGGACATGTTACTAGGTGAACATTATAAGTGAGGAGAGTATGTTCCCCTGATTATTTAATGCACACGGGACATGTTACCAGGTGAACATTATAAGTGAGGAGACTGTGTTCCCCTGATTGTTTAATATACACGGGACATGATACCAGGTGAACAGTATAAGTGAGGAGAGTGTGTTCCTCTGATGGTTTAATATTCACGGGACATGTTAGCACGTGAACAGTATAAGTGAGGAGAGTGTGTTTCCATGATGGTTTAACATACACGGGACATGTTACCAGGTGAACAGTGTAAGTGAGGAGATTGTGTTCCCCTGATGGTTTAATAAACACAGGACATGTTACTAGGTGAACAGTGTAAGTGAGGAGAGTGTGTTCCCCTGATGGTTTAATACGCACTGGACATGTTACCAGGTGAACAGTATAGGTGAGGAGAGTGTGTTCCCCTGATGGTTTAATACACACGGGGCATGTTACCAGGTGAACAGTGTAAGTGAGGAGAGTGTGTTCCCCTGATGGTTTAATACGCACGGGACATGTTACCAGGTGAACAGTATAAGTGAGGAGAGTGTGTTCCCCTGATTGTTTAATACACACGGGACATGTTACCTGGTGAACAGTATAATTGAGGAGAGTGTGTTCCCCTGAGGGTTTAATATACATGGGACATGTTACCAGGTGAACTCAATAAGTGAGGAGAGTGTGTTCCCCTGATGGTTTAATGCACACGGGACATGTCACCAGGTGAACTCAATAAGTGAAGAGAGTGTGTTCCCCTGATGGTTTAATATACACAGGACATGTTGCCAGGTGAACAGTATAAGTGAGCAGAGTGTGTTCCCCTGATGGTTTAATATACACGGGACATGGTACCAGGTGAACAGTATAAGTGAGCTGAGTGTGTTCCCCTGATGGTTTAATATACACGGGACATGTTACCTGGTGAACAGTATAATTGAGCAGAGTGTGTTCCCCTGTTGGTTTAATACACACAGGACATGTCACCAGGTGAACTCAATAAGTGAAGAGAGTGTGTTCCCCTGATGGTTTAATATACACGGGACATGTTACCAGGTGAACAGTATAAGTGAGGAGAGTATGTTCCCCTGATTGTTTAATGAACACGGGACATGTTACCAGGGGAACAGTATACCTGAAGAGAGTGTGTTCCCCTGATGGTTTAATGCACACGGGACATGTTACCAGGGGAACAGTATACATGAGGAGAGTGTGTTCCCCTGATGGTTTAATGCACACGGGACATGTTACCAGGTGTACAGTATAAGTGAGGAGAGTGTGTTCCCCTGATGGTTTAATAAACACGGGACATGTTACCAGGTGTACAGTATAAGTGAGGAGAGTGTGTTCCCCTGATGGTTTAATAAACACGGGACATGTTACCAGGGGAACAGTATACGTGAGGAGAGTGTGTTCCCCTGATGGTTTAATACACATGGGACATGTTACCAGGTGTACAGTATAAGTGAGGAGAGTGTGTTAACCTGATGGTTTAATATACACAGGACATGTTACCAGGTGAACAGTATAAGTGAGGAGAGAGTGTTCCCCTGATGGTTTAATATACACGGGACATGTTAACAGGTGAACTGTATAAGTGAGGAGAGTGTGTTCACCTGATGGTATAATATACACGGGACATGTTACCAGGTGAACTGTATAAGTGAGGAGAGTGTGTTCACCTGATGGTTTAATATACACAGGACATGTTACCAGGTGAACAGTTTAAGTGCGGAGAGTGTGTTCCCCTGATGGTTTAATACACACGGGATATGTTACCAGGTGAACAGTATAAGTGAGGAAAGTGTGTTCCCCTGATGGTTTAATACACACGGGACAAGTTACCAGGTGAACAGTATATGTGAGGAGAGCGTGCTCCCCTGATGGTTTAATACACACAGGACATGTTACCAGGTGAACAGTATAAGTGAGGAGAGTGTGTTCTCCTGATTGTTTAATGCACACAGGACATGTAACCAGGTGAACATTATAAGTGAGGAGAGTGTGTTCCCCTGATGGTTTAATATACACGGGACATGTTCCCAGGTGAACAGAATAAGTGAGGAGAGTGTGTTCTCCTGATTGTTTAATGCATACAGGACATGTAACCAGGTGAACATTATAAGTGAGGAGAGTGTGTTCCCCTGATGGTTTAATATACACGGGACATGTTCCCAGGTGAACAGAATAAGTGACGAGAGAGTGTTCCCCTGATTGTTTAATGCACAAGGGACATGTTACTAGGTGAACATTATAAGTGAGGAGAGTATGTTCCCCTGATTATTTAATGCACACGGGACATGTTACCAGGTGAACATTATAAGTGAGGAGACTGTGTTCCCCTGATTGTTTAATATACACGGGACATGATACCAGGTGAACAGTATAAGTGAGGAGAGTGTGTTCCTCTGATGGTTTAATATTCACGGGACATGTTAGCACGTGAACAGTATAAGTGAGGAGAGTGTGTTTCCATGATGGTTTAACATACACGGGACATGTTACCAGGTGAACAGTGTAAGTGAGGAGATTGTGTTCCCCTGATGGTTTAATAAACACAGGACATGTTACTAGGTGAACAGTAGAAGTGAAGAGAGAGTGTTCCCCTGATGATATAATATGCACAGGACATGTTACCAGGTGAACAGTATAAGTGAGGAGATAGTGTTCCCCTGATGGTTTAATACAACCGGGACATGTCACCAGGTGAACAGTATAAGTGAGGAAAGTGTGTTCCGCTGATGGTTTAATATACACAGGACATGTTACCAGGTGAACAATATAAGTGAGGAGAGTGTGTTGCCCTGATGGTTTAAAATAAACGGGACATGTTACCAGGTGAACTGTATAAGTGAGGAGAGTGTGTTCACCTGATGCTATAATATACACAGGACATGTTACCAGGAGAACAGTTTAAGTGAGGAGAGTATCTTACCCTGATTGTTTAATGCACACGGGACATGTTACCAGGTGAACAGTATAAGTGAGGAGAGTGTGTTCCCCTGATTGTTTAATACACATGGGACATGTTACCAGGTGAACAGTATAAGTGGGAGAGTGTGTTCCCCTGATGGTTTAATATTCACGGGACATGTTAGCACGTGAACAGTATAAGTGAGGAGAGTGTGTTACCCTGATTGTTTAATACACACGGGACATGTTACCAGGTGAACTGTATAAGTGGGAGAGTGTGTTCCCCTGATGGTTTAATATTCACGGGACATGTTAGCACGTGAACAGTATAAGTGAGGAGAGTGTGTTCCCATGATGGTTTAACATACACGGGACATGTTACCAGGTGAACAGGGTAAGTGAGGAGATTGTGTTCCCCTGATGGTTTAATACACACGGGACATGTCACCAGGTGAACAGTATAAGTGAGGAGAGTGTGTTCCGCTGATGGTTTAATATACACGGGACATGTCACCAGGTGAACAGTATAAGTGAGGAGAGTGTGTTCCGCTGATGAATTAATATGCACAGGACATGTTACCAGGTGAACAGTATAAGTGAGGAGAGTGTGTTCCCCTGATGGTTTAATATAGTCAGGACATGTTACCAGGTGAACAATATAAGTGAGGAGAGTGTGTTCCCCTGATGGTTTAATGTTCACGGGACATGTCACCAGGTGAACAGTATAAGTGAGGAGAGTGTGTTCCCCTGATGGTTTAATGTTCACGGGACATGTCACCAGGTGAACAGTATAAGTGAGGAGAGTGTGTTCCGCTGATGGTTTAATATACACGGGACATGTCACCAGGTGAACGGTATAAGTGAGGAGAGTGTGTTCCCCTGATGGTTTAATATACACGGGACATGTCACCAGGTGAACAGTATAAGTGAGGAGAGTGTGTTCCGCTGATGGTTTAATATACTCAGGACATGTTACCAGGTGAACAATATAAGTGAGGAGAGTGTGTTCCCCTGATGGTTTAATATACTCAGGACATGTTACCAGGTGAACAATATAAGTGAGGAGAGTGTGTTCCCCTGATGGTTTAATATACTCAGGACATGTCACCAGTTGAACAGTATAAGTGAGGAGAGTGTGTTCCCCTGATGGTTTAATGTTCACGGGACATGTCACCAGGTGAACAGTATAAGTGAGGAGAGTGTGTTCCCCTGATGGTTTCATGTTCACGGGACATGTCACCAGGTGAACAGAATAAGTGAGGAGTGTGTGTTCCGCTGATGGTTTAATATACACGGGACATGTCACCAGGTGAACGGTATAAGTGAGGAGAGTGTGTTCCCCTGATGGTTTAATATACACGGGACATGTCACCAGGTGAACAGTATAAGTGAGGAGAGTGTGTTCCGCTGATGGTTTAATATACTCAGGACATGTTACCAGGTGAACAATATAAGTGAGGAGAGTGTGTTCCCCTGATGGTTTAATATACTCAGGACATGTCACCAGGTGAACAGTATAAGTGAGGAGAGTGTGTTCCGCTGATGGTTTAATATACTCAGGACATGTAAACAGGTGAACAGTTTAAGTGAGGAGAGTGTGTTCCCAAATAGTTTAATGCACACGGAACATGTTACCAGGTGAACAGTATAAGTGAGGAGAGTATCTTACCCTGATTGTTTAATGCACACGTGACATGTTACCAGGTGAACAGTATAATTGAGGAGAGTGTGTTCCCCTGATGGTTTAATGCACACGGGACATGCTACCAGGTAATCAATATAAGAGGGGAGAGTGTGTTCCCCTTATTGTTTAATGCACAGCAGACATGTTACCAGGTGAACTGTATAAGTGAGGAGAGTGTGTTCCCCTGATGGTTTAATATACACGGGACATGTTACCAGGTGAACTGTATAAGTGAGGAGAGTGTGTTCACCTGATGGTATAATATACACGGGACATGTTACCAGGTGAACTGTATAAGTGAGGAGAGTGTGTTCACCTGATGGTATAATATACACAGGACATGTTACCAGGTGAACAGTTTAAGTGCGGAGAGTGTGTTCCCCTGATGGTTTAATACACACGGGATATGTTACTAGGTGAACAGTATAAGTGAGGAAAGTGTGTTCCCCTGATGGTTTAATACACACGGGACAAGTTACCAGGTGAACAGTATATGTGAGGAGAGCGTGCTCCCCTGATGGTTTAATACACACAGGACATGTTACCAGGTGAACAGAATAAGTGACGAGAGAGTGTTCCCCTGATTGTTTAATGCACAAGGGACATGTCACCAGCTGAACTCAAAAAGTGCGGAGAGTATGTTCCCCTGATGGTTTAACATACACGGGACATGTTACCAGGTGAACAGTATAAGTGAGGAGAGTGTGTTGCCCTGATGGTTTAATAAACACGGGACATGTTACCAGGTGAACAGTATAAGTGAGGAGAGTGTGTTCCGCTGATGGTTTAATATACACAGGACATGTTACCAGGTGAACAATATAAGTGAGGAGAGTGTGTTCCCCTGATGGTTTAATGTTCACGGGACATGTCACCAGGTGAACAGTATAAGTGAGTAGAGTGTGTTCACCTGATGGTTTAAAATAAACGGGACATGTTACCAGGTGAACTGTATAAGTGAGGAGAGTATCTTACCCTGATTATTTAATGCACACGGGACATGTTACCAGGTGAACAGTATAAGTGAGGAGAGTGTGTTCCCCAGATCGTTTAATGCACAGTTGACATGTTACCAGTTGAACAGTACAAGTGAGGAGAGTGTGCTCCCCTGATGGTTTAATGCACACGGGACATGTTACCAGGTGAACAGTATAAGTGAGGAGAGTGTGTTCCCCTGATGGTTTAATGCACAGCAGACATGTTACCAGGTGAACAGTACAAGTGAGGAGAGTGTGCTCCCCTGATTGTTTAATGCACACGGGACATTTTTCCAGGTGAACATAGAACATAGAACATAGAACATACAGCACAGAACAGGCCCTTCGGCCCACAATGTTGTGCCGATCCTTTGTCCTCTGTCAAGGACAATTTAATCTATACCCCATCATTCTCCTTTATCCATATACCTATCCAAAAGCCTTTTGAAAGTCCCTAAAGTTTCTGACTCAACAACTTCCCCGGGCAAGGCATTCCATGCCTCGACCACTCTCTGGGTAAAGAACCTTCCCCTGACATCCCCCTTATATCTCCCACCCTTCACCTTAAATTTATGACCCCTTGTAACGCTTTGCTCCACCCGGGGAAAAAGTTTCTGACTGTCTACCCTATCTATTCCCCTGATCATCTTATAAACCTCTATCATGTCACCCCTCATCCTTCTCCTTTCTAATGAGAAGAGGCCTAGAATGTTCAGCCTTTCCTCGTAAGACTTATTCTCCATTCCAGGCAACATCCTGGTAAATCTCCTCTGCACCCTCTCCAAGGCTTCCACATCCTTCCTAAAATGAGGCGACCAGAACTGCACACAGTACTCCAAATGAGGCCTTACCAAGGTCCTGTACAGCTGCATCATCACCTCACGGCTCTTAAATTCAATCCCTCTGCTAATGAACGCTAACACCCCATATGCCTTCTTCACAGCCCTATCCACTTGAGTTGCAACTTTCAATGATCTATGCACATAGACCCCAAGGTCTCTCTGCTCCTCCACATGCCCAAGAACCCTACCGTTAACCCAGTATTTTGCATTCATGTTTGTCCTTCCAAAATGGACGACCTCACACTTTTCAGGGTTAAACTCCATCTGCCACTTTTCAGCCCAGCACTGCAACCTATCCAAGTCCCTTTGCAGACGACAATAGCCCTCCTCGGTATCCACAACTCCACCAACCTTTGTATCATCTGCAAATTTACTGACCCACCCTTCGACTTCCTCATCCAAGTCGTTAATAAAAATCACAAACAGGAGAGGACCCAGAACTGATCCCTGCGGCACGCCACTGGTAACTGGGCTCCAGGCTGAGTATTTACCATCTAAGACCACTCTCTGCCTTCTATCAGTTAGCCAATTCTTAATCCAACTGGCCACATTCCCCACTATCCCATGCCTCCTGACTTTCTCCATAAGTCTACCATGGGGGACCTTATCAAATGCCTTACTAAAATCCATGTACACCACATCCACTGGTTTACCCTCATCCACTTGCTTGGTCACCTGCTCAAAGAATTCAATCAGGCTTGTGAGGCAAGACCTGCCCCTCACAAAACCGTGCTGACTGTCCCGAATCAAGCAGTGTCTTTCCAGATGCTCAGAAATCCTATCCCTCAGCACCTTTTCCATCAACTTGCCTACCACCGAAGTAAGACTAACTGGCCTGTAATTCCCAGGGTTGTTCCTATTCCCTTTCTTGAACAGGGGCACAACATTTGCCACCCTCCAATCACCTGGTACCACCCCCGTCAGCAGAGAAGATGAAAAGATCATTGCCAGCGGCTCTGCAATTTCATCCCTTGCTTCCCATAACATCCTTGGATATACCCCGTCAGGCCCGGGAGACTTGTCTATCTTCAAGTTATTCAAAAACCCCAACACATCTTCCCTCCTAACGAGCACTTCCTCGAGCTTACCAGTCTGTTTCACACCGTCCTCTTCAGTAATACACCCCTTCTCATTCGTAAATACCGAAGAGAAGTACTCATTCAAAACCTCACTTATCTCTTCCGGCTCAACACACAGTCTCCCGCTATTGTCCTTGACCGGACCTATGGTCCCCCTAGTCATCCTCATATTTCTGACATACGCGTAAAAGGCCTTGGGGTTTTCTTTTATCCTACCCGCCAAGCATTTTTCATGCCCTCTCTTAGCTCTCCTAATCCCTTTCTTCAGATCCTTCCTGGCCATCTTGTATCCCTCCAGAGCTATGCCTGTGCCCTTTTTCCTCAACTTTATATACGCATCCTTCTTCTTCCTAACAAGACTCTCAACCTCTCTTGTCAACCACGGTTCCCTCACATGACCATCCCTTCCCTGTCTGACAGGGACATGCTTATCAATGGCCCCTACTATCTGCTCCTTGAAAAAGTTCCACATTTCGACCGTGCCCTTCCCTGCCAGCATATGCTCCCAACTTATGCTCCTCAGTTCCTGCCTGACAGCATCATATCTACCCTTCCCCCAATTGTAAACCTTGCCCTGTTGCACATACCTATCCCTCTCCATTACCACAGTGAATGCTACAGAATTGTGATCACTATCTCCAAAGTGCTCGCCCACCAACAGCTCTATCACTTGCCCTGGTTCATTACCTAGTACCAAATCCAATATTGCCTCCCCTCTGGTCGGGCAGTCTACATACTGAGTCAGAAAAGCTTCCTGGACATACTGCACAAACACTACCCCATCCAAACTATTCGATCTAAAGAGTTGCCAATCAATATTTGGGAAGTTGAAATCCCCCATAATTACTACCCTGTGACTTCTGCTCCTTTCCAAAATCTGTTTCCCAATCTGCTCTTCCACCTCCCTGCTGCTATTGGGGGGCCGATAGAAAACTCCCATCAAGGTGACTGCTCCTTTCCTGTTCCTGACCTCAACCCACAGTGCCTCAGTCGGCAGATCCTCCTCGAAAATTCTTTCAGCAGTTGTTACACTATTTCTAACTAACAATGCCACCCCCCCACCTCTTTTACCACCATTCCTAATCTTATGAAAACATCTATAACCAGGTACCTCCAAAAACCATTCCTCCCCCTCACCTATCCACGTTTCAGTGATGGCCACAACATCGTAGTCCCAAGTGCCCATCCACGCCTTCAATTCACTCACCTTATTCCTGATGCTTCTTGCGTTGAAGTATACGCACTTTAACCCTTCTCCGTGCCCATCTGTCCTCTGCGACAGTGCTACCTTCCCCAATACCTCACTACACTCTTTGTCTTTCTGAGTGGACCCACTGGTCCCTGGATTACAAGTCCGGTTCCCATCCCCCTCCCAAACTAGTTTAAACCCTCCCGAACAGTACTAGCAAACCTCCCTCCCAGGATATTGGTGCCCCTCTGGTTCAGATGCAGCCCGTCCTGTTTGAACAGGTCCCATCTTCCCCAGAATGCAGTCCAATTATCCAAGAACTGGAAGCCCTCCCTCCTACACCATTCCTGCAGCCACGTGTTCAGCTGTGCTCTCTCCCTATTCCTAGCCTCACTATCACGTGGCGCCGGCAACAAACCAGAGATAACAACTCTGTCCGTCCGAGCTTTCAGCTTCCAGCCTAACTCCCTAAACTCACTTCTAACATCTGTGCCACCCTTCCTTCCTACGTCGTTGGTGCCAATGTGCACCACGACCTCTGGCTGCTCCCCCTCCCCTTTAAGGATCCTGAAGACGCGATCACAAACATCACGGACCCTGGCACCAGGGAGGCAACAAACCATCCGTGCGTCTCGCCTGCGCCCACAGAACCGCCTGTCCGTACTCCTCACCATCGAGTCCCCGATGACTAGGGCTCTCCCATTCTCCCTCCTTCCCTTCTGAGCCACAGTGCAGGACCCCGTGCCAGAGGCCCGGTCACTGCAGCCTGCCCCCGATAGGCCGTCCCCCCCAACAGTATCTAAAACTGTATACTTGTTGTTGAGGGGAACGACCACAGGAGATCCCTGCACTGACCTCTTCCCACCTCTAACTGTTACCCAGCTGCCTTTGATTTGTGGAGTAACGACCTCCGTGTAGCTTCTATCTATCAACCCCTCAGCTTCCCGAATGATCCTCAGTTCATCCAGCTCCAGCTCCAATTCCCTAACACGGTCTGATAGGAGCTGGAGACGGATGCACTTCCAGCAGGTGAAGTCGGCAGGGTCATCGGAGGTTTCCCTCACCTCGAGCATTCTGCAGGAGGAGCAATACACTACACTGGCTGCCATTTCTTTTATTCAATTACCCCTTAGTTAAGTACAAACTGTTATAAGTGAACAGTATAAGTGAGGAGAGTGTGTTCCCCTGATGGTTTAATGCACACGGGACATGCTACCAGGTTAGCAATATAAGAGGGGAGAGTGTGTTCCCCTTATTGTTTAATGCACAGCAGACATGTTACCAGGTGAACAGTATAAGTAAGGAGAGTGTGTTCCCCTGATTGTTTAATATACACGGGACATGTTATCAGGTGAACAGTATAAGGGAGGTGAGTGTGTTCCCCTTTTGGTTCAATATACATGGGACATGTCTCCAGGTGAACAGTGTAAGTGAGGAGAGTGTGTTCCCCTGATTGTTTAATACACATGGGACATGTTACCAGGTGAACAGTATAAGTGGGAGAGTGCGTTCCCCTGATGGTTTAATATTCACGGGACATGTTAGCACGTGAACAGTATAAGTGAGGAGAGTGTGTTCCCATGATGGTTTAATGCACACGGGACATGTCACCAGGTGAACAGTATAAGTGAGGAGAGTGTGTTCCCCTGATTGTTTAATACACACGGGACATGTTACCAGGTGAACACTGTAAGTGAGGAGAGTGTGTTCCCCTGATGGTTTAATATACACAGGACATGTTAGCACGTGAACAGTATAAGTGAGGAGAGTGTGTTCTCCTGATTGTTTAATATACACAGGACATGTTACCAGGTGAACAGTATAAGTGAGGAGAGTGTGTTCCCCTGATTGTTTAATACACATGGGACATGTTACCAGGTGAACAGTATAAGTGGGAGAGTGTGTTCCCCTGATGGTTTAATATTCACGGGACATGTTAGCACGTGAACAGTATAAGTGAGGAGAGTGTGTTCCCATGATGGTTTAACATACACGGGACATGTTACCAGGTGAACAGTGTAAGTGAGGAGATTGTGTTCCCCTGATGGTTTAATATACACGGGACATGTCACCAGGTGAACAGTATAAGTGAAGAGAGTGTGTTCCCCTGATAGTTTAATGCACACGGGACATGTTACCAGGTGAACAGTATAAGTGAGGAGAGTGTGTTCCTCTGATTGTTTAATACACACGGGACATGTTACCAGGTGAATAGTATAAGTGAGGAGAGTGTGTTCCGCTGATTGTTTAATACACACGGGACATGTTCAAAGGTGAACAGTATAAGTGAGGAGAGTGTGATCCCCTGATGGTTTAATATACACGGGACATGTTACCAGGTGAACAGTATAATTGAGGAGAGTGTGTTCCCCTGATGGTTTAATATACACGGGACATGTTACCAGGTGAACAGTATAAGTGAGGAGAGTGTGTTCCCCTGATTGTTTAATACACATGGGACATGTTACCAGGTGAACAGTATAAGTGAGGAGAGTGTGTTCCCCTGATAGTTTAATGCACACGGGACATGTTACCAGGTGAACAGTATAAGTGAGGAGAGTGTGTTCCCCTGATTGTTTAATACACACGGGACATGTTACCAGGTGAATAGTATAAGTGAGGAGAGTGTGTTCCGCTGATTGTTTAATACACACGGGACATGTTCAAAGGTGAACAGTATAAGTGAGGAGAGTGTGATCCCCTGATGGTTTAATATACACGGGACATGTTACCAGGTGAACAGTATAATTGAGGAGAGTGTGTTCCCCTGATGGTTTAATATACACGGGACATGTTACCAGGTGAACAGTATAAGTGAGGAGAGTGTGTTCCCCTGATTGTTTAATACACATGGGACATGTTACCAGGTGAACAGTATAAGTGAGGAGAGTGTGTTCCCCTGATTGTTTAATACACACGGGACATGTTACCAGGTGAACAGTATAAGTGAGGAGAGTGTGTTCCCCTGATTGTTTAATACACACGGGACATGTTACCAGGTGAACAGTATAAGTGGGAGAGTGTGTTCCCCTGATGGTTTAATATTCACGGGACATGTTAGCACGTGAACAGTATAAGTGAGGAGAGTGTGTTCCCATGATGGTTTAACATACACGGGACATGTTACCAGGTGAACAGTGTAAGTGAGGAGATTGTGTTCCCCTGATGGTTTAATATACACGGGACATGTCACCAGGTGAACAGTATAAGTGAGGAGAGTGTGTTGCCCTGATGGTTTAATAAACACGGGACATGTTTCTAGGTGAACAGTAGAAGTGAAGAGAGAGTGTTCCCCTGATGATTTAATATGCACAGGACATGTTACCAGGTGAACAGTATAAGTGAGGAGAGTGTGTTCCGCTGATGGTTTAATATACACAGGACATGTTACCAGGTGAAAAGTATAAGTGAGGAGATAGTGTTCCCCTGATGGTTTAATACACCCGGGACATGTCACCAATGTGAACAGTATAAGTGAGGAGATAGTGTTCCCCTGATGGTTTAATACACCCGGGACATGTCACCAGGTGAACAGTATAAGTGAGGAGAGTGTGTTCCCCTGATGGTTTAATATACACAGGACATGTTACCAGGTGAACAATATAAGTGAGGAGAGTGTGTTCACCTGATGGTTTAAAATAAACGGGACATGTTACCAGGTGAACTGTATAAGTGAGGAGAGTGTGTTCACCTGATGGTATAATATACACAGGACATGTTACCAGGAGAACAGTTTAAGTGAGTAGAGTGTGTTCCCCTCATAGTTTAATGCACACGGGACATGTTACCAGGTGAACAGTATAAGTGAGGAGAGTGTGTTCCCCTGATGGTTTAATGCACACGGGACATGTTACCAGGTGAACAGTATAAGTGAGGAGAGTGTGTTCCGCTGATGGTTTAATATACACAGGACATGTTACCAGATAAACAATATAAGAGGGGAGAGTGTGTTCCCCTTATTGTTTAATGCACAGCAGACATGTTACCAGGTGAACAGTATAAGTGAGGAGAGTGTGTTCCCCTGATTGTTTAATATATTCGGGACATGTTATGAGGTGAACAGTATAAGTGAGGTGAGTGTGTTCCCCTTTTGGTTCAATATTCATGGGACATGTCACCAGGTGAACAGTGTAAGTGAAGAGAGTGTGTTCCCCTGATAGTTTAATGCACACAGGACATGTTACCAGGTGAACATTATAAGTGAGGAGAGTGTTTTCCCCTGATTGTTTAATGCACACAGGACATGTTACCAGGTGAACAGTATAAGTGAGGAGAGTGTGTTCCCTTGATTGTTTAATGCACACAGGACTTGTTACCTGGTGAACACTATAAGTGAGGAGAGTGTGTTCCCCTGATGGTTTAATAGACACGGGACATGTTACCAGGTGAGGAGTAGAAGTGAGGAGAGTGTGTTCCCCTCATGGTTTACTACGCACGGGACATGTAACCAGGTGAACAGTATAAGTTAGGAGAGTGTGTTCCCCTGATGGTTTAATATACACAGGACATGTTACTCGGTGAACAGTATAAGTGAAGAGAGTCTGTTCCCCTGATGGTCTAATGCACACGGGACATGTTACCAGGTGAACTGTATAAGTGAGGAGAGTGTGTTCCCCTGATTGTTTAATGCACACGGGACATGTTACCAGGTGAACTGTATAAGTGAGGAGAGTCTGTTCCCCTGATGGTTTAATGCACACGGGACATGTTACCAGGTGAACTGTATAAGTGAGGAGAGTGAGTTCCCCTGATTGTTTAATGCACACGGGACATGTTACCAGGTGAACAGTATAAGTGAGGAGAGTGTGTTCCCCTGATTGTTTAATGCACACGGGACATGTTACCAGGTGGACAGTATAAGTGAGGAGAGAATGTTCCCCTGATTGTTTAATGAACACGGGACATGTTACCAGGTGAACAGTATAAGTGAAGAGAGTGTGTTCCCCTGATGGTTTAATGCACACGGGACATGTTACCAGGGGAACAGTATAAGTGAGGAGAGTGTGTTCCCCTGATGGTTTAATGCACACGGGACATGTTACCAGGGGAACAGTATACATGAGGAGAGTGTGTTCCCCTGATGGTTTAATGCACACGGGACATGTTACCAGGGGAACAGTGTACCTGAGGAGAGTGTGTTCCCCTGATGTTTTAATACACACGGGACAAGTTACCAGGTGTACAGTATAAGTGAGGAGAGTGTGTTCCCCTGATGGTTTAATATACACAGGACATGTTACCAGGTTAACAGTATAAGTGAGGAGATTGTGTTCCCCTGATTGTTTAATAAACACGGGACATGTTACCAGGTGAACTGTATAAGTGAGGAGAGTGTGTTAACCTGATGGTTTAATATACACAGGACATGTTACCTGGTGAACAGTATAAGTGAGGAGAGTGTGTTCCCCTGATTGTTTAATGCACACGGGACATGTTACCAGGTGAACATTATAAGTGAGGAGACTGTGTTCCCCTGATTGTTTAATATACACGGGACATGTCACCAGCTGAACTCAAAAAGTGCGGAGAGTATGTTCCCCTGATGGTTTTATATACACGGGACATGTTACCAGGTGAACAGTATAAGTGAGGAGAATGTGTTCCCCTGATGGTTTAATACACACGGGACATGTCACCAGGTGAACAGTTTAAGTGAGGAGAGTGTGTTCCCCTGATGGTTTAATATACACAGGACATGTTACCAGGTGAACAACATAAGTGAGGAGAGTGTGTTCACCAGATGGTTTAATGTTCACGGGACATGTCACAAGGTGAACAGTATAAGTGAGGAGAGTGTGTTCACCTGATGGTTCAATATAAAAGGGACATGTTACCAGGAGAACAGTTTAACTGAGGATAGTGTGTTCCCCTGATGGTTTAATATACACAGGACATGTTACCAGGTGAACAACATAAGTGAGGAGAGTGTGTTCACCAGATGGTTTAATGTTCACGGGACATGTCACAAGGTGAACAGTATAAGTGAGGAGAGTGTGTTCACCTGATGGTTTAATATAAAAGGGACATGTTACCAGGTGAACAGTATAAGTGCGGAGAGTTTGTTCCCCTGATGGTTTAATGCACATTTGACATGTTACCAGTTGAACAGTACAAGTGAGGAGAGTGTGCTCCCCTGATTGTTTATTGCACACGGGACATGTTTCCAGGTGAACAGTATAAGTGAGGAGAGTGTGTTCCCCTGATGGTTTAATGCACACGGGACATGCTACCAGGTAAACAATATAAGAGCGGAGCGTGTGTTCCCCTTATTGTTTAATGCACAGCAGACATGTTACCAGGTGAACAGTATAAGTGAGGAGAGTGTGTTCCCCTGATTGTTTAATACACACGGGACATGTTACCAAGTGATCAGTTTAAGTGAGGAGAGAGTGTTCCCCTGATGGTTTAATACTGACGGGACGTGTCACCAGGTGAAAAGAATAAGTGAGGAGAATGTGTTCCCCTGATGGTTTAATACTGACGGGACATGTTACCAGGTGAACAGTATAAGTGAGGAGAGTGTGTTCCCCTGATGGTTTAATATGCATGGGGCATGTTACCAAGTGAACTGTATAAGCGAGGAGAGTGTGTTCCCCTGATGGTTGAATGCAAACAGGACATGTCACCAGATGAACTGTATAATTGAGGAGAGTTTGTTCCCCTGATGGTTTAATACGCACGGGACATGTTACCAAGTGAACTGTATAAGCGAGGAGAGTGTGTTCCCCTGATGGTTGAATGCAAACAGGACATGTCACCAGATGAACTGTATAAGTGAGGAGAGTTTGTTCCTTTGATTGTTTAATCTTCATGGGACATGTTACCATGTGAACAGTATAATTGAGGAGAGTGCGTTCCCCTGATGGTTTAATATACACGGGACATGTCAACAGGTGAACAGTATAAGTGAGGAGAGTGTGTTCCCCTGATTGTTTAATACTGACGGGACATTTCACCAGGTGAACAGTATAAGTGAGGAGAGTGTGTTCCCCAGATGGTTTAATATACATGGGACATGTTACCAGGTGAACAGTATAAGTGAGGAGAGTGTGTTCCCCAGATGGTTTAATATACATGGGACATGTTACCAGGTGAACTGTATAATTGAGGAGAGTGTGTTCCCCTGATGGTTTAATATTCACGGGACATGTTAACAGATGAACAGTATAAGTGAGGAGAGTGTGTTTCCCTGATGTTTTAATATTCACGGGACATGTTACCAGGTGAACAGTATAAGTGAGGAGAGTGTGTTTCCCTGATGGTTTAATATTCACGGGACATGTTGCCAGGTGAACAGTATAAGTGAGGAGATTATTTTCCCCTGATGGTTTAATATACACAGGACATTTTTCCAGGTGAACAGTATAAGTGAGGAGAGTGTGTTCCCCTGATGGTTTAATGTACACGGGACATGTCACCTGGTGAAGAGTATAAGTGAGGAGAGTGTGTTCCGCTGATGGTTTAATATACACGGGACATGTCACCAGGTGAACAGTATAAGTGAGGGGAGTATGTTCCCCTGATGGTTTAATATGAACAGGACATGTTACCAGGTGAACAGTATAAGTGAGGAGAGTGTGTTCCCCTGATGGTTTAATACGAACGGGACATGTTACCAGGTGAACAGTATAAATGAGGAGAGTGTGTTCCCCTGATGGTTTAATATACACAGGACATGTTACCAGATGAACTGCATAAGTGAGGAGAGTGTGTTCCCCTGATGGTTTAATACGCACGGGCCATGTTACCAGATGAACTGCATAAGTGAGGAGAGTGTGTTCCCCTGATGGTTTAATACACAAGGGACATGTTACCAGGTGAACAGTATATGTGAGGAGAGTGTGTTCCCCTGATTATTTAATACACACGGGATATGTTACCAGGTGAACCGTATAAGTGAGGAGAGTGCGTTCCCCTGGTGGTTTAATACACACGGGACATGTCAGCAGGTGAACAGTATAAGTGAGGAGAGTGTGTTCCCCTGATTGTTTAATATACACTGGACATGTTACCAGGTGAACAGTATAAGTGAGGAGAGTGTGTTCCCCTGATTGTTTAATATACACTGGACATGTTACCAGGTGAACAATATAATTGAGGAGAGTGTGTTCCCCAGATGGTTTAATACACACGGGACATGTTACCAGGTGAACAGTATAAGTGAGGAGAGTGTGTTCCCCTGATTGTTTAATATACACTGGACATGTTACCAGGTGAACAGTATAAGTGAGGAGAGTGTGTTCCCCTGATGGTTTAATGCAAACAGGACATGTCACCAGATGAACAGTATAAGTGAGGAGAGTGTGTTCCCCTGATGGTTTAATATACACTGGACATGTTACCAGGTGAACAGTATAAGTGAGGAGAGTGTGTTCCCCTGATGGTTTAATGCAAACAGGACATGTCACCAGATGAACAGTATAAGTGAGGAGAGTGTGTTCCCCTGATGGTTTAATATACACGGGACATGTTACCAGGTGAACAGTATAAGTGAGGAGAGTGTGTTCCCCTGATGGTTTAATACACACGGGACATGTTACCAGGTGAACAGTATAAGTGAGAAGAGTGTGTTCCCCTGATGGTTTAATGCAAACAGGACATGTCACCAGATGAACAGTATAAGTGAGGAGAGTGTGTTCCCCTGATCGTTTAATATACACTGGACATGTTACCAGGTGAACAGTATAAGTGAGGAGAGTGTGTTCCCCTGATGGTTTAATGCAAACAGGACATGTCACCAGATGAACAGTATAAGTGAGGAGAGTGTGTTCCCCTGATGGTTTAATATACACGGGACATGTTACCAGGTGAACAGTATAAGTGAGAAGAGTGTGTTCCCCTGATGGTTTAATGCAAACAGGACATGTCACCAGATGAACAGTATAAGTGAGCAGAGTCTGTTCCCCTGATGGTTTTATATACACTGGACATGTTACCAGGTGAACAGTATAAGTGAGGAGAGTGTGTTCCCCTGATTGTTTAATACACACGGGACATGTTACCAGGTGAACCGTATAAGTAAGGGGAGTGTGTTCCCCTGATGGTTTAATATACACGGGACATGTTACCAGGTGAACAGTATATGTGAGGAGAGTGTGTTCCCCTGATGGTTTAATATACACTGGAAATGTTACCAGGTGAACAGTATAAGTGAGGAGAGTGTGTTCCCCTGATTGTTTAATACACACGGGACATGTCACCAGATGAACAGTATAAGTGAGGAGAGTGTGTTCCCCTGGTGGTTTAATATTCACGGGTGATGTTACCAGGTGAACAGTGTAAGTGAGGAGAGTGTGTTCCTCTGATGGTTTAATATACACGGGACATGTCACCAGATGAACAGTGTAAGTGAGGAGAGTGTGTTCCCCTGGTGGTTTAATATTCACGGGTGATGTTACCAGGTGAACAGTGTAAGTGAGGAGAGTGTGTTCCTCTGATGGTTTAATATTCACTGGACATGTTACCAAGTGAACAGTGTAAGTGAGGTGAGTGTGTTTCCCTGATGGTTTAATATACACGGGACATGTCACCAGATGAACAGTGTAAGTGAGGAGAGTGTGTTCCCCTGGTGGTTTAATATTCACGGGTGATGTTACCAGGTGAACAGTGTAAGTGAGGAGAGTGTGTTCCTCTGATGGTTTAATATTCACTGGACATGTTACCAAGTGAACAGTGTAAGTGAGGTGAGTGTGTTTCCCTGATGGTTTAATACTCACGGGACATGTTTCCCGGTGAACAGTATGAGTGAGGAGAGTGTGTTCCCCTGATGGTTTAATACGCACGGGACATGTTACCAGGTGAACAGTATAAGTGAGGAGAGTGTTTTTCCCTGATGGTTTAATATAGACGGGACATGTTACCAAGTGAACAGGATAACTGAGGAGAGTGCGTTCCCCTGATGGTTTAATACGCACGGGACATGTTACCAGGTGAACAGTATAAGTGAGGAGAGTGAGTTCCCCCTGATGGTTTAATATACACGGGACATGTTACCAGGTGAACAGTATAAGTGAGGAGAGTGAGTTCCCCCTGATGGTTTAATATACACGGGACATGTTACCAGGTGAACAGTATAAGTGAGGAGAGTGTGTTCCCCTGATGGTTTAATATACACGGGACATGTCACCAGATGAACAGTGTAAGTGAGGAGAGTGTGTTCCCCTGGTGGTTTAATATTCACGGGTGATGTTACCAGGTGAACAGTGTAAGTGAGGAGAGTGTGTTCCTCTGATGGTTTAATATTCACTGGACATGTTACCAAGTGAACAGTGTAAGTGAGGTGAGTGTGTTTCCCTGATGGTTTAATACTCACGGGACATGTTTCCCGGTGAACAGTATGAGTGAGGAGAGTGTGTTCCCCTGATGGTTTAATACGCACGGGACATGTTACCAGGTGAACAGTATAAGTGAGGAGAGTGTTTTTCCCTGATGGTTTAATATAGACGGGACATGTTACCAAGTGAACAGGATAACTGAGGAGAGTGCGTTCCCCTGATGGTTTAATACGCACGGGACATGTTACCAGGTGAACAGTATAAGTGAGGAGAGTGAGTTCCCCCTGATGGTTTAATATACACGGGACATGTTACCAGGTGAACAGTATCAGTGAGGAGAGTGTGTTCCCCTGATGGTTTAATATACACGGGACATGTTACCAGGTGAACAGTATAAGTGAGGAGAGTGTGTTCCCCTGATGGTTTAATATACACGGGACATGTTACCAAGTGAACTGTATAAGTGAGGAGAGTGTTTTCCCCTGATGGTTTAATGCAAACAGGACATGTCACCAGATGAACAGTATAAGTGAGGAGAGTGTGTTCCCCCGATTGTTTAATGTTCATGGGACATGTTACCAGGTGAGCAGTATAAGTGAGGAGAGTGTGTTCCCCTGATGGTTTAATGCAAACAGGACATGTAACCAGATGAACTGTATAAGTGAGGAGAGTGTGTTCCCCTGATGGTTTAATGCAAACAGGACATGTCTCCAGATGAACAGTGTAAGTGAGGAGAGTGTGTTCCCTTGATTGTTCAATCTTCATGGGACATGTTACCATGTAAACAGTATAAGTGAGGAGGTTGTGTTTCCCTGGTGGTTTAATATTCACGGGTGATGTTACCAGGTGAACAGTATAAGTGAGGCGAGTGTGTTCCCCTGATGGTTTAATATTCACTGGACATGTTACCAAGTGAACAGTATAAGTGAGGTGAGTGTGTTTCCCTGATGGTTTAATACTCACGGGACATGTTTCCAGGTGAACAGTATAAGTGAGGAGAGTGAGTTCCCCTGATGCTTTAATACAAACAGGACATGTCAACAGGTGAACAGTAGAAGTGAGGAGAGAGTATTCCCCTGATGGTTTAATATACACAGGACATGATACCAGGAGAACAGCATAAGTGAGGAGAATGTGTTCCCCTGATGGTTTAATATACAAGGGACATGATACCAGGTGAACAGTATAAGTGAGGAGAGTGTGTTCCCCTGATGGTTTAACATGCACGGGACGTGTCACCAGGTGAAGAGTAGAAGTGAGGAGATTGTGTTCCCCTGATTGTTTAATACTGACGGGACATGTCACCAGGTGAACAGTATAAGTGAGGAGAGAGTGTTCCCCTGATGGTTTAACACGCACAGGAAATGTTACCAGGTGAACAGTATAAGTGAGGAGAGTGAGTTGCCCTGATTGTTTAATACACACGGGACATGTTACCAGATGAACAGTATAAGTGAGGAGAGTGCTTTCCCCTGATGGTTTAATATGCACGGGACATGTTACCAGGTGAACAGTATAAGTGAAGAGAGTGTGTTCCCCTGATGGTTTAATATACTTGGGACATGTTACCAGTGAACAGTATAATTGAAGAGAGTGTGTTCCCCTGATGGTTTAATACACACGGGACATGTTACCAGGTGAACAGTATAAGTGAGGAGAGTGTGTTCCCCTGATGGTCTCATATACACGGGACATGTTACCAGGTGAACAGTATAAGTGAAGAGAGTGTGTTCCCGTGATGGTTTAATATACTTCGGACATGTTACCAGGTGAACAGTATAATTGAAGAGAGTGTGTTCCCCTGATGGTTTAATACACACGGGACATGTTACCAGGTAAACAGTATAAGTGAGGAGAGTGTGTTCCCCAGATTGTTTAATACAACGGGACATGTCACCACGTGAACAGTTTAAGTGAGGACAGTATGTTCCCATGATGGTTTAATAAACACAGGACATGTCAACAGGTAAACAGTATAAGTGAGGAGAGTGTGTTCCCCTGATTGTTTAATACTGACGGGACATGTCACCATGTGAACAGTTTAAGGGAGGAGAGTGTGTTCCCCTGATGGTTAAATACGCAGGGGACATGTTACCAGGTGAACAGAATAAGTGAGGAGAGTGAGTTCCCCCTGATGGTTTAATACACACCGGAGATGTTACCAGGTGTACAGAAAAGGGAGGAGAGTGTCTTCCCCTGATGGTTTAATACTGACGGGACATGTCACCAGGTGATCAGTATAAGTGAGGAGAGTGTGTTCCCCTGATGGTTGAATGCAAACAGGACATGTCACCAGATGAACTGTATAAGTGAGGAGAGTTTGTTCCTTTGATTGTTTAATCTTCATGGGACATGTTACCATGTGAACAGTATAAGTGAGGAGAGTGCGTTCCCCTGATGGTTTAATATGCACGGGACATGTCAACAGGTGAACAGTATAAGTGAGGAGAGTGTGTTCCCCTGATTGTTTAATACTGACGGGACATTTCACCAGGTGAACAGTATAAGTGAGGAGAGTGTGTTCCCCAGATGGTTTAATATACATGGAACATGTTACCAGGTGAACAGTATAAGTGAAGAGAGTGTGTTCCCCTGATGGTTTAATACTGACTGGACATGTCACCAGGTGAACAGTATAAGTGAGGAGAGTGTGTTCCCCTGATGGTTTAATATACATGGGACATGTTACCAGGTGAAAGGTCTAAGTGAGGAGAGTGTGTTCCCCTGATTGTTTAATACTGACGGGACATGTTACCAGGTGAACAGTATAAGTGAGGAGACTGTGTTCCCCTGATTGTTTAACCTTCACGGGACATGTTTCCAGATGAACAGTATAAGTGAGGAGAGTGCTTTTCCCTGATGGTTTAATATTCACGGGACATGTTACCAGGTGAACTGTATAATTGAGGAGAGTGTGTTCCCCTGATGGTTTAATATTCACGGGACATGTTAACAGATGAACAGTAGAAGTGAGGAGAGTGTGTGTTCCTGATGTTTTAATATTCACGGGACATGTTACCAGGTGAACAGTATAAGTGAGGAGAGTGTGTTTCCCTGATGGTTTAATATTCACGGGACATGTTGCCAGGTGAACAGTAAAAGTGAGGAGATTATTTTCCCCTGATGGTTTAATATACACAGGACATTTTTCCAGGTGAACAGTATAAGTGAGGAGAGTGTGTTCCCCTGATGGTTTAATGTACACGGGACATGTCACCATGTGAAGAGTATAAGTGAGGAGAGTGTGTTCCGCTGATGGTTTAATATACACGGGACATGTCACCAGGTGAACAGTATAAGTGAGGGGAGTATGTTCCCCTGATGGTTTAATATGAACAGGACATGTTACCAGGTGATCAGTATAAGTGAGGAGAGTGTGTTCCCCTGATGGTTTAATACGAACGGGACATGTTACCAGGTGAACAGTATAAATGAGGAGAGTGTGTTCCCCTGATGGTTTAATATACACAGGACATGTTACCAGATGAACTGCATAAGTGAGGAGAGTGTGTTCCCCTGATGGTTTAATACACAAGGGACATGATACCAGGTGAACAGTATAAGTGAGGAGAATGTGTTCCCCTGTTGGTTTAATATACACAGGACATGTCACCAGGTGAACAGTATATGTGAGGAGAGTGTGTTCCCCTGATTATTTAATACACACGGGATATGTTACCAGGTGAACCGTATAAGTGAGGAGAGTGTGTTCCCCTGGTGGTTTAATACACACGGAACATGTCAGCAGGTGAACAGTATAAGTGAGGAGAGTGTGTTCCCCTGATTGTTTAATATACACTGGACATGTTACCAGGTGAACAGTATAAGTGAGGAGAGTGTGTTCCCCTGATGGTTTAATGCAAACAGGACATGTCACCAGATGAACAGTATAAGTGAGGAGAGTGTGTTCCCCTGATGGTTTAATACACACGAGACATGTTACCAGGTGAACAGTATAAGTGAGGAGATTGTGTTCCCCTGATGGTTTAATATACACGGGACATGTCACCAGATGAACAGTATAAGTGTGGAGAGTGTGTTGCCATGATGGTTTAATAAACACGGGACATGTTACTAGGTGAACAGTATAAGTGAAGAGAGAGAGTTCCCCTGATGGTTAAATATACACAGGACATGTTACCAGATGAACAGAATAAGTGAGGAGACCTAGTTCCACTGATTGTATAATAAACACGGGACATGTTACCAGGTGAAAAGTATAAGTGAAGAGAGTGTGTTTCCCTGATGGTTTAATATACACAGGACATGTTGCCAGGTGAACAGTGTAAGTGAGGAGAGTGTGTTTCCCTGATGGTTTAATATACACAGGACATGTTACCAGGTGAACAGTGTAAGTGAGGAGAGTGTCTTTCCCTGATGGTTTAATATACACAGGACATGTTGCCAGGTGAACAGTGTAAGTGAGGAGAGTGTGTTTCCCTGATGGTTTAATATACACAGGACATGTTACCAGGTGAACAGTATAAGTGAGGAGAGTGTGTTCCCCTGATGGTTTAATACACACGGGATATGTTACAAGGTGAACAGTATAAGTGAGGAGAGTGTGTTCCCCTGATGGTTTAATAAACACGGGACATGTCACCAGCTGAACTCAATAAGTGAGGTGAGTATGTTCCCCTGATGGTTTAATATACACGGGACATGTTACCAGGTGAACAGTAGAAGTGAGGAGTGTGTGTTCCACTGATTGTTTAATATTCACGGGACATGTCACCAGGTGAACAGTATAAGTGAGGAGAGTGTGTTCCCATGATGGTTTAACATACACGGGACATGTTACGAGGTGAACAGTACAAGTGAGGAGATAGTGTTCCCCTGATGGTTTAATATACACGGGACATGTTACCAGGTGAACAGTATAAGTGAGGAGGGTGTGTTGCCCTGATGGTTTAATAAACACGGGACATGTTACCAGGTGAACAGTATAAGTGAGGAGAGTGTGTTCCCCTGATGGTTTAATATACACAGGACATGTTACCAGGAGAACAGTTTAATTGAGGAGAGTGTGTTCCCCTGATAGTTTAATGCACACGGGATATGTTACCAGGTGAACAGTTTCAGTGAGGAGAGTATCTTACCCTGATTGTTTAATGCAAACGGGACATGTTACCAGGTGAACAGTATAAGTGAGGAGAGTGTGTTCCCCTGAACGTTTAATGCACATTTGACATGTTACCAGGTGAACAGTACAAGTGAGGAGAGTGTGTTCCCCTGAAGGTTTAATGCACAGTTGACATGTTACCAGGTGAACAGTATAAGTGAGGAGAGTGTGTTTCCCTGATGGTTTAATATACACGGGACATGTTACCAGGTGAACAGTATAAGTGAGGAGAGTGTGTTTCCCTGATGGATTAATATACACGGGACATGTTACCAGGTGAACAGTATAAGTGAGGAGAGTGTGTTCCCCCGTTTGTTTAATGTTCATGGGACATGTTACCAAGTGAACTCTATAATTGCGGAGAGTGTGTTTCCCTGATGGTTTAATATACAGGGGACATGTTACCAGGTGAAGAGTATAAGTGAGGAGAGTGTGTTTCCCTGATGGTTTAATATACACGGGACATGTTACCAGATGAACTGTATAAGTGAGGAGTGTGTGTTCCCCTGATGGTTTAATGCAAACAGGACATGTCACCAGATGAACAGTGCAAGTGAGGAGAGTGTGTTCCCTTGATTGTTTAATCTTCACGGGACATGTTACCATGTGAACAGTATAAGTGAGGAGGTTGTGTTTCCCTGGTGGTTTAATATTCACGGGTGATGTTACCAGGTTAACAGTATAAGTGAGGAGAGTGTGTTCCCCTGATGGTTTAATATACACAGGACATGTTACCAGATGAACAGTATAAGTGAGGAGAGTGTGTTCCCCTGATGGTTTAATATACACGGGACATGTTACCAGGTGAACTGTATAAGTGAGGAGAGTGTGTTCACCTGATGGTACAATATACACGGGACATGTTACCAGGAGAACAGTTTAAGTGAGGAGAGTGTGTTCCCCTGATTGTTTAATGCACACGGGACATGTTACCAGGTGAACAGTATAAGTTAGCAGCGTGTGTTCCCCTGATGGTTTAATGCACACGGGACATATTACCAGGTGAACAGTGTAAGTGAGGAGAGTGTGTTCCCCTGATGGTTTAATGCACATTTGACATGTTACCAGTTGAACAGTACAAGTGAGGAGAGTGTGCTCCCCTGATGGTTTAATGCACACGGGACATATTACCAGGTGAACAGTGTAAGTGAGGAGAGTGTGTTCCCGTGATTGTTTAATGCACACGGGACATGTTACCAGGTGAACAGTATAAGCGAGGAGAGTGTGTTCCCCTGATGGTTTAATGCACACGGGACATGTTACCAGGTAAACAATATAAGAGAGGAGAGTGTGTTCCCCTTATTGTTTAATGCACAGCAGACATGTTACCTGGTGAACAGTATAAGTGAGGAGAGTATGATCCCCTGAT